>NC_133573.1:7003645-7307500 GCF_048773025.1 Camelus bactrianus | reverse complement strand
GTTGGCCTTAATTCACCATCCCAGATATCTCTCCAACTCATCCAACCTGATATTCCTGTCCCTACTCTGCCTCCTCATGCAGTCAAGGTTTTGTTTGCACAGTTTCCTTTTATTGCAAGGTCCTCCCCTTCATCTCTGCCTATCCTAATCCTCCTCTTAAACCAACTGCAAATTCCACCTCCCCTGAAATGTACCTTTCCAGACCCTCCAACCTTTGAACTGCCTTATGTGTGTCTCTCTTTGGGACACTTACATTCAGTCTTGCATTAGGGCTGCTCCATCATAAGGCTTACCTCACCTTTGTGGTCTGTCCTTGGCTTTGCTGATACTGAGTGGACAATAAATGTGAATGTTACCCTGCTGTGTTTAACTGCTTATATTTGAATACACTTATTTACCTAGAACTCTTGCATCACATATGCCACTAAAACAGAAAGATGAAATCAAATCAACCTTTGTACTTGCTGCTGTGTTCAGCAACATAGGGTGAGTCCTGGGTTGCTGGAATTTCTACCCAAAAGAAAGTCTTGCACTTAAAATAGTGCATCATTAGTTCCTTGAACATTTGACAGATATAATCTTGGCCATGACGTCAGCTAACTGCAGTACTACTAAAAATATCTTACTCTAGATGTGGGTATAAATTGAACATTGAACAAAAAATATTTGGGGTTCTGTTTGTTTGTTTTGGATTTTGATTTAGTGTTGCTAGTAATTTTTTTTCAATTATAGTTCTTGCTATAACAGAGGGCTTGGTGAAATCCTCTGTCCAATCTCAGAATAGAAGGATGTAGACAGGAGAGCTAAGCCTCAATCATTTAGTATCAGCCTGTAGAATGTCAAGTGAAATTATTTTTAAAATCATGTTTTAACCTTATCTTCACTGTTTGGTGGTTTTCATTGCTTAATGAGACTCCTTGGGTTCAAATCAGCAAGTCAGACAAAACAAAACAAAAAAAAAAACAACCAAAACAATGACATATTAAACTAGACAGAAAAAAAGATTTTTAAAGCTCAGGATATCTTTGTAATGGATCCCCAAAGACTTTTTGGTTTTTTCAATCTGATCCTAAGCTAAATGGCCAGGAATACAACTCCAGAATGCCCAAGGACCATCTTTGGAAAACACCATTTGAAAAACCCTGCCTCTACACTGCCTCCTCAAACTGGGATTACCAGGATTACCAGGAACTTGGAAGTGATCTGTAGCCCAATCCAATCAAAATATTCAACAATTAAAATTCCATAATGCCAAAAACAAGAAAGTAGATAAATAAATAACTCAAGATGCTGCCTTTTCAGAGAAGCAGTACCAGTTTTTTCAAAGCTCCCTTCTCCTGCCTTTAAATCTCAAAAAAACGAAGAAACATCCTTATCGTGAGGAGGTTTATAGGTCAGTTCATTTCTTTAGTGCTATGCATACAGTGATCATGAATTCCAAATTTTCCCCAAGACCACTTTGATGTCACGTGATTCATTTTAAGTAGAAACAATGTCTTGAATGCTATAATCAAATCTTTCATATTGTGGATCTTCCTAGAAACAAATTCATCAACTAGTAAAAATTTTTAAATGCTTTTCCAGACTCTTATTTCTCTGGACACTGTTTGCTCAGGAGAACCATGGGCAGTTAAAGGTCAGTTTTATAGTCATCACCTCCTTTCACTGCCTTTCAGAATCTTATGAGAATTTTAAAGGCTTTACAAAACACTAGTACGAGTTTCCCCAAAGTCTTATTCCCTAATGATATTAAACGGGTCTGTTTCCTGAAGGCATTCACCAACTGATCACAACCCTCCTCCCTTCTATGATAACACTGGGAACACTCACCGTGGGCATTTCAATAATTGATGGTCTGGGAATAGAAGTCTGAAAAGTAACTGCTTCACAGTCTGAGCCATCCTCTGGAGACCCAGGCAAATCCTCAGGGGTCTCGGCAGGCTGAACGGCAGTGTGGTTACTTGAATTCTGATTTGCACCACCATTCCTCTCTGAACAGGTGCAGGAAGGTCGCCTTTTCTCTGGAGTTCCTTCTTCCCCTCCTGCATTGGCCATGGGCTGAACGCAGATGGTGGGATGAGTATCGGCTGCACTGGGCTGATCGAAAGGCACATTCTCCCTGGTGTTCCCAAAACATGCGAGCAGAGCCGAGCACGGGAATGGGTGCATACTTCCAGATGGAGACTTCAGTCGTTCAGCCAGCCTTGCCTTCCACATGGACATGACCTGCAGCGAAGCATTGCAAAGTTCAAAGGGGGAAACAAAATTTCCCAAGGATTGAGATCACCTCTAGTTTCCTTAGAGTAACTGTTTCCTTGCCTGAAGAGGACTTTCGAGTGGTCGCCCCTAAACAGAAGATCAGGAGATGGCAAGGCCACCCTCCATGAGAGTCACTCAGCAGCCAACCCCCCTTCGGAAGCATCCATCCCAGGTGATTTCACGCTCTCCCTTCCTTGATGCTGTCAGTGGCTGAAGAAAGCTGTCTGTGAGGCATGCGATTGGCTTGGGTTACGGTCCCCAGGCAGGGCAGACGCTTCAGTGTAAGGTAGCGCCCAGTCAATAGACAGTTGCTTCAAATTACCTGGGAGGCATAAAGATAATGTAGCCTGATAGCATCCACCGTAACAGCGTCAGCCCGTGTATCAATAACCTCATAACAGCAGCATAACCCTCTTTGGTTTCCCCCTTCAAATATTTATTCCCCCAAACAAAACAGAAACCAGCCACTTATCCATCACAAATGAAGACCACCCCCACGAGGGTCCTCAACTCTGCAGCTATTTCATTATTAAAATAGGAGGTAGACTTGAACCTTTTATCTGGAGAGATCCATGTTTGGGTCTGATGTTGCAATGTCATAAGGACTTTTCTCGACCTTTCCTGACTCTCCCCCCAAACAAACTTCCTGGTTTGGGGATCCATATTGACTCTCTGGTAGCTATAAATAAGTCTTTGCTAATTAGCTTTTTTTACCATGCATGCCACGTCCTTGATTAATTTTCAACAACACCAAAAATTACAAACGAGCCAACATGAGCACAAATATTATGTATGTGTGAATGTGTTTTCTGTCCACCTACTGTGTATATTACTTAATTTTGGAAAATATCCTCCTTTTGAACATAAACCTTCTAGTTTTCAACACATTAATATGTGAAAGATGAAATATGATAATAATAGTAATAATAAATTATAACCACATTATAAGACAATGTTCAAAATTGAGATTTTTTTCCCTTAGCCAAGCATCTGCTGGGAATGTCAGAGAAATATAATACTGTAATGGTTTTCCCATTAATAGTGACTTTCAGGTCAAGATTTCAGGGTATATTGCCCATTCTAAATTATTTGTTTGCTCTTTCTTTTAATATAATGTCAAGATGTGCTCTTAAGCTCAGACAGGTGGTAGATATTATAGCATTAATCCCCATGTTATGGAGACAGAAACCAATTCTTTGAAATGTCAAAATACTAATGCAGGGTTACGAGAAGGGCTGGTTGAAAGCTCAAGACTCCTGCTACCCTATCTGGTCTTTGGGTCCCCTGCAACCTGACAGTCATCTTACCAACACAGCAGCTGTCCTGGGAGCATTGTCCTCAGTAAGCAGCAGTCTCCATTGTATCGGAAGTCAGACATGGCGTGAGGAAGACTGGATACGGCATCAAATGAACTTTACGTTTAGTCTTTCCCAATATTTAGAAATAAAATATAAAAATCTGTCATTTATTTAAAGGTTACCACGTAGCAGTCCCTGAACTAACCCAGACATAGTAGACTTCCCAGTCTGGAGAGACCATTCTCCTTTTAACACCCCAAGGACAAGCAGTGCCAGTCCCCTCTTCCCATAGA
This sequence comes from Camelus bactrianus, assembly GCF_048773025.1. NCBI lineage: Eukaryota > Metazoa > Chordata > Mammalia > Artiodactyla > Camelidae > Camelus > Camelus bactrianus. The sequence goes on along the minus strand of NC_133573.1, from coordinate 7,303,650 downwards.
AGCAGGAAGTCCATCCAGGATCCCCCACCAAGTATTCCTGGGGAGCCCTAGGAACTACATTTTGTGTTTCCTCCACAGTAGCTGCTACCATGCCCTCAGGCAGGATGACCCATGATGCTTCCCTCACAAGCTCTGCCCCCTCCGTACCCTCCCTCCCAAGCAGTTTACAAGCAAAGCTAGGTTGTAATAGGGGGAGGGGTTATAACTCAGTGGTAGAGTGCATGCTTAGCACACACAAGTTCCTGGGTTCAATTTCTTATATTTTAAAAAAAGAAGAAAAAAGCTAGGCTGTAATGGTTAACAATACTTTATTGAAGATAAGAGGAGGAATTTCAGAGAAGAAAAATGCATTCTTAAACCTGGTTTTGTTCATTCATTCAACTATGTGCCAAGCACCACACAGAACTAGAGAGGCTTACAAGGGAGCTTCCAAGCCCCCCCCTAAGGTTTACTGTCTCTCTCTCTTTGGTCCTGAACTTGTAGCCCTGCTGTGGGGACCACCGGACCTCCCCCAGTGAGCATGCCTAGGAGTGCCGCTCCAGCCCACCGAGAACAATGGCTTATTTTTTCTAGTGTGGTCGCTAAGCCTGACCTAGAGAAACAACATTAACCACTAATGGCTATTGAGTGTTTATTATCCGACATGAAACTCAGCAAATTAATTGAGTTAATCCTCACCACCCTAGGAGAAAGGTGATATTATCCATCCTCATTTTTACCCATTCGAAAAACAAGACGCAGAAACTTAAGTAACTTGCCCAAGGTCATGGCATTGCTAAGGAAGAGAACCAGGATTATGAGCCCAGGCAGCCTGGCCCCAGAGTTCATGCTTTTAATTACTATACAGTATCACTTTCCAAACACACACACACACTCCACACAGGAACTTCCCAATAACCTTTAGTCCAGGGCTCTACTCCTAGGAATTTATTCTACAGATATACATCTGTCTAGAGGCATGTCCAAGAATGCTCATGGCAGCAGTGTTTGTAATCTCAAAGTTAAATGTTAATCAGTAGAGAGTAAATATATGAGAAAACAGCCATACAATTGACTACCATGCAGCTATTCAAAGAAGGATGTAGAGCCTTCTGGTTTACTATGGTGAGCTAATTGAGCTCATGTATTTGTATGGTCACCTGTGTAAGTAGTAATGTACTACTCAACCATAAAAAATAATGAAGTAATGCCATTTGCAGCAACATGGATGGCCCTAGAAATTATACTGAGTAAGTAAGTCAGACAGAGAAAAATATGATATGTGGAATCTAAAAAAGACATAAATGAACTTATTTACAAAACAGAAACAGACTCACAGACATAGAAAACAAACTTACAGTTACCAAAGGGGGAAGTGGGAGGAAGGAGAAATTAGGAATTTGGGGTTAGCAGATACAAACTGCTGTATATAAAGCAGATAAACCATAAGGTCCTACGGTATAGCACAGGGAACTATGTTCAATACCTTATAATAACCTATAATAAAAAATATGAAAAAGAAAATGTATCTTTATAACTGAATCACTATGCTGTACACCAGAAACTAACACAACATTTTAAATCAACTATATTTCAATGAAAAAAAAAAGAGTCAAAAAATAATAGTAAAGGAATTCTTTTAAAGGCTTAAATTCACAACACTAAACAGTATAGGGAGGAGGCCAATAACATATAAGAAAACTCAACAAATTCCTGTATAACAAAAAGCAGATGAAATATTAACGATTAATGAAACAAACCAGAAAGCCGGCCTGTTGAGTGGAACCTCATGGAAGCTCTTAGCTTGGACAGCAGGTACAATGGAAATTAAGAGTAGGTCTGAAAATGTGGGATAAAAGGTCTGAATATGGAAGTCAAAAGTTTCCTATACCCTCCTCTACCTGCAGACAGGCTACAAAATGAATACATGAATAAATAAAATGAATAAGTAAGTGAATGAATGCTTAGATAAATAAAATGAATAAATAAAGAAATGAATCAATAAATAAAAACTAAGGTGGGGGTCAGGGTATAATTTAAGCTTATCTAAACTGTTGAATGAGGTGTCTAATCAGTTCTGATCTAGACTGTTCAACGAACTAATGAACTAGTAAGTGTAGCTAATGTGGATGTGGATATCCAAGAGTAAAGACCCTCTTGTTCTTTATTTGGGACCCAACATAATAGCAGAAATCACTCTGCCTGTTCATTTAAAGTGAACTAGTCAGTTGACAAATCCCACCAGTTTTCACAAAGCTCCCTGTCATTTCAAACCCCTCTCTTGTAAGAATACAAATCATAAGACATCACAAGACATTTAAAGTGCAACACCAATGACAACCACCAAGGAAAACAAAAGAAAATTCCTCTCCCAGAAGAATGAGGGACAGCCAGGGGCGGGGGTGGTGTGTGAGGAAAAGCAGTGTTGTCTGCCCTTCAAAGTCTGGTGCCAGGATGTGGTCAACTACAATGCAGCTGGATTCGGAGTGATGGAGGACAGGGAAGGGGGAGAATTTCTGCAACTAGATACCAGGAACCTTCTGTCTGAGTGCAGCAGGAGTCATGACAGGGACTCTAGACAATTTGAAAATGTTAATTCACTTTACCATAAAAACTGTTTACATAGCTATTAGCATTTTTTTTCAACTCTCAGAATTAACATACAGACCAATAGTTGATTACTGGTGGCTCTCAAGCAATGAGGCCTCCAGATGTGTTTTGTTTGGCTAACGACATTAAAGGTTTATGGCACCGCTGTTAGATCACAAAAGCACCACTCTCTGTATGCTGCACTGAATCAGTTCACACGTTCATGCAAATGGAACCCTGAAGACATTAGAGTCTGTGGTCCAGGGTGGGAACATGTCACTACCGGTGCTCAGCAGCCTTTTCCCCTTTCTTTTGGTAACAGCACCCTGAGTTCCTTTTGGGGAACCCCTTCTGTGCCTTGGGTGGAGCTCCAGGCCTGGCCCCAGAGATGGGGGTTAGATAAACAGCATACCCGAAGCCCCCCAGTCATGGCAGTGGGCTCAGCGACGCACAAGAGAACACGGTGTACCAATCAGAATGAATCTTAAGGTTTGACTGTGAAGAAACTTTCTCTTCTTTCCACTGGATTTACTGGATTTGAACTCGAGAAAATGAGGTCTGGAGCAGCTGCCAACATCTTGCTTCCTTGACGGGGGAGAATTTAAGAGATGGAGAGAGAGAAACTGGGTGCTGATAACACTTTTAAAAGAAGCTTTGCATAAAGCTGCTTTCCGTCTATGCTTTGCTGCTTTGTGAGTACGTTTCTTTTCCTGTTTCATTTGCTTTGGGTTGACCTTTCAGTCGCTTGCTGTTGAAAGAGTTCTAATCAACACACGACCCGCATGTACCAGCAAATCACAGAAGACTTCATTGTGATTACAGAACAGAATGGAAACATCACCCACCTTGACAATGGCCAGATAAAGGGGGAGATGAGAGACTGAAAAGGGGTAAGTCATTGTGGGGGAGATGGTAGAAGGGGAGAGAAGGAGAGGTTTGCTCATATATTTCAAAGTCAGAAGATGCTTCCATTGGTTGATGCAAAGAGAAATAGAGTTCAGTGTGGTATTTGAGTTAAGAGAGAGTTAAGTACATTGTTTGAGTGAAGAAACAAAGTCAAGTTTGGTGTTTGAGGCTGCAGAGGTGACCAGAGGGGGAATTGTAAATAGAGATGGAAGACTATTCGGAAGAGGGAGTGGAGTACGTGCTAAATGCTCACCTATCTTAGTAGAAAATTAATAGATAATGTCTAGAATTGATCAATAGAGACATCAGTTTATTAGTGGGGTAGATTATCATCTATCATAGCAGAATGTCAACAGATAATATTTTAAGTCAATAAATTAAGAAACAGAAGTACAAACCTGTTGTTTACAATATGGTGCTGCTCAGCAGAAAATCTAAAGAAGAAACAACTCTAAGAGGTTGCCTTTAAGCGGGGAGGTTATAGCTCAGTGGTAGAGTGTTTGCTTAGCATGCACAAGTCCTGGGTTCAATCCCCAGTGCCTCCACTGAGAAACAAACAAACAAATAAATAAACCTAATTAACTCCCCTTTACACACACACACCACACACACACAAAGAGGTTGCCTTTGGGGAGGGTATAGCTCAGTGGTAGTGTGTGCTTAGCATGCATGAGGTCCTGGGTTCAATCCCCAGTACCTCCATTAAAATAAATAAATAAACCTGATTATCTCCCAAAAATTTTTTTAAAAAAAGAGGTTGCCTTTAAGGGGGCAGGGGCCAGAGGTCAGGAGTTGAGACAGATTCCCTTCTATTATAAACCCTTATGTATGGTTTATACTTAAATCATATGCAAGTATGACTTTAATTCTTTTGAAAAAAAAAAAAGGAATGAAGTCAACAGACATGTGGCAATGTGGAAAATATTCAAGATATGTTTTGAAAGACAAAAGCAAATTGCAAACAAGTTATATACTGTGCACTCGATCGTATTAGACACATGTGCATATCTATAAATATGACCCTATGAAGATGTACATGTGTGGGTTTACAGTTCTATAAAAGTCACAGAAGTGTGCCCAAGAAGTTAGTATCTCTCCCTGGAGAGAGAGCACCAGACGCCTGGCCTGGGAAAAAGACACTTTTCATGGTTTATCCTGTTGTTTGGCTTTTTTTTTTTTTAATCACGTGCAAATATTAATTTTTGAACTTAAAAAAAATAGCATAGAAACATTCCAGGGTGACATGGCAGCAACATAATCACGTCCAGGCAGAACCTCAGGTAAAAGTCAAGGATTTGGCTGAAATCTCTCCTAAGAGAGAAGCCCCAGAAAGCCTGGAGAGCACGAGTCATTCTCTGTACAGAACTCAGGGCTGGGACGCTGACAATGGGACTCATTTATTTAAAGGATATTTATTGAGAAGCCACTCTGTATCAGATCCCGAGTTTGGTGTTGTTAAGGGCACATGAGTCAAACTGGGTCTTTGCTTTCTTGGAGCTCAGAGGCCAGCAGGGGCATGAGCTGGCGTGCACAGTACAGGAGGGGAAACCCACTGGCTCCCTGAAATGAAGTAGGACCTGTGTGGGGAGGGATGGCTGACCCCACAGCTCAGGTCTGCTGACATTCAGTTGCTCCCGGAGAGCCCTGCGCATCACTGCCCTGCTGGCCACACGTCCTGGGGGCGGGGGGCAGGCACCCCCCACCTTTGCAAATCCAGCCCGAAGAAGCTACACAATCACACCTGTCCCTTCCCCTCCACAGTTAGTTCAGCCAACAGCAGTCTGTGGTTGTGAGGCTGGCTTTAGGTGTCAAGTTAACTGGGCTAAGGGATGCCCAGATCGCTTACACAACACGATTTCCTGGTGCATCTGTGGGCGTGTCTCCAGGAGAGACACGCATTTGAATCAGGAGACTGAGGAAGCCAGACACCCCTCCCCAGCGCGGGTGGGTGTCAACCAGTCCTCCCAGGGCCGCAATAGCACAAAACAGTGGAGGAAGTGACTTCGTTCTCTCTCTGCTTGAGGTGAGCCTTCACCTGCCTTTAGGCATCAATGCTGCTGGTTCTCTGACTTTAGGGTTCAGATAGGGATTTACACTATCAGCACCCTTATCCTAGGCCTTTGGACTGAGGCTGAGTTGCACCAGCTTTCCTGATTCTCCAGCTTACAGATCATGAGACCCCTCGGCCTCCATAACCACGCGAGCCAGCTCCTGTGATAAGCCTCCCCTTACACGCACCTACCTCTCTGTCTAAAGCTCTGTGTATCCTGTTGGTTCTGTTTCTCTCAAGTCCTGACTAATGTACACAGTGGTGTTGAGTAGACTTTAATGATTACAAAAGGGAATTATACCTCTCAAAAACATGTTTTTTTTTTCACTAGCTGCTGGGTAACATTGTTGTCAGTACCCCAAAGCCCCAGGAGTCCCTGCAGGGTACCCCACGGCTTCGTTACTGTCCAGTCTCCAAGCTGCAGTGCCCATGTTACCCCTCACCCCCTTCTAGCATCCTTAGAGATGGCTCAGGAGAAAAGTCCAGAGAGAGGAAGGAGTCCCTCTTCCTCCCAAGAGCTGCCTTGCAGGGATTTCCTGCCTGAGTGTGACGGACACTGGGGACATCCTAATGGAAGGCTCTCCTGGCCCCCGGACCTTAGCCCTCATCCCAGCAAGACAAACAATCACACCAGAACTCAGGGGTCCAACACCAGTCCCTGGAAGAAGCAGGAGGGGTCAGCTTCCTCCTAAGTGTGGAGGAAGGAAGGTCACCTAATGGAGAGAGGAAAGACGGGGAAGGGGCAGGAAGCAGGTCGCTCAGGTGTCAGACCCAGAAGCACAGCTGTGCTTCTGGACCGGGCCAATGCCAGTGTCTCTGTTTGATTTCACATCCTCTCCCCTTCCTCATATTTATTTTAAAATCAAAGTGAATTAAAAATAAGGTAATGCTCCCCCCACCTTTTTTTTTTTTCCTTTGGTAAAAGTTTCTCAAATGCTTCTGTTCTGAGATGCTCTAATTTGTTACAAACCGAGTTTCAACTGTTACAGGATGTTCCTCAAACAAAGCCTGTCCGGCCCTCGCAACTCCAGAGTTCTCCTTACCCTTGTTTTTAACTGTCACTCAGAATTCCCCGCTGATTACAACACCAACTTCCTCAGGGAGGAAAAGCAAGAGCTTTTCTGCTTCCCACCCAACAGCACAGCTGATACTAAAAGAGCTGCCGCATCAGGTGGGCTGAAGAAAGCCCACCTTCTGTTTGATTTTTCCACAGATCTCCAAGCTTCAGGATTATGCTTACATCATCACAGCTTCCAAGAATACTTCTGAGGAAATACTGGTCTGTCAGGCTCCTTCTGCAATGGGCCCTTGATCTTTGGGTGGGATCAGACACTCCCCAGACATGCCCGTCTCCCAGCTCCCATCACCATTCTTCCTGGTCCACAACCTGTCCCTCGGGGTGGCCAGAAGAAGAGGCAGTGGGTGTTGGGGCAGTGCTGGTGAGTTCATAGAGGCAGATAGAATTATATCTATCTCATAGGCATCATGATGTCCTATCCATAGGTGGTGTCTGGATATGGGTAAACTTTTCCCCCAGCAGTTTCAGAGTAAAAAGCCATCTGTGCTAAACCACATGCCTTGTATTTCCTTTCCCAGCAGGCGCACCTGGTTCGTCCTGTACGCACATCCCACCTTGCTTAGGACCTCCAGCCCCTTGCAGTCTTCATCCTCCCAGGGCAGCTGTGGTTACCATGCTTGTTTTCCTGCTCTACCCTCAGGTAGTGATGAAGGAATGAGGAGGACAGGTCCCCTGGCCAGTTGGCCACAAATTAAAAATCTTTATACTGTAGGGGGAAAGGGGATTATAAAGCATCATATATGATCTCATTTGTTAAAAAAAAGAAAAACAATTTTAAATAAAAAGCAAATATGTGTCCCAATATGGTTCAAAGCTTTCGTGCAAGTTCTACATAACTCAGGAGTTGGAAAGTAACAGTGAAAGAATTTCACTAAAACAACAATAAGATAGCGTCTTAGCTCTGCCTGCTGTGACAAAACACCAGAGACAGCAAACGCTTCGCACAGTTCTAGGCTGGGAAGTCTCAGATCAAGGTGCCAGCCAATTCCATTCCAGGTGAGGGCTCCCTTCCTGGCAATGGTTCCCTTCTCTCCATGGCCTCACATGGCAGAGGGAGATCTGGTGTCTCTTGCTGTTCTTAGAAGGACACTAACCCCATCATAGGGGCCACACCCTCATGACCTCATCTAAACCTAGATACCAACCAAAGGCCCCACTTCCAAATATCATCGCATTAGGGTTTAGGGCTGCAACGTATGAGTTTTGAGAGGACACAAACATTCAGTCCATAACAATAATTTAAAGAGTTTAAATCCATAAGGACAAAGGGGACAGAAGAAAAGACAATAGGAGGCAGGAGATATAAAAGGAAACTGGTAGAGAGTGATAATCGTCCTAGCTGGCTGAGATTCACATGTCTGAAAAGGATGCACGATGAGGAACAAGCTAATCTTCTCCACCGATCTGCCCCTCCGCACCTGCACCCTTCACTACCATCTCCAAAGGCTTAGAAAGTGAAGGCACCAGGTAACCTGGAGGTTGGGAGGAGTGTGTATGGGGAGAGGGTGTCATTTGGACATTTGTTAAAGAGCACTTAGGTACCATATGCTTTTTCTAGTCCAGGCAGCCAAGGATCTGCTCCCTCACTCCCCTCCATGGAAGGCTAGACTGTAATTCTCTGGGTGAACAGAATCAGAAAGTTTCCGGGCTTGAGTCTAAAGAAAGAGGAAGGCATGGAAGTGAACAATAAGGGAGAAGACAGAAAAAAGTGAGATCCACCCAGGAGGCTTACTATCTGGTGACTAGAAATTCTGGAAGGAGAGAACATTGACAATAATGGATAAGAAATTATTAAGAAAGGAAGGCTTTCAATGTCTTTCTCCAAATCATTGATTTTCTTTAACAATTGCCATCTATTTCCATATTCCTCAATTATTAATCTCCCCCTTTAAAAATGTCTAAAACATTCTGTTGATTCTTCTTTTGTAGTTGGCTTTAGTCCTTTGATAACTATGTAAGTTTAAAAAGCTAAAGATCTAGTCTGTTCTTAGAAACAATAATTAGTACATATATGAAAACTAAAAAAATGCAGTGCACTGTGAATATGTATTTACATGCAATATAATGTGAATGTTCAGTCAAACGGTAATCATTCTACCTAATAAAACTGAAAAAAGAGAAAAAAATGCCTAAAACATTACTCACACCCCATCAGCACAGAAAGTTTGATCAGACAGCACTAGTCTTTACATGTGTCCCTAAAGGTTTTTGACTTATAATGTTGCCATTGTTTTCCAGAAGTGTTTCAGAATTTCCCTTTTTTCTTCTCACCATGTTATTGGTAATACGTTATTTAGTTACTGGACATAGGTTTGTTTGTTTGTTTTAGAAATTCTTTTGTTACTAATTTCTAACCATTTTTCATGGTAGCCAGAGCACAAAATTTATATGATTAATTTTTCTTCAGGATCTATTTAAGTTTCTCTTAGGATCTAGTATTTGTTCAGTTTGTATATGTTCTGTGTGTGCTTGGGGAAGGTGTGTGTCCTCTGCTAGGTGCCAAGTTCTAATTATGCATCTAAATCAGTCCAAATAATGGCCCCTGGGGATATCTGTGCCCTAATCCCCAGAACCTGTGAATATTATCTCATATGACAAAAGGGACTTTGCGGGTGTGATTAGGTTAAAGACCTTGAAATGGGGAGTTTATTCTGGGTTATCCAGGTGGGCCATGGATGCAATCACAATTGTCCTTATAAGAGGGAGATCTGAGTTCAGAAGAGGAGAAGGCAAGTGATGATAAAAGCAGAGATTATGGTGGTGCTGCCACAAGCCAAGGGATGGCTTCTAGTAAGAAACTGGGGGAGACAAGGAACTGACTCTTCTTTGGAGTCTCCAGAAAGAACAGGTTAAAGACATCTTGACTTCAACCTCCTAAAACTCTTTTTGGATTTCTGGACTCCAGAACTGTGAGAGAATACATTTGCATTGCTTTATACCACTAGGTTTGTAGTAATTTTTACAGCATTTAATAGTTTCTTTCTTACTTGCATTATTCTGATTTATATCTTTGCTTACTTTTAGCCTGCTTTTTTAAAAATCAATTTTGGAGATAATAATATTAAAACCTCCAACTCTATGTGTTGGTTTACATAGTTCTGCCCCCATCCTATCAGTTGCTTTTTTACACTTTGAGAGTATTTTGTTAGGCACGTCCATATTCATGATGGTTATACTTCTTGCTCTATTTATTCCTTTTGTCAGACTATAACATCCTTATTTTTTCCTTAATATATTTTCTTACTTTTAATACCACTTTATTGGATATTAAAATTATTTTCCCATGTTAAAAGTTTGGCTACCCTTTCTAGAACAAATCTGAGGTGGTATCTACTTCTTTACTCAACTTCCTTCCAGTTCCAAGCTCACACATACATACACACACAAATGGATAGATACAGAAATAAATGCATATACATATGTATGTATATATAGATATAGATGTTTATAAAAACCCACATGTATACATGAGTTAGTAAAATACATATATTTCTTACCTCTGCCACTGAGAGGACCTAGAAGTAGTGACACCCTCGTGGCAATGAGCACACCTAGTTCCAACATCCTGGATTCTAAATACCATTCTCCAATAAAAGGAAACAGGGCTCTTTAGAGGAGTGATTGGGGCCAAGAAAATACCAGATGAGCCTGGAGCATCTTAAGAAATAAAGAAGTACCAAAAAAAAAAAAAATGGCGACATGTTAAAAAAACACAAAAGCCAACATGGAAGAGCTCTCAATGGCTAAAACTGGCATAAATTAAGCCATAAAATAAATAATGATAATGTTGGATTATAATCCAGAAATTTAAATTAATGTCCACAAGACCATACTGCTATAAATAACTGAATAAATAAATAAAAGAGAAGGGGCAACTCTTCCTTACAGAAGAATACCAATTAATAAAGACAAAAATGAGGGAACTAGAATATTGCCATTGGAATAGCACATGGATTGAGGAGAATTACTATGGACTAAAGGATTTTAATTTCCCAAAGGACAGGATTGTCCACCACAAAGTTTCTATTTTCCCAAGGCAGTATATTTTGGTTACTACATCAGGCAGGGTCTAAGCAGGAACAGATGGTACACTCAAAATATGAAATTAAAGGGGCTTCATGAGGGACCATGTACAGACACGTGGGCAGGCTTAAGAGAACTAACAAAGGAAAGCAAAGCATCCCAACACATGGGTCTGAAAGGTCAAGGGGAGGGTACTGTGGGCCACACACGGCTGGAGCCCTGGATGCAGGGTTGCCTGACAAGACCTATGGTTGTGGAGAAATGCACTCACTGCCAAAATTACAGTGACACAGGCAGGGAACGGGGGACAGAAATACCCCACCTCTCACTCTCCTAACTGCTGATCTCCTGCTGGTGCCTCCCATTGAACAAACCCAAGTTCAATGGGAAGCCCAAAGTCAGCAGTCCACAGAGGCCAGCCTCCTGGGACACATGGAAGGGTGAGAAGCCTCAAGGATGGTTCTGAGAGGACAAATGAAGAACATATTTACAAGGGTCAGGGGAAAAAATCATGAATTATAATTTCACTAAAATGTGTATGGATCGAATTGTGTTCCCCCAAAAGATATGTTGAAGTCCTACCCTCCCAAGTTCTCACAATGTGACTTTATTGGGAAAAAGGGTCACTACACATGTAATTAGTTTAGATGTGGTCATGTTGATGTAGGGTGGCCCCTTAATTCAGTAAGACAGATGTCTTTTAAAAAAATAAAAAGAAGAGACACGGAGATAGATGCACAGGGAGAATGCCACGTGACCACGGAGGCAGAGATGGGAGTGATGGGGCTACAAGATTGCTGGTAAACACCAGAAGCTAGAAGCACAAAGGAAGGATTCTCCCCAAAAGGTTTCAGAGAGAGTATGTCCCTGATGACACCTTGATTTTGGACTCCTCACCTCCAGAACTGTGAGACAATACATTCCTGTTGTATTTAAGCCACCCAGTTGATTGTAGGTTGTGACAGCTCCCCTAGGAAATATACAGTGTGTTTACATGAATCAGGAAAATAAATCATGATTTTTAATTTCGGTCGCATAGGAAATGTTTGATCTAGTTAAACCCATGATTTTCCTGGTAGGTTTTCTATTTCAGTCTTGGGACAGCAGCATTTGAAAAAGAAATAAACAATTTTTAAAGACTTCAGGATATATTTTGAAAGGATTTTATCATCTGGGTTTTGCATGTACAACATCAACTCTGTGCAATGAAAACTGATATTGACACAGACTGTTACAGAATCCTTTGCTTCACAGAGCAAATTATATTTCACGCACTTCGTTTACTCATGCAGGAAGCGGACCGAAAACACATCAAAAACATCAACGACTAAGGTCAGCATAAAATGGCTTTTTATGTTGACTCACGTTTAACCAGGAAAATTTAAACTTTAAAACAATGTTTTAAACTTATTAATTATTATTACACCACAGTTATTCTCACTCTTTACCTGATGAGATGTTACTTTTACTATCCCAAGCATCTTATGATATCTGGCAGCACCGCTGGAGAGAGGACTGGGGCCACCATGGGCTGCATCCCTATCTGCGGGGGACAGTCAGGGAGGAGTAAACCACACCTAGAGAAGGACCAAATGTTTCTGAGCTTTCTCGGTAGACTGCCATCTGCTGGTGGGACGATCACATCTCTGTATGCACTTGTTTCTCACTACCCCGATGAACAGTAACACAAGGGTCGTTGGAGCCACAGTGCTGCATTTAAATTAGCAGTGGGTGTGGTGGGCTTAAGTCAGAGGTCTCGTGTTGGAGTTCCAGCTCCGTCCGTGTAGAAACTTGACTGTGAACAAATCATGAATTCTCTTTTGGCTTTCATTTCTGCAGGTGGAAAACAAAGGTCTAGGGTTGCTTCTGCTCTGGGACCATTCTGGGAGGGTTTCTCTGTCAGAGTTCAATTAAGGTCCTTTATTAGATAATTTTTTAACTGAAGTACAGTCGATTACAATGCGTCAGTCTCTGGTGCACAGCACAATATCCCAGTCATGCATATACATACATACATCCATTTTCATATTTTTTTTCCACTGAAGGTTATCACAAGACACTGAACATAGTTCCCTGTGCTATACAGAAGAAACTTTTTAAAAAATCTATTTTTATACATAGTGGCTAACATTTGTTAATCTCAAGCTCCCAGATTTATCTCTTCCCACTCCCTTTGCCCTGTAACCATAAGATTGTTTACTAAGTCTGCGAGTCTGTTTTTTGTAGATGAGTTCCTAGTGCCCCCCCTCCTTGGTACTACATATGAGTGATATCATATAGTATTTTTCTTTCTTTTTCTGGCTTACTTCACTTAGAATGATGATCTCTAGGTCCATCCATGTTGCTGCAAATGGCATTATTAAATAGTTTAATTTAATAAGACAGTATCCAAATCTGATCAGTAAACACACCTTCCCTCAATTGTTGTGATATGTGAGAAAGTTGGGGAACTATGATGTGTGTGTATTATTAGATGCTTAAGAAATGGTTCAGACTGATCAACAGGTAATGCTCTGAGTGTAGGGTCACTGAGGATGCTTTGCATTGGACAGCCGTGAGTTTGTTCAGGGGCTCCTCCTCCTTTGCCTCGGGGGTTCCCAGTTTCCCTGTCTTTAAGTACAGGCTGTCAATTGATTACCCTGCTTTTCTAAGGCCACTGTCATGTCACCTTTAAGAGCTGAGCTCAGAACACACTAATAGAAGCCCTTTTACTTTTTTTGAGTCTCAATAGCCTTGGCTTTCTCTTCTTCCAGCTGAATTAATTGTATCATAATTAATTCTGTAACCAGAAGCATGCTAGGGGGCCTTCGGGCCTCTCAAGCAGCCCGAGGCTAACACAGACTGTAAGCAGATGCACCAGCATCTATTAGATGTCCTCAGGTTGCATTACTGTATTTCAAAGCCCCCTTCTCCACTGCCTTTGTAAACGTGTCTCCCCTGCACATTGGAATGGCATTGTGTTAGTTTTCATAACCGTCGGTTATAATGGTTTGGGTAGCAAGAGAAAAACAACCCAAGACAAAATGTTTGCAGCAGGTGAGGAATTTGTTAGCTCACATCAGGGGGTGTAGATGGGCTTTGGACAGGGTTTTACATAGGGAAATGCCTACATCCCCCTCTCCTTTCTCTGGCCTTTTCCAAACATCACTTAAAAGCTCTCAAGTCATTCCCATAAAAGAACGAACTCAAAAATCTTACCCCTTAGGCATTTGGTAATGCCTTTTTCTAAACTTGTCTTGGGTATGCAGGGTCTCAGTGCACTCTGCGTCTGAAAGCGGCTCTTCGAGCACGTTACTGGTTTAGCTTTTTAGGCCTTGGTCAGCATCTCAGTCCTTTTAGAGAAATTCGCCTTTGCTCACACATTAACACACCTAGTTTCAGATGTTTTGCATTGTGACCAAGGCTGTAAAGAATTCTATGTACTTAAAGCTAATACTACTAAGAGGGGAGAGAAAAATACAATGAAAGGAAGGCTGGCATCTCCTAGCTTTATTCTCATCCATGCTAAGAAATTGTACTCAAGATACCAGAAAAACTGAAAATCTCTAGCAGAGAACACGAATAGGAAGCAATAACTACGTTGTGCTGTGCACCAGAAACTGGCACATTGTAACTGACTGTACTTCAATTAAAAGAAATTTTAAATAAAAAAGAAGCAATAACTATTCATTTTGTTCTCTGATCCCAAAATACTAGCCTAAATTTAAATACCTATTAAAAAATTTTAAATGTCTGTATACACATATATATTTACACTTTTACTTGCGGATATAGAGAAAATTCTGGAATACGTGGAACCAAAACATGTCGGACATAGAATAGGTCACCAGCGTTCCCTTAAACTGTTGCCATTCCTTTGTGATGTTATGTTGCTTAAGATATTAACAGGATCCTTCAAAATAGTACCATGAACGCCTCCCACCCTAGTATAGTAGCAACTCAATTATTTCTGTGACGATGCTTCTTAGAGCTGCCTACTTTCTTAGAAGTATTAGATATTTCTAATAAATTTTTATATTATTTAATACATATTTAATGTTACACCATCTAAGAAAACAGATATTCAAAACATCGATAATTTCACTGCCCTACAACTAATATAATTTCTAGCAGTTTTATTTGAATAGCTTCCCCCATATCACAGAGTATATACAATTTAGGAATCCTGTTTTCTGCACTTATTATAGCATGTATTTCATACCGCGGCAAAGTCTTGTCATCGTTGTTTTCAGAGGCGGCCTGTTACATGTCGTATAGCGACTTTCTGCTCTTTACAATAATAAATATACAGAGAGGAGAATTTTCATGAATACCACCTTTTCTCTATATTTTAGATTACCCCATCAAGATATTAGTACAAAGAATATAAATATTTTTATGGTTCTTAAAGTTGTCCAATCTTCTGAAAGAGTGGATTTTTTCTTCTTAAAAGTAGTCTATGGATTCGTTGGATAAAAAAGAAGCTTGAAGAAGTTTGCAGAACAAGATTCTGTTAACCAATAATACTTTGCTTTCAGTGTGACTCAAATTCTAGGTTTTGAAAATATTTTCATTTTATCAAAAGAATAAAGCATCATGTATTAGTTTTTTGTTTTTTTAATTCAGAGAAATATTCAGGGAAAAACAAGCAAGCAAAATTAGACCACAATTGACCTGCACAGATTACTCTTGGTGACAAATTTTAATAAAAAATAATACATGTCTTCAGTTAGAAAATGAAAACTCCAGTTTTAAAAAAATTCACAGGGATGAGCACGGACAGGTTTTGGTTTTGTTTTGTAACAAAAGAGAAAGCAAAATTTCTGGGTCCAAAGACGGGGAGCTTTGGCAGATTTGGTGGGTAAATCGGGGCTGTCCTCCCGGGATCACATCTGTTTTCTCAACTGGGATCAGGATCATCAGCCGAGAGGGAGGACCAGTGAGAAGGTGCTAGAATTTCAGGAGAAGACAGATGGGAAGCGGTCTTCTCCAAGAAGTGTTCATTGCCCGGGGAGTGAGGTAGGACTGCCAGCTGTGCTGACGGCTGCTCGAGGTGGATGGTCATGCAATTGATGTGGCCGTCCTCATGGTGGGGCACTTCTCTGGAGCCACATTCGGCTGCTCAGGCGCAGGGACAGAGCCCTGGGCAAAGCATCGATTATAGCATTGCTAAGCTTGGGGAGAAGGGGAGCCAGGACATGGGGCAGGTGATAGGTTTAAAGGAATGAGCGGCATCCAAAAGCTTGCTCGGTGATGTAACCAGACCACTCGGCAAATGCGCAGAGATGACGCTTGGCTTTAGTTCCTCCAGGGCCCCCGTCACGTCACTGCCTCCCTTGGTGTGTCCCTCTCCTCCTTCCCTGCCTCCAGGCCCTACCCAGAGCTTGCACCCACTAACATACAGCAGTGTGTTCTCTGGAAAAGCACAAGGGCTCTTTATGGTTTAATCAGACCTTTCTGACCAATAAAATCTTCCAAACACAAAGGTCTCAAATCTCTAAGGGT
Source organism: Camelus bactrianus (assembly GCF_048773025.1). Classification (NCBI taxonomy): domain Eukaryota; kingdom Metazoa; phylum Chordata; class Mammalia; order Artiodactyla; family Camelidae; genus Camelus; species Camelus bactrianus. The sequence continues at coordinate 7,287,541 of NC_133573.1, read as the reverse complement.
GAAATTTCAAGCCATTAATAGATAGTGAGGAACAAATTTTGGGCAGAATGCCTGGCACAAATTAATGTACTTAAGTGAATCAAAACATAAAGATGTCAGTGCCAGGACAGGGTCCAGGCTGGTGCGTTTCAATGGACATAAGTGCTGGGAAGATCAGTGGGTCCTTAGAGGGGATCCTTGAAGGTTCTGCAGAGCCATCTTGAACTTGAACTAGTACCTTTTCATTGATTATGTGGTGAAAATTCTGAGGAAATAAAACTTGATTTTACATATTCTTTTCCCCATTTTTCTCCCCAGGCACCAATGTAGCGTTAGGTAACCTTTGAGAAAATATTTACAGCGATCAAGCACATGGACCAGCCAGACAAGCTGACACTAACAGGAAAGGAAGGGCAGGAGGGAAGGGAGGCCCGGGAGGCAATGCGTGCACATCTCTTACAGCAATGACTCCCCACATCCTCCGAATCTGTCCTCGAGCCACGTCTGGTCTCCCAAACACCTCAGCCCTGAGAGGCTGCACTGGGGAAGCACTTGAAAAGGAAAGGCTTCCAGCGCTGTTTCCCTCAGAGTCTGGGCTGCAGCCAGCTTCCCTAGCAGATGGCTCATTATGATCAAAGAGCAAGGAAACCTGCTTCCTGGCCTCCTGCGCCTGGGAAGGAAGACGTGCCCCCCAGGAGGGGTGCATGTCCACTGGCTACACGCGTAGAGCCGGCCTGGCCCGCCTGCTGACTGCTTTGTGGGGATGTCGTGCTGCTGCATCCAGCCTGGGAGAAGCTCAGGAGAATCAGGGGGTGATAACCGGAGGGAATCTGGTCCTCATCTTGTACAGAGAGACGAGAAGGGAGTGGGAACTCCATAATCTTAGCACCTGGCACCAATGTGCCTAGAAATAAGGCTGGAAGGACCTATTCCCAAATATAAATGGTTGTCGCCTCCGCCTGATGGAAGTACTGGTGATATCACCAATGATAGCTCATTCCATACTTTTGCTTATATTAGTTTCTAAGTTTTCTACAGGGGATATTGCTTTTAAAAGGGGGTAGGGGTGGGAAATGTCTCTAAACGTCTCCCACTTCATGCACTGGGGAAACTTAGTTTATTTGATTGTCACAACAGTTTTCTAAGGTAGGGAAGCCCACGTCACTGTCCTCAGTTTGCAAATAAAGAAACTGAGGTCCCGACTTTACATCATTCTGCACTGGGTTATAGTTATCCCATGTGAGTTGATGTCATAGGCAAACCCCCTTTTTGAGACTTCCTTCCCACCTGGCTGGTATGGCCAGCCACTCCTCTGAAGCCCTCTCATACTCTCCATCCCCCTGTCCCTGCTGAAGGGTGCTCTCATGGTTCAGTCAATGGCAACTTGACCAGCGAAGACAGAATTCTTTATTCTGAGACTCAAGATCTGTACCTAAGCCAGCAAGAAGCACCGGGCAGGGGGGCTGCTTGCTGTCTCCTACTATGACCTCTCTTTGAAGAGAGGAGTCTTAGGGACTAGAAGAGGTTAACCAGTTTGCCCAGCATCACCCAACTAGCATGTGGTAAAGCTGTAATGTAAACTTGACATTCTGACTGTAGAAGTCTCATACTTAACCACTTAGATTATAGCCCCTCAGTAAAGTAGTCAAAATTCATTCCAAAAAATGTGTGGGGGATACTCTCAGCTGGCATACCACCAGGGCTCAGGAGACCTGTCGGCTCCTGGCCTGCACTGGCCAACGTGAGTCAGAAGCATCCAACATAGGATGAATGGGCTACATCTGAAAGAATTAATCAAATGCATTGAGGGCAATGGGAGCCAGGCTTCTCTCTACTGAAGAGGGGATGTTCAAATCTGGAAAAAGGAAGACTAGAATAACTCATGGGATGTTGGATTGTAATTGGAGGCGTTAAATGAACACAGGGTTCCCAAAATACATAGACATAGACAATGTTTGTATGTGTGTATGCAGCTCTACCCACAAAGAGGACCTGGAGTCGATGACACTCTGGTAGCACCAAGCACTTTCAATGCCTAAATCTTGATTTCTAAATACCATCCTCACTAAAGGAAGTAGGGCTCCTTGCCAAAATGGCTGACTCCAGGGCTAGGGCTGGGAAACTCTCAGACAAACCAGAAAGATGGGGATGGTCAAAAGTCACAGGAGCTCAGGTTCTCACTGGCCAAATCTGGACCAGCTCAAGCATCATAGGAAATAATGCTCATAATGGATTATAACTCATTCAATAAAACAGGAAGCCATGAATCCAGACTGACATAAATAAGTAAGGAAGGAAAGCTCTACCTTATAGTAGGATGCCAACTAATATGTTAGAAGGAATGGTAGCATATATAGTTACTTATCAACATCTTAATAATAATTGGATAAGATGAGAAGCATCTGTGGATTTCAAAATTAAGGGATAAAAGTTTAATGAGGACCCAGATAGTTACATAGTCTTAAACTATCTCCCCACAAAATACTTATTAACATTGTAATGAATACTTATCAATACTTATTAATATCCCACCACAAAGTACTTATTATTTCACTTCACTCTGGGGAAATCCGCCAGACGCCATCTTCACCAAGTGAGAAAAGCCAACCTCAGCAGTAATAAATAGGCTAAACCAACATCAGGTACCTGTAATAGGTACTGAGAAGACCACAGGGTCGCTTCCGTGACACTCTTGTGATATCCGTGGATCTAATCGTGACAAAGCATCAGACAGCCCCAAACTGAAGAACACTCTCCAAAGTAACCAGCTTGAACACCTCAGAAATGTCAAGATCACAAAAGAGAAGGAAAGGCTAAATAAGCTGTTTCAGGCTGAAGACGAGTAAAGAGACATGATAACTACATGCGGTGCGTAATTCTGGACACATAAAGGAGATCATTGGGATAATCAGTGACACTTGAGTGGGGACTTGCTGATCAGAAGATTGTACGGTATCTGCTAATCTCCTGATTTGGGTGGGTGTCCTGTGGCTAGGTAGGGAATGTTCTTTTTCTAAGGAAATGTACATTACTATTCAGAGTTAATGGAGTATCACACCTTTTGCAACTTAATTTCAGAGGGCTGAGAAAAAATAATATGTGTATTTGTAGAGAGACAGATGGAAAATATGGTGAAATGTTAACAATTGGTGAATCTGGGAAAGGGTATATAGGACATCTGCTTACTATTCTTGAAACTGAAATTTTTCTGTAAATTTAAAATTATTTCATAGTAAAACTTACCCCAGAAACTGTATGATAAAATTCAACACAAACTTTTGGCAAAAATAGATAATACATGTATGGAGAGAGGGATTTAGAGACATAAAGAGATCCATGGGGGGGTACTATTTGAGGCATTCTTCTATGTTTATGTACATCCATAGGGGTTTTGTTGCTGTTTTTTTTAAAATGAGTTTATACTATACAAATGCAGCTTGCTTTCTTCACTTAAAAGTGTATCTCAGTGATCTTTCCACATCAGTATAGATAAATCTACCTCAATCTTTTAATTGTGGCATACAATTGCCTTATATTGATATTCTATCATTTTTAAATAAGTTCCCCATCAGAAGGTTGCTACCTGGTCTCCTTTGAAATGTTTATCTTCTTTTAAAAATTTTACTTCTAGATAATGCCATACACTTAAAGTCAACCTGTGAACCACTGCATGCTATAAGAGGAAAAAAATCCTCAGATTTGGGTTACCCAAGCATTCAAAAGTAATGATAAATTCAAGGTAAGAAGTTCGTGTCAACAGATAAAATCAATAAGACCCTGCAATGGGGCACGAATTTTCCATACTCTCTAGCAGTGCGGTGGACAAATTTTCAGAGGTCTTCTCATTTTATTCCTTTCCAAAAGTCTACTCACTTTTAAAACTATTTTATTTTAATTTAGGAGTCTTCTTCATCAGCTGACTTAGGAATGAGCATTTCAATGTCTTCCCTTATCCCACGGCTGTGAATATTTTACAGAATGCACGCACATGTGAAATTATTCAGGCATATTCACGATCAGCAAAAACAGGATCAGAGGAAACAATTTTATCTGCTGTGTTTATTACTAAAAAAGCTCAATTATCCCTTGATAGACTCCTTGGGAATAGCAAAATTTCTGCATACATGTGTTATTCTGCAATTAGAAGTGGGAAAGGCTATACATGAAAGAATGTCCGCTTTGCAAAGTGAGATGAGGCTGAGTCAGCGGTCAGTGATGTATAAGCAGAGTGTTGAGGGGGACAGGGAACTTGGGGATGGGGGTGAGGTGGGGAGGCGGAGGGGTGGGGAAAGAGGAAGGAGAAAGGAAGGGCTCCCCTAAATAGCCTGGGCTCAGCTTAGAGTCAGGTTTCTCATGCCTTTCCCCCTTCTGGACCATGGATTTCCAGTAGCCAACTTGGACCATGGTTTAAGAATGGAACCCTCCACTAGGTAATGAAGCAAAAAGTTAAGAGCTGAGACCCTAATAACTTAGTGGAGTTGCCATATTTACTCTGGACTGGCTACTTCTGGACCTTATTTATGTGTGAGAATCAGCTCTTGTGCATTTACTGTTCTTTGTTTTTTGTTGTTACTGTTATATTCAGTTCTCTCCATTGAGAACCTAACTGAGTCTGGCAGAAGGAAACCAATCAACCAATCACAGGATCCATGACTCCGGCCCTTGCTGGTCCCTGGAAGAACAGCCCTGGCATCACTTGGGGGGGCTAGTTAGAAATGCAGAGTCTCAGGCCCCACCCAGCCCTACTGAATCAGAATCCACAGTTTAACAAGATCCCTTGGGTGATTTGTATGCGTACTTTGGGAAGCCTGATCAGCACTGCGTTAGAGCAAATGCCCTCTGAGGAACCAGACTAAATGTCACGGGTTTGGAATGGCCTGCTGGGCAGGGTTCTTGTTACCTAGATTTATACGCTGAAAACGTGACACTGAGACATGTGACCCAATTTGAGATCAGTAATCAAACATATCTTTTTCAAATGACAAGTTTCTCAATAGGTTCAAAATGCACTAAAAAAAACCACATAAAGATTGTAAATTTGGGCTTTTTACAAGCACAGTTCATGATAAAAGCAGGGTGATTTACACATAATGACCAAAATCCAGAAATAATAATTTTTTGGCTATTTATTACAGCAAAGCTTTCTTATTCTCATTTTTAAATTACTAACTACTGATTCTTTGACAAGTTCAGCTGCATCCCAACTGCCCAACTAAAACTGCATTTTCCTGTACAGTATTTAAAAGTGAAAATGATACTTTCTTCCTCTCTTCAAAAATTTAAATGTATTATTAACTTACCTTTTATTTTATTTTTAAAGTTTTTTAAAGTTTTTTTTTTGAGGGGGAGGTCATTAGGTTTTTATTTTTAGAGGAGGTACTGGGGATTGAACACAGGGCCACATGCAAGCTAAGCATATGCTCTACCACTTGAGCTATACCCTCCTCCCCCAAAATAATACTTTCAATGTATCCTTTCAATAAATTTTCTCCTCCACTCCTGAAAAGAACTAGTAAGTAAATTCAATTCTTAAATAAAGAAGTTTTGAATCAATTGATTTTAGTTTATTTTCCAATAATTTTTCTATAGCAGTATCTTAGGTATAAATTATATACAGCAAAATGCCCAGATCTTAATTGTACTGCTGGATGAGCTGGAAATCATATTCACTCATGTAACCATCATCCCAATCAAGATATAGGACATTTCCCACCCCAGAAAGTTCCCACCAGTGGCCCTGCAGTCATTCCCCACCTCCACCTGCCACACAGAGGCACTTATTTCTACAGTGGGTTTCTTTTCCTTATGTGGCCAGAAAATGGAATCAAAAGTGATTTTCCAACTTAAAGCTGATAAAATAGCATTAAGAACCACAAAATGCCATTAAGAACCATGTTGCCTGTAGGTGCTCTTAATATGAATTAATCCTCTATCAAAAGCTGGTCTAATATGTGATTGGAGGAAGGGCAAAAGACCTTGAGCTTGGTTCGGTTAACAATGCGAGTGTTGATACAATTTGCTAAGATGCTGGCTGGACTTATGTGGATTCTTGATCTATTTTAAGTAAGTTTAAATAGGTTTTAAATAGCTTTTCTTCACCTAGGAAACACTAATTTCTAGTAGTGCTTCCTGCCCTCCCATTTCTGATACCAGAAAGGCAAGAGAGCTAGAACACAGACCGATTTGCAGTTAAAAGTTTACTTGTTTTATTTTTTTTCTTACAGTTTACTTTTTAAAAAATTTTGATTATGCCAGGTTATTATTTGGGTTGAAGTTGGGAGTCAGATAAGCTAAACATCATTCCTTTTGTCCTAATCCAATATATTTAATTAAAAATTAGTGCACAGACAGGGGCCTCTGAGCAATCTCTTCCTTCTTAGAATCAATTTACTCCATTGCTTTGCCAGTGGTTCACTTCCCCCAATTTTAGGAGCTAGGCAATGATAATCTACATACAAGAAAATTATGAGAAAGGCACTGTAGCTTTCAGTACATTGCAAATTTAAGAAACCACTAATATTAGCAGCTCTACTTATAAACCCTGGTAATCAATTCTGAGTGTAATATTAAAACAAAAAAATCTGAGACCACAAACATTGCAATTCCTGGTTATGCTCAAACAACATGTCTACACCCTAGAGAGTCATTGTGTCTCTACAGTGGATGATGCGCTGGCTTCCGGGAGTCAGAGCTCTGTTTTGTGGTGCATCGCTGCATACTTGGGTGCCAGTTCTTTGATCAGATTCACGTAGTCGGTTTTTTCCGCACAGGCCTTGCACTCTTCTCCCCAGCTGTACAGTATCTGTTTCAGCTCTGTGACTCTCATCTTGGACAGGTCCACTGATGCCAAGTCCAATTTCTTTTCTTAATGACAAAAAGGGAAATCACAATTTTTATAAAAAACAAAGCCAACTAGCAAACACTTAGAAAGGCAACTAATAAAAAAAAATAGAAAAATATAAATGTGTGTGCATATTTGCATGTATACTGAGCCAATTTCAAACTTCAGCAGATCCCTGACCTGTATTATCCTTCCATATTCCAAAAATACCTATTCCAATTAAAATGCTGAAAGTTTCCAAAATGTGTGCTTTGAACAGAGAAAGTACCAGTAATCATAAAAAACAAAATCAAAATTCTCTTCACAATCTTTTCTAGTTAAGCTGAATCGTATTCAAAGTTAGCTTTAATGGAGCTCGGGGGGAAAAAAACAGAAACACACAAAGCATTTAAAGGCCAAAACTGGATTGATTAAAATTACCACATTGAACTCTTTTTTCCTAACAACTTCTTGATTTCCTAGCTATGGGCTATTATTCCATTTTTTTTTAAACCCCAATAAAATTTCCACCATTTATCCTTGTAAAAAAAAGAGAAAGAAAGAAAGAAAGAAAGAAAGGAAGAGAGAAAGGAAGAGAGAAAGAAAGAGAGAAAGAAAGAGAGAAAGAAAGAGAGAAAGAAGGAAAGAAAGAAAGAAAGAAAGAAAGAAAGGAAGAAAGAAAGAAAGAAAGACAGACAACTAAGATTATCTTGGTGCTGACTACCCTATGATCCAAAGTGGGGAGCGATCGCTATGTCTATGGAAACCAAGACATACCTAAGAAAAATGTCTTATCTACAAAGCTCTTGGGATAATTAATGATCTATCAGACTGTTTTTCTACAGAATGATCCTTGCTTCAAAACAGGGGCCTGTGTAGCTTTGCAGTATTTGCTACCACTCCATGGCTTCTCAAGGTCAGTGTTCATAAAACAAATAGCACCACATCCTAAGTGCTGCTCCTAAGGTAAAAAAAGAGCGAATCAGTAAAAGGTGGTGCTTTGGGATGGCCTTGCGTGTGTGCCTAACTGAAAGCCATAGATTGTAATTAACTAGAAACTTATGGTTCACTTTTTATACAAAGATATGTTTGTGGTAAAAGATGAGCATCCGTATTAGCAAGCACTACTGAGTTTTCTGGTGGTAATCATTTTGCAATATATAGGTAAATCAAATCAACACATTGTACACCTTAAATTCACACAACATTAAATGTCAGTTGTATCTCACTAAAGCTGGAAATAAATAATAATTGGATTTTAAAGCCTTTTTGTTTGGACAGTCAGCTATACTCTGTACTCCAGAGAATCCATACAGTTTTTACAGTGATTCCCATTGTTTAAAAAAACAGAGCAAAGACATTCTTTCAGGTCAAAAACCAAGTAATACCTTGCTAATTGAAAATATATTCCAAGTCTACACTTATCTTGTTTGTTAATTTCATGGATGACTTGACAGAATACCTTTAAGAGCAGAAGTTTTTATAGCCTAAATTATTAATAATCCACAGCTCAAAGGCCCCTGTTCAATCTCAACTTTCCTGCCAAAAAATAAGATGGGAAGAATTTAGAACTTGTGGTCTATTCAAGATAAATGGTTGAAGGAGAAAACTACTTTTTTGCAAGCATTGGTAGTTTCTTCAGGTTATTCGGGAGAACTTGGCATTTGGCATGAATTTTCAAAAGGGGAAATCATTTATGACACCTTAAAACTACAGGGAAAAGGTCGATACCAAAAATAAATCTAGTTCATGGCTCCCCAAGGGCCTCTAGTGGCTAGCATTGCCAAAACATTCATAAGTATTCATTTCCTCTCAATAATATCTGATTAATTTTTCTATTATTCAAGAAGCCCAGTAAGATGCTTTGCACATAGTAGAAGTTATTCAAAATAAATTTGTTGTTTTATATTTTTTTATTGATGGCATACATATACATACATATATATTTCTTTTCATATTTTTTTGTTGTAAGTTACTACAAGATATTAAATAGTCCCCAAAGGGACAAAACTGGTCTGATATTCAATATCTTGTAAAATAAATTTGTTGAATGAAAGAACCAGCCCAGTTTTGTCCCTTTAAGGACCATGGTTTATATGGACTCAGTGATTCATCCTCTACTTTGTTGCTTGGAAACCAATAAAACGATGCTTGCCCCATCATCTCTGCCTGGAAGTTAAGGCCTGCTCTTGGCAAACAGAGAAGCAGGTTGTCTTTGGCATCTTCCAATCTTAAACTTACTAAAAGCCAGCTGCATAGCTATGGTGTGTAGGCATATTCCACAGCTCTGTTGGAAAACAAGACTAAAATAATTCAGAATTGGGTGTTAATTACTTAGGCAGTTTATAATACTACACTGGGTATGTAACATAAAATAATGACGTAAGCAAAAGAAATGGCTTCCTACTGTGGAATTTCAGGTGTTAAGGATAGGCTCGGGGTGGAGGGGGGACTCTCCCAGCCTTTGATCCTACCTATTCAATTTACCCAAAAGGCTGGCCCAGATACGAATCCTCCGTATAAGAATAGATTGATGCATATGCAATCTATCAGGCCAAGGTTTTAAATAGGTCATCTTCCTTTCCTGGCTGTTTATTTTAGGCACCCCTGATAAGGCTACTTCATCAGGCAAAACCTGATTTGATGTGAATAACCTATTTCCTAAAAGTTAAAGCTGGTGGAATCTAGGCTCTAGGAAGAAAGTTATAGTCCCATTTCAAATGTCACAGTGCTTACATCACCTTTGAATAGATACAACTTTTGTCTTAATAGGATACCGAGGGCTAATCCACCATGAGTACTGCTCCCTTGAGATTTTGAACTTCACCTTGACCTTGCATTTGACATTGCCTTGGAGACTTAGGAGTTTAAACGTTGCCATTTGGGTGGGCAGGTTTACCTGATACTGATTATGCCAGTATTCATTTCTCTTCTTCCAGAGGAACTCGGGGGGCACTAGGCACCATCCAGCAGCCCCACACCCTATTGGCAAGGGTAAATTCCTTTCCTTCTAACACTGACGTTTTAGACAGCTGGGCCTATGCTTAGAGAATTGGCACCATGTCAGACGTTTGGAGAGGAAACATTTGACTCTGTTATACCATATTTCAGCTCACAGATCTGGCTGTCCACCTTCTTCAGCTTCTCACAAATCTTCATCGCAGGCATGTGCACACTCATCGGGCGAGTGACCTCACTTAGGATCTTTGCGGCTGCATCTTCTGTTGCTCCCAGATAGTAGCACTGAAGGAGAATGAAGAGAACTTAGTGGCCCAGACACCGAATAAAGCAAGCAGTGTAGTTTCAAGAAGTGAGAAAGAGGTTAACCTAGTTTTCATGGCCCAGCTATTAAATTTTAACCCCTGCCCACTAGGGCACCAGAAAACGAACGACTCCATTCCCACGATCAGCCTAGTTAGAAGTGCCCTGCAATTCTCACGATGCTTCAGGACTGATGATAAGCACCAACACTTGTTAAATGTTTTTGTCTGTTTCAGGTGCTGCTCTCGGGGCTTTAAAGGTATTATGTATGAATTCTCACAGCACTCCTGTGATGTACGTCCTCCTATTATCCCCATTTTACACCCAAGCAACTGGAGGTCACCCAACTGGCAAGTAGGAGAGACTGAATTAATTAAAAAATCTAGCCTCTGGGCTCTGGAGTCCATGCCCTGTTCCATCATGTTCTACTCCCTTTTAAACTACCTGGCAAGCATTTTACATTTTAAAATATAACATTTAATGGCACAGATAAGTGCTGAGATTTTTACAGGTGCCAGTGGTGAGCAGTCAACAAGGCAAATTTAACTGAAAATGCAACATGACAACTTCAGGTGAAATGAATTGGCCCAAGATTGTCTTTAGCGCTGTAAAACAGTATATTAAAATGAGTCATGTGTATGTACCCAGGAAACATCATTACAAGAAAACATACTTTATTAATTATGCATAAATAGTGATATGAAAATATTTTGATAGGTTTCACTCATTGTCTTGATAAGAAATGGAAGGTCTACCCACCCAGGAGAGTAAATTCTCATTAGGAATTCAATTGTATAATTTTATTTAAGAGATAGTGGGCTTGGTTGCCCTGTGGTTTATTCAGAAAGCCAAACGAAACCAGATGTATTCTAGATGAAAATATTTGTGACTTCATCTCCCTGAAAGATCAATTCCTGTTTGCTGTCTATAGTCAAGGTGCTCGAGGCAAGCATCCAAGTAGGAGAACATTAAATTCAAGATGAGGAATGAAATGACCAGTAGTTTTCTTCAAGTGGAAAATGTTTTCAAGGGGAAGATGAAAGGTGAAAATGTGCATACCAGGCGGTTTTCTTTTCCTTTGACATCCAGGCAAAAGCTGATCAGTTCTTTTTCTAGGGTTTCCAGAGAAAAGTCGACCCCTCTGGCTGTCAGGGAGTTGTAGAATCGACTCAGGAATTCATTGCATACTAGAAGGAACGAAGAAGTGGTGCGTTTAAGTATAATATAACCACGACATTTATGTATCTGTCCCACTCACTAAATAAAAAAGTACGATTCAAGACACTGTGACAACAAATTCAAATTAAATGTAAGAATGGTTTCAAGGCTGCAGCTACTAACTTGGTATTGGGCCTTGAATAATATGAGCTTATTGAATCAGCCCATCGTTCTTTGGAACCAAGTTCTGCCTTATGAGAACTTTCCCACAAAATCTGACTAACGCTAAAAGGAAATATAGCCTTCTCTAGGATACGATGCTTGGGACAGCTTAGTTTAAAGCACAGAGAAAAACCTGAATATGTGTCGTGAGTGAAGCCCCTTGGTGGTCTGCATCTGCCTCTTTGTTCCATCATCATTGTCCTGAAGTGAAACCCCAATTTGAACAATCATTTTCAATCCCAGGGTCCAGAGCCAGTGAAGAGATGGAGCTCAAAGAGGCACAGACAGTAAGAACCATCATAGGTACCATTCGTTGGCACTGTTCTGAGCATGTTATGTGTATGTACTCATTCACGTCTCAGAACAAAGCTCTGATGCAGATACATTACTATCTTCATCTTACAGGTGAAGAAACTGAGTCAGAGAGAGGCCAATGCACTTGCCCAAGAAGTGATAGGGAGGGAATTCGATCCCAGATGGTCTGACTCTGGGCACATACTCTTATCCACCAGGTTCCTCTGCCGCAGGAGGAGGCTGCTTTCCAATGTTGCTTTCCCAAAGGGGCGAATGTCTAGCCCAAGCCAGCTGAGAAGGAAATGGAGGCCAGAGTTTATGCTGGAAAACAGCATCTCTAATATTAGGAAGAGAATTCTAGGAAAACACCATAAGGAAGAGTGGCAAATTCTAGGGTAACCAGAAATAAATTTAGCAATATATCAAGATTTTCAAGGAAAAAATTATATAACTGTATCAAAAGACCTAAAATTTGACCTAAGAAATTGGAAGATAAACTATCTTCTTGAATGGAAAGATCCAGTATTATGGATGACAATTATTAAGTAAATCTATAAACTCAATGTTATAAAAATCCCAATAGGATTTTTTATAGATTTGACAAGCTGATCCAAAAATACATATGAAGAAAACAAGAACAAATGAAAGCCAAGAGATGCTGGAAGAAGGCGTTTGGGAAGTAAACCTTATCTGATATTAAGACCTAATTCTAAGTCTATAGCATTTAAAACAGTGGGTCTGGCACAGATATAGACCAATGGAACAAAATAGTGAGTCTAGAAACATGCACAAATATAGAGGAGCTTAATATAGGACAGAAGTGATGCTAAAAAATCAGTGGAGAAAAATGGGCTAGTCAGTAAGTGACACTAGGATAACCTACTATGGAAAAATACAAACTTAGATCTCTCTCCAAAACTACACAGAAATGTGAATCCCGGGTGAATAAAGACATGGGAAGAGCAACACTAGAAAAATTTCAGAAGAAATCACAGGAAAGCATCTTCATGACATCAGGACAGAGGAGTATTTCTTAAAGAAGATATCAAAACACAGATCATATATTTTGAGTACATCAAAATTAAACACTTTTGTAATGCAAAAGAAATCATAAGTAAATAAGACAAGCCACAAACTGGAGTAAGATATTTACAACATATAATTGACAAAGGGTTAACATCCAGCATACATGAAAAATCACCATGGTCATACTCTGAGGTCCAGCCATTACCAGTGACTATCACCTCTCTAGAATCTCAGTGGAAACATCCCACTGTCTGACCATCACCTCCCATCTTTACAGCTCACAACCTCTAACGCCCCAATGCCAACCTTTCTCTGACCTTGCCAGGTCATTCTATCCATTGATTCTGCCACCTTTTCACTATGCTTCCCTACCCAGCTCAGATTCCGTGGTTCAACATTATAATCCCTCCTTTGCACATGAACTCAATTCCCTTGCATCTCTCTGCCTTGTTGTACTCACCTAGCAAAACCTTAACCCTGGTTAAAGCCATCTCTCCACCCACTTTGCACCTATACTCACTGAACACAGCTGGAGGAAATAACACAGCCATGCTCACTGGTCTCACTTCAAGCTCATCATCACTAATTTCAAGTGAGCCATCCGTGCTGCTCCACAATTCTACTACGTTGACCTTACTCACACTCTATCCCAGTCCCAGAATGACGATGGCGCAGCTGCTGTCTCCGAAACCTTGTCTGACACCTCCACCCCAGCCTCACTGATGATCGTGCTTCCTGTTTCTCTGGGGGAGGGGGGGAAGCAAGAGGAAAGACCTCTCACTTGCTTCTGCCACCACATCCACCACACTTGTACCGGCACAGTCTACCTTAATTCTCTGAATGGACTGTGACAGTCCTTCCACCTGCTAAGCCCATACTGTCAACTCTCTTTTTCTGCACCTCTGCCCTCTTTCTCTCCTGGCTTTTTCTATTAGGCTGCCACACACTGTTATTTCTCACATCTTAAAAACAACAAAACCTCTCTCAACATCACATCACCCCTAACACCAAATACCATCCCATTTCTCCACTCCTCTTTAAGAAAAATCCTGTAAAATAATTTTTATACTCGTGGTTCCCACATCTCTTCTCTCTCCCTCTCTCTCCCTCCCCCCACCATGTTTAAAGTCAATGAGGTATAAAATGTCTGATATGAAAAACAGTGTCCCTTGCCTCCCCTTCCCCATTTCCCCCAAACTCAAAGCTTTCACTTTGAAGTCTTTTAGCTGATTCCTTTGGAATTCACAAATTTTAAATAACATGTTCCTGTGGCTAATTCTTGAATTTTATTTTCAGTCTTAGATATTTATTTTTTTAACTGTCTTAGATATTTATTATAGTTTTTTTTTCCTGTGAAAGAGAAAGATTTAACTATTTTCCCCAAACCCACCTCTTGTAAAAAGCATATAGTTGGATGTTTTTATGTAGCCTTACACTCTTTGTCTTTTAACTTGAGTATTTACTATTTAACTTAGCTTTTGAAAAATACAACAATGCCACCTGCAGGAAAAGAGCTACAACTTTTTTCGGAAAGATAATGATAAACGTTTACAATCACATTCGTGGAATGATTAAATTATCAGTGGACTAGGAACAGTTCCATTCACACCTTCTAGAACTGAAGTCAGTCTCACATTCTCTGCTCCAGCTTAATTTTGGAGAGAGGAAAAACAAACAAACAAAAATGTTACCAGATTAGTCTTGCTGGTATCAGGACTAGAAGCCTGGGAATATAATACATGTTACAATGAGTTAAGACTTTAAGAATAACCAGAAGTTCTTGAATAATTTGTACACTACTTCATTGTTCCAATTTTATTTTTTTATATTGCCTTAAATAAATCAGTTCCCAAAGCCACACTCAGAAGGCAGTATAGGTAGTGATTCAGTGCTTGGGCGCTGAAGCCAGACTCTCGGGGTCCAAATGCTGGCTTAACTGTTTACTAGCTGTGACTTTGGGCTTTTCAATGTTAAGTCATCTGATCATCTAGTTGCTATTTCTTTGGAGGTCATCAGTCTTCCTTCTCTGTGTTGAAGATTGTCTCTGTTCTCCATTCGTGTTTTGTAGTTCCCTTCTGATGTGATAAGATGTGGAATGATTTTTATTTATACTGTTCGGCATGTGCTGAACTTCAAAATCTGTGGGTTTATGACTTTGATTAGTCTGGGAAAATGAGCTATCATCTCTTTTGCTCCAGCCATACTCTCTCTCATCTTCTTCTGGAAGTGCAACTAACCTTTGTTGGAATTTTGTTTTCTCTTTATCCTCATTGTACTTCTGTCCCTGTTTCATATTTTTATTCTCAATCTCTCAGTGATTCCTTTTTGACAAGCTCTTCAATCTTCTAACTCACTAATTCTTTTCTCAGCTCTGTCTAATCTGCTGTTAATCGATTAATTTCTACTTTTAGATGCTTATTTAGTTCTTCTCCAAATATGGTTGGACATTTTTAATAGCTTCCTAGACTTTATTCATATTTTCAATTCCTTCTTTTATTTCTTTAAACATAATAATAAACATATTTTATATTCTGTGCCTGATAATTTTAATACCTGAAGCCTTTCCAGGCCTGTGTCTTCTGTCTCTTGTCTCATCTCTGCTACTTATGGTGCCCTTCTTTCCATAGCTTTGTGACTTTTCTGAATGTGAACTTTATTTCTTAGGATTTTTGTGGGAGTTACTAGAGTTTTGTGGGACTGGGTTGAAGGTGGATTCCTATAGGTAAGATTAACATTTACTGATGTCAGCTTGAAATCTCTTTAAACTAAATTCTCAGTTTGAAATGTTTGGGGCCATCCAGGTTGACTGTAAATTTGAGCTTCAGTGCATATACGTGCTAGCTTGTGAGTATGAGTGATCAGGAGACGTTTTTGCTTTCTCTTTTACTCAGTAAAAAAAATTCAAGTATTACAGTTCTTTTTAGTCTCTAAAGATGGTAGGAGAGCTGTAGTTATTCCCAGGTCGCTCTTTATGATGGAGGTCCAGCTCTCTGGGGCCCCAGAGGAATTGGGGGAGGAGCTAGTATTTCACTCCTTATTGGTAACATTCTGGGCTATGTCTTTATTCTCTTTAATTACTTACTTTATCCATTCTCTTTATTTTACAGCCATGAAAATCTAAGTTCAGATCGCCTGGGTAGCAAATGCCCTCAAGACAAATCCAGCTTCAGGGGGCTCTTTACCCCTTTTGGTGCCCACTTTCTCTTTGTCTTTTGCCTCTGGGTGTGCCTTACTAACTTACACTTCAAACATTTTCACACTTTTATTCATCCAGTGTTTTTAGTTGCTTTCAGCTGGAGGACCAGAAGTGTCATTTTTTAGAATTTGAAATTATATTCATTCCTCATGCTATTTAATAGGAACAGAACACAAATTATAACAGTCATTCTGTGGTTTTAATAAATATTTATTGGCCAATTAGTAAGTTCCAGACAATGCTCTAGGTTGTTGAAAAAGAAAGTTCGTAAGAACTCTCAAGGATGACGTTCTTGTGAATAAACAAAAGAATCTTGTGGCTATGAAGAAAAAGAAACATGGTAAGGGGGATAGAGGGTGACAAGGTAATAGTATTATTCTAAAAGGGGTGGGCAGAGAAAGTAGTGTGTGTACAGAGACCTTAAGGAAGTGAAAGAACAACTCAAACATAGTGCTTGGGAAGAACTCTCCAGGCAGAGGGGAGAAACAGTGCACGCGTGTCCTTGGCAGGTCCAAGAACAGTAAGGGAGTCAGTGTAATAGAAGAAGAGTGACCAAGAGGGAGGATAGTAGAAAAAGAGGTCAAGTAAGTAGCACTGTGCCAGGCCATCTAGGGCTTTGAGGCCATGGTAAGGATTCTGGGTCGTACTCTGAGAAGGGGCACCATTAAAGGTTTTAAGCAGAACCAAAAGAATTTGCTAATGGATTGGATGGTGGAGTGGGTGAGGGGGTAGGGGGAGACAGATGTCAAGGATGACTCCAAGGATTTTGGCCTGAGAAACTACAAGAGTGGAGTTGCCATTTGCTGAACTGGGAAGGCTGCAGGAAAAGTGCGCTCATGAAGACAAGCAGGAATTCTGTCTTGACATGTGACGTTTGAGATGCTTCTACACAGTTGTGATGATTAAGTTTATGTGGCTTCTGTGTCTACTTGGAGGGTGTTTTTGAGTGAGATTAACATTTAAATCAGTGAACTTTGGTTAAAGCAGATTGCCCCCCATAATGTGGATAACTCATCCAATCAGTTGAAGGCCTGAATAGAACAAAAAAGATTACCCAAGCAAGAGGGAATTCTCCAGCAAACTGCCTTCCACCATTGGCTTTCCAGATCCCAGCCTGTCAGCCCACACTGCAAATTTTAGACATCTCCACCTCCATAATCAGGAAAGCCAATTCCTTATAATAAATCTATCTGTATGTATGTACCTATCCTATTGGTTCTGTTTCTCTGGAGAGTCCTAATACAATGTCAGACACTGCAAACACTGAAAACTTGCTGGGTATATAAATCTGGAGTTCAGGGGTGAGTTGTAGGATGAACGCTAAATTTGTAGGTCATCAACCTTAAAATGGCCTTTGTGGGATGAGACCACAGGATAAGGAGAGGTCTCAGTCTTGTGAAATTCTTTTTTTTTTGTTTTGTTTTGTTTTTTGTTTTGGTGGGGGGAGGTATTTAGGTTTATTCATTGATTTTATTCTTAGAGGAGGTACTGGGGATTGAACCCAGGACCTCATGCATGCTAAGCATGCACTCTACCACTTGAGCTATACCCTCCCCCCTTGTGAAATTCTATTGTTTAGAAATTAGGAAGATGGAAAGAACTAGAAAGAGAATGAAAGGAACAGCCAGTAAGGCAGGATGAGATCAAAGAGTGTGTCCCAGAAGACAAGCAAAGAAAGGATTAAAAAGGAGGGACTGACTGATGAGCTGTGTTAATACTATCAATAGAATGCATGCAGAAAATGAGACATTTGCCAACATGTATTTTGCTAAGTGTAATTAGCAAATAGACCTAGTATGCAAAAGAGACACCTGCTGTAATGATTAATGCAGAAACCATCTTTAATGACCTCTAAGTCTCCTCTTCCTGCAAAAGAAACCCGGTGTTCCAATGCCTCATTGCTCGTTCTCTATTCCAACGACACACCTACATATGACTTTTACATCTCAACTGTCACTCTGTCAATGTATTACCTAAATGATGGGAGTTGGGAATTCTAACTTGGACGTTAAAAGATATACTTTTGACTCGCTAAAAGTGACACAAAATTTTATTGCAGCATATATGTATACATTTGCAACACAATTGAGTGCCTACCTTATGCCCTGCACCCTGGTAACTGCTGGAGATGATGTGGTGAGAGAAAGAGTCTTGACTTCCCAGGAGTGTCCACGTGGAGGAGACCAAGACAATTTCTCAACACTATGAGACACGCACTAGATACTGTCTGAGAACAGAGGGGAGGCACCTCCCCGGAGGAAATTGGTAGATCACCGCAAGATATTAAGTAAGAGAATAACATTATCATGCTGCCAGGGGAAGGATGCTGTTGCGGCAGTAAGGAAGGCAGAAACACTGGAGCTGGGGAAGGAGAAAGGATGGGTGTATGGGATCAGGGAGAGAGAAGTCCCTGGCTAGCTGACCAGCTATCTACTGATGCCATAAGCTAACAGGTTTGGGGCACTGAGTAGCGGGGAAGACTACGACTTTGTGACTCTGTTGAGTCTGAGGTGTAAGATACCTAAGTAGGGATGTTCAGTCAGTTGGATGCAAGGTCTGGGATTCTAGAAAGGAGGTGGGTTGGATATAAACATTTGAGATTAATGTGACTTTGATCGGTTTATTCTGATTGCACAGAAGAATGTTTAGACCAAGAAGAAAGGAGGGCAGAGGGCAGAACTGTGGAAAGTTCTAATATTGAAGCCATGGCTAGAGAATGAGAAGCCCACAAAGGCATTATGAACAAGGCCCAGAGATAGCAAATAAGGCATTCTCATGGCCATCAAGAGAAGACATTTTCTGAAGAAGAAAGAAGTCAGTGGTGCCCCATGCCACAGAGAAGTCACAATAAAAATGGAAAGTTATTCCTTGGGTTGACATGAAGAAAATAATCTCGCTATAAATCACCAAACAAATTAATAATTTGTTTCCTGGCATGTATGTATTGCTATAACCAGATAACCATACTCCTCTTATTTATGTTGTAGGGTTTTTGTTTAAAAATAGTCCCATAAGTGAATCTATAATTATTTCAAAGTTAAAAAAAAATTAAGTAGTCCCATAAAACAGTGCTTTTAAGGAGATCCAGAAATGTTTATATTTTTTTTTTTTCAGTTAGCTTCACAGGACCTAAAAGGAGGGCCCAGGAAAGTAAAAGGAATGGGTAAAGTGATCCTAGTTTAGGAAAAACAAAAACAAAAACCTGGAGAACACATGTCCTTTCTAAAAAGAGCTGCCACAGCCAATTCCCACTAGATGGACACGAGCGCTAGTCTTGACTGGTCATCTGGTCTTGCAGATAAGCCAGAAATCTGCATTTTTTTAATATGACATCTCCCAATTTTAAAATGTAGCCAATGAATTTAAATGTTTTTTCAAAATACTCTATAAACTTGATAAAATACATCAATATTTTTGTTTTCATGGACTCTTAGTTTTTACTGACAAGTCAGTAGTGTCCTGGGCCACAGAGTAGTCAAGAATGGAAATTTGCCCTACAGTATGTATTGTGCAGCATTTTAATCTTATACATTGTGGGGAAATTAATTGGCTGATGATAACCACTCATAAGAGGAAACAGAGCCAGATCTAGACTCTTATTTCTTTTTGTTCTAAAACCAGTACTTCCTTCACTGTGATTCTACAATTTCTTTAACGAATGTAAATGTATACCCAGGTTAGTCATACATGCAAGTTAATAATCACAATATG
Organism: Camelus bactrianus; assembly: GCF_048773025.1. Classification (NCBI taxonomy): domain Eukaryota; kingdom Metazoa; phylum Chordata; class Mammalia; order Artiodactyla; family Camelidae; genus Camelus; species Camelus bactrianus. The sequence goes on along the minus strand of NC_133573.1, from coordinate 7,267,874 downwards.
TTGTAATAAATTCAGGAGAGATGTTAGAAGCCTCACATTTAATTAGTCCAGATGCTCTGGCCCTTCTGAAATGGTTTTAAGTCAAAGATCCAGAAATTAAATTACTGATGACTAACTCTCTCAATTGTTTACACCTCACAAATTTTGCTTTAAACATCTAGGTTGCAGTCATAAAGGGATCTTTAAATAAAATTACAACTTAGCTGAGCAAATATCTATATCTAAAGTTTAAAAACAGTATCATGTAGGTATTTTAAATTTCTGGAGAAAAGTGTAATTATTGCAGCGCTGATAGAAAACTGGACTCCGATTGTGAAGACTTTATTCAGTTATAGTACCATATATACCCATCCATTACTTCAACATATATTGTGAACCTACTATTTCCTATTATGTAAGAATAGATTCGCAAGCTCAGGGAAGGGTGAGGGTGATATACATTTAAACTAATTACTTCAATGAATGAAACACGGAAGGAAGTGCTACAGTAGTCCAGGAGTTAAGGGGCTAGCATAGCTAATTATCATATTTGATCTCGTTAACAGCCTTCCGAATTCTGAAATAGGTATTATCATGTTGATTTTGCAAGAATCCGATACACTGGCCTCAGAGCTGGAAGGCTGGGTGGGACATAGACCTAGGTGTTCTGACTGCAAGTCCACATACGAGATTCTGTGAACAAAAAAGGAAATCAACTCTTCTGTATTCCTTCTCTCTCGAGGAGCTAACGTAATCCTCGGTAAAGCAACTTTTCTCCGTAAAAGCGTAAGAAGTGTTAGTTACGTCCTCTGATTTAAGACATTTCAACTCAACTGCAGACAATTTGTCATGTTTTGTCCTCTTGGCAGTTACAAACCAACTTGAACGTGAAAGCCTTCTCCTGTGTAAAGAAAAACAAGTCTCGCCGGTTAGGGCAGCAGAATCAATCTGGCGCCAGGGTCCTCTGCATCTAGACGCGTCTGCACAAAATCGAATCCAACTCCACACCCACCAGTTTTGACTGAAGCAGCTTAATAGAGAGAGCATGGTTAAGAACGCGGCCTGAAGGTGTCACTGGGCACGGCTAGAAACTTGCCTAGGATTGGGCGAAGGCGATCAGAAACCAGAGCCAGGGCTCACATTTCCTGAGAGAAATGTTATTTATAGCCAGGGCCGGGGGAAGCCAAAGCCGACAACAGCTGCGCTGCGACGCGGTGCCACCGCCATGCAAGCAGGTCTCACACCGCTCACCTTCACAGTCAGCGCCTGGCCGTCCCCCGGCCTCCTGGCCCTGCGCCTGCCCCGGGTTAGAGACCCAAAGCCCGGCGCAAAAGGCCACCATTGCTGCTGGGACCCCGCACCACATGCTGAACCAGCAGCTCCCAATGCCTCGCCACCAGCATAAAGAACAGCCGCACTGTTACCACCCGGGGCAGCTCCAAGACTCAGGAGCGCAGAGAGAACGGACGTTAAAAATCTGTCCGGGGTTGCTGGGACAAATGACGCAACTCAATCGAGAGTTTCCATTGGCTCTCACGAAAAGTTCATGGAAAGGGGCGGAGCGAAGGAGCCCCCTTCCGTCCCAACCTCAGCCGGCGCGTGCGCACTATCGCCCACGCGCTGCCTCTCCAGCGGGGCCGGGAAAGACGCACTAAAGCTATTCGCCGACTGCTCTAGAGAAAAGGTGGGACTTTCACGCTGATTGGCGACGGCGCGGGAGGCCGCGGCCGAGGGACCGGACGCAGTGGGTGGGAGGGAACGTGAAGTCGCCGCAGTGTCTGATGGGCCTGTTCCGCCGCCAGGCACTGTTGCCGCTGGAGGACCACTCGTTACTGCTGCCGGCGTCTCTGCCGGTGTCTCTGCCGCCTCATGGCGGCCATCGGGGTTCACCTGGGCTGCACATCAGCCTGTGTGGCCGTCTATAAGGTGACAGGCTCGGGGAGCTGGGCTACGGGTACCCGGTTGCCTGGGTGCTAGACCAAGCCCTTTGGTCACCTGCGGGGTTGTGAACGGCATGTCGCCGGCCTAGGGACGTTGCGCGGAGCGGCGGTACTGCGGAGAATTTTTGGGTTAAGGACTGGGCGGCCCGGCCTCGTGTCCCGCACCTCCTTAGGAAAGGCCGCTGGATGCTGGGGAAGGGTCGGGGCGATGCCGGCGCGCGGGGTCTGGGGACGTCAGTGCCATAGGAGGCCTGGAGGGGGATGGACCTGGGGACATCGTGGGCACAGGAGACCCGAAGTCGGGGGCGGGCCCGGGGACGTCGTGGGCGCAGGAGGCCTGGAGAAAGGGTGGACCCGGGGACATCGTAGATGCAAGAGACTCGAACGGGGAGCGGGCCCGGGAACATCGTGGACGCAGGAAGCCGGAAGTGGGTCGGGCCCTGGGACATCGTGGATGCTCGAAGCCCTGAGGGGGAGGGCGTCCCAGGGACGTCAGGGCCGCCGGAGGCCCTGAGGGGGACCTGAGCGTCTGACACCCGGAGGTTTGCCTAGAAAGGGCAGGGTGGCAGCGATCTGGACCTGGAGCTGTTGATCCCGCGAAGCGTGCGAAGCGAGTTGATGGTGTGGGCTCTACTCACTTGTCCTTTCTGGAAATGAGACATCCTGCCTAGGAGTTTCGGCCTTCCTCTCATCAGTGGGGACGTGGGAGGGACAATAGTAATGGACTCCCTGGTTCTAGTCTCACGTTTAAATGTCAAGTGATTTGTAAGGAAAAGAAAAAGGGATTGGTGCTCCTTCATCATATGTGGGAAAAGAGAAGAAAGATGCATTTGTAGAAGAAAGAGAAATAGAAAGGGTGATGTAATAAGACGTTATTATTGTATGTATATTATGTCTGTTCTGTTACTGGCTCTGCGGAGCAGACTGAAAAAAAAAAGGCAGTCTTGGAATGCTGGTGTTACTAAAATCTAGGAAATCAATAACGGCAATAAAATCTACAAGTTTAAAATGTTGAAAAAGCAGTTTTTCTCTCATTGTATATAGGAAATTAACACTGGTCCATGTATGTCTGAATATAGCAAATGAGGCTGTATATTTCATTTCAAAAGAACTAATACGGTTGCATATTTTTCTCCAGGATGGCCGGGCTGATGTGGTTGCAAATGATGCAGGAGACAGAGTTACTCCAGCTGTGGTTGCTTACTCAGAAAATGAAGAGGTACCATTCTCCTCATTTTTGCACTTCGAAATAAGGTGAAAATTACATGCATTGTAATACATTGCTCTTTTTCAGGTTGTTGGATTGGCAGCAAAACAAAGTAGAATAAGAAATATTTCAAATACAGTAATGAAAGTAAAGCAGATCCTTGGCAGAAGGTATGGAATGAAATAAAGCTTTTATGTATGGTAATAAAAGTGCGTTTATACATTGTAAGCATAATGTGAAATGAAACTAGAAACACCAATTTGTTTATTCATTGTTTTTTGTGACCGAGTCATTTCAACAATACCCCAGGAGGCTATTCCTTTTGATAATTGTGGTGAGTCTTCTTAAGGATGAGATTCAGACATTTGTTTCTTTCTTATGGGTCTGTTAGTATTGGCAGCTACCAACATGCATTTAGTTTTGACCGTCTGTGTCATTCAGAGGTGGTAGTTTGGACTTTTCACATTTTTATAGTACTTTTTTAACTGAGAGAACTTGAAAGATTGTGTGAGAATCTGAAGATTTCTTTGCACTGTAGTTGAATTTTGTGAAACCTGTTATAATTGGTGAATATTTATATAGAAGCTATTGATTTTCTTAGATTCTTTTGTGACACTTTCTGGGAACTAACTTTTCCAGTTGGCTTACACTTTAATCATTAGAGAAATAGCTTAATTGATGTCTTAAGAATCAGGTTAATCATCTGTTGTAACTTTAATTAAAAGATTAAAGAGGCTTGCTTCCCCGGACTTCTGTCTCTTCAAATTATAGATTACCATGATAATTAGGGGTCTTCATTTTCACTGGAGTTGTAATACTTGGTATAGTGTTTTTAAATTTTCAAAGTGCTTTCACATCTATTATTTTATTTAATCCTCTTAAATCCCTGTAAGATAGGGCAGATTTTATCCCTCCCCATTTCTAAATGAGAAAACCAAGGCACATAGAAATGAAGGTATTCCTAAGTTGGGGGGTAATTAGATAGAACTACAGTTCAGGATGTCTAACCCTTGGCCCTAGGCTCTTCCCTTTATACTTTGTTCAGTTGAGAATTTAAGTGGAAAGTTCCTTGTGTTCATATTTTAGGAGTTGGGGGATTATGAATTAAATTTAATGTTTATTTCTTTTATACATACAGATATATTTTTATTATCCTTTACCTGTGTTTAGTTAAACTGAACTTGATATTCATTTTTTGCCTTAGGTTATCTATTCATTAAGCCAAAAACTACTATATTTTGGAGAAAATTCAAATTTTTGTGATGATACATATATTCCCATATCCATTTATCTGTTGACAAAACTTAGTCCTGAGCATATTGAAAATAAATTGAGTTGGTGTCAAAAATGTTCAAATTATAAGCTGAAAAACAGGGAGTTGTAGGTGGGTCTTGAAGCTAGATTCACTGTAAGCAACCAACAATTTTTTTAATTTTTTGAGATAATGGTAGATTTACATACTGTTGTAAGAAATAATACAGGGAGATCAGATGTATTACTGGATTTACCACTTTGTCCAATGCTAACATCTTGCAAAACTATCCTACAGTATCACAGCCAGGATACTGATCGTGATGCAGTTAAGACAGAACAGTTCCATAGATTCATCCCCTGGTAGCCCTGTTTGTCTTTGGGGCAGATGGTTGAAGTAATGATGTGGGTGTCTTCTGCCATGTTGTGCAGATAGCTTTGTATTAGCGAGAACAACTTCAGCTCACTTCTCTGGCCCTGAAAGTTACCTTTTAACAAAGGAGTGCATTGGTGACAGAACGGTAATACAGAGCCACAGCATGCCACTTAGACCAAGGTTAGTAAGGAAAGAGCCCCTTCAGACATGTATTGCTACACCCTAGTCCTTGCACTTCTCCAAAGTGAGCTTCCTCGTGGTCCAGGCATTCCCCCTACCCTGGCCTGTCTATGTGCAAGACAGATACAGATAACACAGTTGTACCAGGTCTCAGCCTTGGAAGCATTCCGCCCTTTGTGGAGTAGCCAGTCCCCTTGTTACCAAGCCAGTAAGGTCCTTTTTACCACTTGGTCCGGTACCCATCCTGGGCGAACTCCCAAAGCTGGGCCGTCTCAGCACTGGCCTCCTGCCTCTGCAGCCTGCTCACAGGTAGCAGCACTTAACTTGCTGCCACAGTTATCCTTACACCCTCCCTGTAACTTTCGTTCCCCTGTGGCCTTCCAGCCAGAAATGCGGTCCTTGGACCTGGCTTCTCAGCAATTAGCCCTGAGAGGGAAGAATCGGCTGGCTCCTGGAGATAGACCGGAGCACACAGAGCTCCCCCACCTTCAGATCGGCACCTTGCTGCCCAGGAGCCTCCTCCAGCTAGCCTTCTCCCAGTCCGCTATGGCCACTTCCGGAAGCAGTGCGGGCATCCGGTGGTCCAGACAGGAGACCCGAACGCTTCTCTCCATACTAGGCGAGGCTGAGTATATTCAGCGCCTCCAGACCGTGCATCACAATGCAGACGTCTATCAGGCTGTGTCTAAGCGGATGCAGCAGGAAGGCTTCCGTCGCACCGAGCGTCAGTGCCGCTCCAAGTTTAAAGTCCTGAAGGCATTATATTTAAAGGCTTATGTGGCCCATGCCACAAGTATGGGTGATCCACCACACTGTCCGTTTTATGATACGTTGGATCAGCTTCTCCGAAATCAGATAGTGACTGACCCAGACCCAGACAACTTAATGGAGGAGGCTGCTTGGCCCAAACACTGTGATCAGAACTTAACAGCCTCTGACACCCCAGGACAAGAGGGAACCAGCATTCTGGGAGCAAAACGGACTCAGGCAGCAGATCATTCACCTGCCTTGCAAACAGTTAAGGAATCAGATGAGGATTGTCAACTGAGAAACAGTGACCAGATGCAAGAAGCCAGTGACCTTGAGGACTCCTGGGATGAATCCTCGGGTGCAGGTAACTCCCAAGTGTGTGAACGATTAGGGTCGCGTAGTCCCTATTTCTGCTCCCTGCCCTCTTTTTTTTTTTTTAACCTAAAGGTAAAGTAAAGGGCTCTAGAATTTTAAAAGCTATGACCCTAGGTATGTAAAGTATTAAAACTCTTTAAACCTGGAAGTACTCTTTAGAACTGAACTAGTTTGGGCTTTATTTTTAATGGGGACCTAAGAATTTGTGGCTGTAAAGTGGGCTGGACAGCTACATGGAAAGGGGTTCAAGAAGGCAAGGGGGGATGTTTCAGATGTATCATTACAGCAGACCACAATGTCCAGATGCAGGAGATGAGTTCCTCCCCATCCCCTGTAGAAAGAGGCCTGGCCAGGAATACCATAGTTCTGTCCCTGTGTCTCAGCTCAGCTGCCGGCTCCAAGCATTCCAGCAGCAGGAAGGTCCTCTCTGCAACATTGTTGCTTTGTCTTTCAGGGTGCTCTCAAGGGACCCCCAGCTACAGCAGCTCCCACCACCTTTTCAGAGGTGCAGTTGCTCCCTGTCAGAGCAGCCCCATGACCAGACTGGGTGTGTCCGGTGAGCCCAGTCCCTGCACCAGCACCGGCCGAAACACTCCTGGGGTGGCCTCTGCACCGCAACCTCCAGTCTCCTCCAGAGTTCCTTTTGTTTCTGGAGGGAACAGGCCTTTGAACAGTGAGCCCCCTCCCAGGTGGGCAAGGCGCAGAAGGCGGTCAGTGGCCAGGACTATCGCAGCCGAATTGGCAGAAAACAGGAGGTTGGCACGCGAACTCTCAAAGCGGGAGGAAGAGAAATTGGACAGGCTGATTGCCATTGGCGAGGTGGCCAGTGCTCAGCAGGACATTGCCAACGAGCTCCGCAGGGATGCCGTGGTCGCGGTCAGACGCTTGGCCACAGCAGTGGAAGAGGCAACTGGTGCTTTTCAGCTCGGGCTTGAAAAGTTGCTTCAGAGGTTAATTTCAAATACCAAAAGTTAGGAACTGATCCCACAAGGGTGTGTTGCCTGGACTGGCAGAGGCCCGGGCCTCCTGGTGCCCTGGCTCCTTGTTTGTGTCCCCGGAAAAAGAAGTGGATGGGCCATTCATATGCAGAGTGATAGGAATTTACGTGCTAGCTGCTTCTCCCAAGCATCTCCACTAGTTGAAAGACCTTTCAGAAATGGGAGTGTTGGCCTGGTGGAAAACGGAGCCGAGTCCAGAGAGCTAGTTCGCCCTCGCTTTGTCACTGATGTAAGACAGTCCAGTTCACCTCTACACCAGTTTCCTCAGCTGAATGGGGGCAACCTGCCTACCTCACAGGGTTGTTGTGAGGACCACATGGTTAACAGATGTGAAAAGGTTTAAAAGTTTAAAAGCACTATACTCATGTAAGTTATTAGCGCATCTGACCTTGGCCAAGGAAAGGCCAGGGTGAGGCACAGTAGTTGACAGTATAGGATTAGGGTTGTGTATCATGACCTCATTGCTTGAATCTTGACTAGTTTAACTTGACTGCTTCCTGGAGTTCACAGTCTTCATTTGTTTAAGGCCCTCTGTAGCTTACTAAGCATAGACACAATACGTGTTGGTGCCTGTGTCCCTTAGTTTACAGTGCTGTGTCCGTAACATACACACTCAGTAGTCAGTCCATCTTTCCCTCTGTTTTACTAGCTCTTAGTCTCTTATCACTGTAAGGATATAAGTCAGTAACTGGCAGGGATCCACACGCGTGCGTCATGGTTCACATTGATGATCTTTGATGTAATGAGAAACTGGCTGTCTTATAAAACATTCCATGTAAGTAAATTCTTTGCATTCCATATTATTTGTGTTCCTCTATATGCATAATTGCATAACTACAAGTTTGGTTTGCCATTTGGACATTGTGGAAACAATTCGGATTATATCAGTTTCCCAAATGCTTTTAGCTAATGTTGTTCTTTTCTGTTTGCCTTTTTTCCTGTCTAGTATGTCACAGAAGGCAAGCCCTAGGGAACTTTCCAAAGTCACTTTTTCTCACAAGATGTAGGTAAAAATTCTCATTAATGGCATAAGGTGGACAAGAACACTTTGGAACAATTGAGGGTAGTGTAGGGAAAGATGGCCTGCAGTAGGTGACTCTTTAAGCACAAACCCTCAGCAAAGAATCCCCCTTTCCCTCCAAAGCACACTTCCTTGAGGAGTTATGATGGCGTTGAGCCATGTTTCCAACTTACTTTAGAAGAGAAGCCACTACTGGTCATTATGAATCTAACTCAGAGCTCTTAGGGGTTTTGTACTTTAAGGAAATACCAAAAGGAGACTTGGAATTTTAAAAAACCTTCCTCTAATCTAGATGCTGGAAAAAAACACAGGCATGTTGGAAGAGGTTTTGTTTTATACTTTGCAGGCTTGGTCGCTTACCTAAATGCTGGGAATACAGATAGGTGGAGAAATGGTCAAAGCCTCAGTGGGGACATCCCTGGAAACATGAATAGATGACGGGCCACCAAGCTCCTCTGGTGAACGGGCGATGGATGTAGGGTGTAGCTGGTGAGGTAGAATACACTGGAATCGAGTGAGAACTCCTGGGTTCTAATGCTGGCACGGTCTGTTACATTGAGCAAATCACTTACCCTTTTTGTGCCTCAGTTGCTTTATCTCTAGAATGAGAAGTTTGTACTAGATGACTTTTCTCATACCTTCCAGTTCGAAAAAATTAAACCAGTGGTATAAAAAAACAAAATTTCAACTGCAGTGTTTTCCATCACAGCAGCATAGTAATTTATGTTTGAAATACTGGTAGTAGTTGTATTTTGAGGAAGCATTCTACGGTGTTAACATTTATGAATATATTTCCTGAATTTCTGTAAGCACCACACCAGACAGAGATTCCTTGATTTGAAGGAGCATATGTTAAGGTATTGAGATGGAAATACATACATATATTTTCTCAGTTGCTGTAGGCCATGCTATGGAGGGATGCATGTCAGTTCTAACCAGGTAACACTACTGTAGAGGGGTAGACTTTCTGGAAAAACAGGGAAGTACTTGAAAGAGTTAGGTGTGTACTGTATTAATCTATTAATGATAGCAAAGTACATAGGTGGGGACTTAATTGAGATAAGAGAAGTGCTAAAGACAAGAAGCAGAGTTGGACTTGGGAGGTAGTAGTGTGCAAATCTAATGGGTGCAGTAACTAATGGGGGAGTAAAACTAAAGGGAAAGATCTTAGAGAAGTAAACAAAAACAGGCCAAATTTTAAAAGGAGGGAAGTTGTGATAAGGGGAGGCCGTAGGGAAACAAGGCCCAAAGTTCCGCCTAAGCTCCAGGCCCAGCCATTCCTGCCTGTCCATCTGTCCGCTTGGTAGACCAGTTCACCACTCCGTACCTCAGGTCCCTCACCTGGGAAGCGGGAGACTACCCACCTCACAGGAGTGGCGTGAGGGGCCAGCCAACAGAGGGGTGTAAAGATGCTCTCAGACGCGGCAGGCACTGCTGTGACCTGCTGCGGAAGGAGACCTGTAGCTCTGTGTGGGGGGGTGCGGGCCCGAGGGCCTGCTGACTACAAGGGGCATGCAGGAAGGAGGAGGAGGGGAGGTGGCACTGCTGGTGACGGTTGTGCCACGATGGTGGGACTGACACTCTGCCTCCTGCAGCTGCGATGTTGCTGGTGCTCTGTATGCTCCCCCCCGTCTCTCTGTTAAGTGACTTCATTCTGGTGTGGACAAATAAAGTTGCGATTTGTACGTCGTTGTGGGTCAGTCCACTACTTTCCGGGCATATCATGATCGTTTGTCACCGTCCCCATTCTCTGTGTCCTGCTTTTCTCCAGGGCCTGGCCCCTCTGTGGCCCTCAGAGCTGCATGTGCTTTCTGTCTTCATGAGAGAGAAGCCCTCTTTGCATGGCAGTTGAGAAAGAATTTTCCATTTCTGAGAGTTCTGTAAATTCCATAAAATACCCTTTTCTGGCAAATTATCTTGTCTGAGTGATAACATACATAATAGGAGAAATTATCCTGGTTGGCTTAAATTCTATCCCAAAGAAAACAGAACCACTAAGTGTTATGACGAAATTACAATATTCATGAAAAAAATACTATGGGCACACTTAATCTTTTTTTCTTACCCTTAAAATATTTGTCCAGGTTACAGTATAAATATTCGGTTAAAAAAGGGAGGGGGTATGTAGTGGAAGGAATACTAAACCTTGTGCTAAAAATTTGGACTCTAGCCAATGGTGGCCTTAATTAGCCATGTGACTTTGGGGAAGCTTCTTACCTCTTTCCTCTCTGTCAATTTTTAGGTGATAGAGAAGGAAGTATGAAGAAGCTGCAAGTATTCCCAAGGGAATCCTAAGCCAAATTAGTCTATTTTAAAATCCTTTTTACACAGGTTAGGGTCTTCCGATGTTTAGTAACATTTAGCAGCTAGCCACTATTAATTTTCACCTCTTTAATTAAACATTTAAGACTGGTCTCTGGACAGAAGAGCTGTAGCCCCTTGCAAGGAGGCTTTAGTGGCAGAGTCTGCTTCATCTTCATTTCTAGGTGAGATTAAGGCAAGGATCACACTCCTGTCTGCTCAAGGGGCAAAAGCACCTTAGTCGTTTGCCGTCTTACTGCGAGGCAGCCTGGTAAAATCTAAAGGGCCCTTGCCTGGTCGAAAGCCCTGGAATCAAGTACCAACTCTGCCCCTTATTGTAATTGGTAACAGATTTACAGTCTGTTACCTGTAGAATAATACCTGCCAAACTAACCCCACTTAGGTGTTGTGAAGACGAGTAAGGTAATGTATGTGAAAACAGTTGGCAGCCTGGATTCCTTTGTATTGCTATTTGGAGAATGTAACACCCATTGTCTTAGTTTTTTCATTGCCATACACATTTACTAGCACCTACTTTGTACAGAGCATTATGTGTCTGTCTGCTTGTAGTGCTCTGAACGTCTGCGTGTCAGAGATTCATGCTTCTGCTCAGTCTTTTCAGGTTTCAGGTACTGATTCATGTTCAGAAACCAGGCAACCAAGATGCTGTCACGTATTCTGCTTTGCCTTTATTTTGTGGTTTTACCTCCTTTTGCCCTTTTTATCTCAGTGTTTGGATCTTCAGGATTAAAGAGATAACAATATATGACCTTAAATCATTGATATTATGAAAATCATCCCCAAATGTATAACATCGATTGACAGTAAGATCAGAACAAGTGAGAGCTATTTACTTTCAAATGTGAAGATTAATAGTTTAATAGAATTAACTGTAACCATTGGAAATACCACATCCATTTAATCCTACCATCTAGATCTGTAGTATTTCAAGATTTTTTAATATTAAGCAACTTAAGTTTGTTTGTATCTTTGTATTTGTTCAGTGGTATTGAAGAATATAATCTTTAAAACATATATCAACAATACTAATACAACTGTTTAACTGTCTTTATCTTTTTTTCAGTTTTATTAGGCAGAATTTTTGCAGCTGGACTTCACATACACATTATATTGCGTGTAAATACATGTATACAATATACTGCACATTTCTTTTTCAGTTTATGTATATGTACTGATCATTGTTTCTAATAATCTCTAACAATTAGAGCTTTAGCTTTTTAAACTTACATTAACTGTCTTTATCTTTATGGACAGCTCTGAGGATCCGCAGGCTCAGAAATACATCATGGAAAGTAAATGTTTAGTGAGTATGCTTCCTTTATTACTTCCCTGTGACAGAGTCATCACCAAGGTCATGACCAGTTATATTGCTTTGAAACTTTATATCTTTGTTAAAATCATTCCTTATTTAACACACTTATAATTTCCTTTATAGGTCATTGAAAAAAATGGGAAATTGCGATACGAAATAGATACTGGAGGAGAAACAAAATTTGTCAACCCAGAAGATGTTGCCAGACTGATATTTAGTAAAATGAAAGGTATTGAGCAAAAGAAAAAAAACTCTTAAAATTGACCTTAAAAAAAAGTGAGACGTGTTTTGATCTGGGGAGAAGCAGGGTAATGGTTCATGTTATCGGTGATGAGACCTAATTGCTAGACCCAACTGGGTGACTTTGGTTTCCCTAGAAGTAGTGTAAACGGATTGGGCCAAGTTAGCATTTTCAAAACTTCTTAAGATGAAGTGGCCAGATAAGCTTGGTGAATAGTAAATGTTTTATCTCCTTCAAAATTCACGATAATGTCAGCAGATTAAGTAGGTCTGGTTTTATCACCACTTTAGGGTAAGGCTCGGAGCTGAGCAGCCTCTTGTGGAACAATTTGCAGAATTCTGGAGTAGATTATGTACAAGGCTCACTTCGGCTCTGGAATTTGTGATGAGCTCGGGGGTTGGAAGGCAGTCTTTAATCATGTTAGTTTGTCTTCACATTGATGCGTTAGGAGCTCATTCTCCGTGGAACCAGTCTAATTTGGGAGATGCTTGAAGCCCGAGAAGCCTTGGAAAGTATTTAATTCCATGTCCACAAATATACCAAAACCACAAAAAGTAGTACACAGTTTAAGAGAACAGGAGTGGAAGGTCAGTGGGGTGGGGCAATCAGATGATTTGGAAAAATCTTTATAGTGAGAAGATCTTTGGCAGAAATTAATAAGCCTCAAAAGATCACTTGACATTTTTGTGTGTTGTCGGAATTTATTTTTAGTATTTTTTCTTCTAGTTTTATTGAGCTGTGACTAACATCCAGCACTGTATAAGTTAAAGCTGTACAGTGTAATGATCTGACTTACATACATCAAGAAATGATGACCACAATAAGTTTAGTGAACTCTTCAAATATTTTTTTCGCGTAGAAACGGCACATTCTGTCTTGGGCTCAGATGCCAATGATGTAGTTATTACTGTTCCATTTGATTTTGGAGAAAAGCAAAAAAGTGCTCTTGGGTAAGTATAATATGGGGTTTTTCTTACTTGTTTAGTTAAAGGAAATACAAATTGCACAGTATCGCTATATAGTCAAAGGTAAAACTGTATTTGTAAATACATTTATATATTTACATATGAAAATTGGGTGGTAAAAAGCATGGTAATAATCATTAATATTTCCTATATTTTATGAAATGTTTAAAGAACATAAAATTAGATGTACTTTCTTAGTTGTTTTGATTGGAAGCATTTTTGACTACCAAGTTGGGTTGATGTTTACAAAATCACTTCGCTTTAGTTCCATGTAATTAAGGCTTATGTGGGAATTACGTAAAAATAGGCAGTTTTAGAAAATATTTACAATTAGTTTTTCACCTTAGATTAACATCTAAACAAAAAGCTGTGTTTAGTTTTTATAGGTCATTACACAGATGTAATTGGCAAGCACCCATGCTTCTGCTCTGTGAACAGACTTCCCGGTGGGGCTTTGCTGAACACCCGAGTTGCTTCTGGGGCAGAGAATTGCTTTATTTACTTGCACTTGTGGGATGTTAAAATGTGACCCTTAGTTAAAGAAATTGGAAAGCTCTAAAATGGATTATAAATATATCCTGATTGCTTTCTGAAGTTTGTAAGCTTGAGCATTTGGAGAGCTTTTTTTTCCATATTCAGTATAAGCACATGTTATTTTCTTTGTCAGGAAAATAGTTTCTGAACATTATTATTTTAAACAGAAAGTGATAGAGACTTAGGTTCGTTTCGTGTTCTTTGGCCCATTGTCTTACTTCTGAAGGTCACTGCCCTTCATGTTGTCCATGTGATACCGTATTTGCTGTTGCCTAAAATCTTTAGCAGAGCATTTCTAAAAATGTAGACTTGAACATGTTGTGATGGTAAATTCATTAAAAGCAAACTGTCCACAGGGAAGCAGCCAGAGCTGCTGGGTTTAATGTTTTGCGGTTAATCCATGAACCATCTGCTGCTCTTTTGGCTTATGGAATTGGACAAGACTCCCCCTCTGGAAAAAGGTAAAAACCATATTTGCAGCTCTAAATTCTTCAGTGCAGAAAACATTTTCGATTAGAGGAATTGTATTAATAGAGGCTGTTATATGATGCAGTGTCTCCAAGCCTTTATGGATGGAAAGGCATCGAAACTCTCACTTTGAGTTTTTCAAACAGATGAGAAAGCTGTCCTAGGAAAGCAGAGAAAGGACATACAGGAGGGAAAGGAGCTTTTCTGCCCTTCTCTTGTCACTCACACTTTGTCGCTTTAGTGGAGGAAAATGGGAAATTTATATATTATCCAGCCAAGTTCCAACTGAAGCTCTAGGGCACTGTTAGTTTTACTACCCCAGTTATTAAACATGCTTAGAAACAGTGAGGACCTTTATATACATTTGTCTTGGCAGGAGATGGGGGGAAAGCCAGCATGGGGATTTAAGACTTCATTCAATAATGAAATAGTAAGACACACTCCAAATTTAGTTGTCAAAACTTGTCTTAATAGACCTGACACATAATGCCACTTTAGGGAAATCAATTCAGATGTGTTAATTTCCTCTAATTATGTCATTTCATTCAGCTCTCACAGTTACAGAAACTAATATGTATAAATCACTGGGAAATTACCTGTAGGTAAATGAAAATGTAGAATATCAACATTTTTGAATTTTGATACATAGGAAATAAGCTCTTGGTTTTGCATATGTTTTATTTTTATAGAACATGTTATTGCAGGAGTAACCAGGACAATACTAACATAAAATTTCTATATTTAATTCTCTTACAATTCACTTTAATTACAAATCTCTTTATTTACTTTGAAAAATTAGTATTTTGAACTCCAGTTATACAGAAGAATATACTTTTACCAGCACAACTAAATGAAAAAAAACTTTGGCTTAGAATCAGATCTGGTTTCTAGATTTCATTCGTCACTAAATGATGACCATAGACAACTCAGTTACTCATGTGAGAGTTTCAGTTTCATTTGTGATTTAAAGAGATTAAACTGAATGACTTCTTAGTTTAAGACGCCCAACCTAACTCTACAGTGTTGTGATCCTCATAACTTACTCATATTGTCTTTTTTCTTTAAGCAATATTTTGGTATTCAAACTTGGAGGAACATCCTTATCTATCAGTGTCATGGAAGTTAACAGTGGAATATATCGTGTTCTTTCAACAAACACTGATAACATTGGAGGTACACATTTCACAGAAACCTTAGCACAGTACCTAGCTTCTGAGTTTCAGAGGTGAGTATTAATGGACTTGGTGATGTATTTCGATTGAAGTTTATCTGCAGGTTTAATTGTTTTCCTAGTTTATTTGAAATTGCCCCCTTTCACAGGAGGACCTGTTTTTTCCAGTGCACTGGATATTTTTATGTTTAAAGTTATAACGTCCGTTCCAGCAGACGGGGAAAGTGAGGCCAAGCTGCCCAGTGCAGTGTACTTGAATTTTTCACTCAGTGTAAGGGACCACCAGACACTGAACTGTATGAACTTGGATCTCAAGTTCGACTTCTTAATTCTTCAGGTACTGCTCTTATGTCTGGATGAAGGAGGGTGCAGGCACTGAGGCCTCACTGCCTTCTGAGCAGTATTTACAAGTTTAGGAGATGATGTTACAGTTACATTCCAGTGAATTAGTGTCTCATGGAGTGTTTATATAATTACTAATCTACTACCACAAGGAGTATTTTAGTTTTATTACTGGATGTAATTATTCCATTAAAAGTTCTAATCCTGTTTGGCATGAGTCAAATATGTATAGGTTACATTTGGGCCATTACTGCTCTGAAGAGCAGTTGAAACAGCATTTTCATCTGTTTGACTAAACCGGATAAAATAAAAAGTCTTGAAAATGTGGTAATTTCTCACTTGTGTAATAAAGATCTGTACTGCTTTTTGTTTTAAAGGAAGGGCACTGGTAATTTTACTACCAATTCCAGTTATTAAATATGTTTAGAAACAGGGCCATCAGTCACCACTTAGCAAGCAATTTTAACAATTGACTCACCTTGGAATTAGACGAACTGTAATTTTACATATTTTGTGTTTCAAATTTCCTTGAAGAAGCACTTTTAGTTCTTTTTTTTTTTAATGCTGGACAGATAATTTTATACCATTAAACAATAATCATGCTGCAGTTTTAAAAGGTAAGATGTGACTGAGACGACCCCATTGCATGAATCTCCTTCAACCTCCATTTGTCTCATCTACAAAAAAGATGACATGTACTGCACTTCTTCCTCAAAGTACAGTCCATTATTGTGGTTATAGAATCCAGCATTTCAAAGTGTTAAGTGGATTGGTTATCCACTTTTCTTGAGACCCTTCTTTAAATTGCAGAGAATTTTCTTCAGAAGCTTTGGAGAGTTGGAAGCCAGATACTAAAACCTGGTATTAATATTGATTCATGAGCTTATTATCCTAACAGGGATTATCCAGATTTTAGTTGCAATGAATTCTAACTGACCTAGTGATTTTTTAAACTTCAAAGACTATATTTTTAATTTAGATGCTTCAAACATGACGTGAGAGGAAATGCGCGTGCCATGATGAAACTGATGAACAGTGCTGACACTGCAAAGCATTCTTTGTCAACCTTGGGAAGTGCCAATTGTTTCCTTGACTCACTGTATGAAGGTCAGGATTTTGACTGCAATGTGTCCAGGTAAAACTGAAGTTCGAAACACTTGAACAGAATAATTCCAAGAATATTCATATTTAGGTGTAATTTTCTCACTGTTGGTTTTTCTTCAGTTGATTTGAGATTTATTAGCCCTCTATAAAGGAAGAGCTTCTCTGTCTTTACTTCTGGGGTCCAGTTTTTGTCAGCCTAAATAACTGTTCCCAGAGCAATGACATCAGTTGTGACTGTCCCGTTACTTTACGGCTACAGATAGCGGTGTGTGAGACAGGCTTCCTAGATCTTTAACAGGAAGATGAGTGGAGGCTTGAAGTATGAGATTTTCAAATTTCTCTTACTGAATTGCAGTCCTGCCGGCACGGTCCCTCGTTCTTTGTTGCTTAAATCTGATGTGGGGCTTGTGCGTGTGTGAGTGGTTGTCTGCCCCACCTTGTTAGTTCCTCTGCGTGGCAGCCTGTGTGCTGAGTATTCTCTGTATATTAACTCTCAAGTTCTCCTAGCAACCGATGAGGTAAGTGCTAGTATTTTCCTTCCTTTACACATGAGGAAGCTGAAACAAAGAGGTTTCATTTTGTGTCCAATGTTAACCAGCTAGTAAATGACAGACCTGGGATTCAAACCCAGCTAGTTTGACTCCAGAGTTTATATGCATTACCTATCACACTACACTGAGGATTGAGCTGCGTCTTGGTTTTATTTGCTTTGTCATCCGTTGTCAACATATTAAATTTTAATAGCTTTTATGACATTTAGTAAACACAGGTTTAATGTGCATAAATTGTTTGTAATGCTGATACCTTTTACATAATCCAAAACATAGATTTCAAGTGATTGCACCTTCGCCCAGAACGTCCAGAGGGAGGCTGTTGGCCTATCATTTTGTGTTGCATGTTACTCGCAGTGATAATAGCTACCATTAGTTAGCACTATTTATGCCTCCCAGCAAGCTAATAGATGACTTGGAAACAGTGAAGGTTTCCAGAGTTACAGTACTATATTACATTTAGGCTTCTACTAACCCTATTTGGTCAAATTGTCTCTTCGCCCGGCCCGTGTACTTTAGCTTCCTCCCTTTCCCTGGGCTTTCCCAAAGACTCTCGGTCAGCACCACCCCATACCATGGCCACCAGCCACCTGTGGCTATTTAAATTTAAATTAATTAGAAATAACATTAAAACATTAAAACCATTAAAAAATGGGTTCCTCAGTAGCGTTAGCCACAGTTCAAGTGCTCAGTAGTCTCAGTGTGACCAGTGGCTCCAGAAAGTTCTCCAGATCTTTTAAGAGGGATTTCAAGCTACAGCCTAAAAGAAAGTTATTAAATTGAATTAAAATATCTTCTGTGGGCAGAATATCTTTATATTTTTTGTATTTCCAGAATTTCTAACTTAGTGCTAAGTTTATCTAAGTACTCAGTATGTTTGCTTATTAATATCAGTTATAAAGAAGAAAATAGAATTTGAAATGTTTCATTAAGGAAATTTTGCCTTTATCACAAAGATTTCAACTATAAAATATGCTTCAGTACTTGGAGATAGCACAAATATATTTTAAAATCAGTCATCTGCATTTAAGAAGCTTAGTATGAAATTAGGGAGTACATTTTTCATGAACATAGTTTGTTCTTTTATTTGCTGGCATTCAAGCTTCTCAGATGGTGCAAAACAACTAAACTTAGGTGCAGGAGACACTCAGACTATAAAGAAAAATAGTGAGAAGCAATTTTTAAAACTTTTAACACATAAAAATAGCAAGAACTTCCAAATGATGGTTTGACTTGGATCAATAGATTTATTGTTGGAAATGCCATACACTTAATATTTATTTTTAGGTTTTTTGAAAGCTTTTAAGTAGGGTAGGTGAGACAATCTTCCACCTGAACTTAGTATCAAATATCTTCATACATTTGTAGATGGATAACGTAAGCTTTTTATCCCCCCATGGTGTTGCACTGCTGGGTGTTTAATATCCTGTTCTGATCATGAACCTATTAAGAGATCCATCACAGTAGATTTTGGCATTACCCTTCACAAGAAACAGATGTCTTCTTTGACTGTACTAAACTTTTTTTTCTGTGTCTTCTCTGTGTGTGTTTGTGTATGTGTGTGTACAGAGCAAGATTTGAACTTCTCTGTTCTCCACTTTTTAATAAATGTATAGAAGCAATCAGAAAACTCTTAGAACAAGGTGGATTTACAGCAGATGATATCAACAAGGTAATACTTTTATCGTTTTCTTGTTTATCTTGGGAGTAATTTTTAATTTGGAGTTTAGGAAGTAGCCCCTTGGTACTGAATACCTTCCAGGTTCTTTCATGTTACAAATGGCAGGACTTCCTTCTTCTTTAAAGTGAATAATATTCATTGTGTATCTGTACCACATCTTTATCCATTCACCCATTGACACACACTTAGGATGTTTCCATACCTTAGCTATTGTGAATAAGGCTGCAATGAACGTGAGAGTACAGATATCTCTTTGAGATAGTGATTTTGTTTCCTCTGTATATATACTTTAAAGTGGGATTTCTGGATCATATGGTAATTCTATTTTTAACTTCATGAAGAATTTTCATACTGTTTTCCATAGTGACTATACCAGTTAACATTCCCAACCATGTATGAGGGTTCTCTTTTCTCTACATCTTCACCAGTATCTGTTATCTCTTGTCTTTTAAAAAATAGACATCCTTACATGCTTGAGGTGATGTCTCGTGGTTTCAATTTTCATTTCTCTAATGATTAGTGATGTTGAGCAAACCTTCATTTACCTTTGGCCACTTGTACGTCTTCTTAGGAAGATTGTGTATTCAGGTCCTTTGCCTGTTTTTTTAATTGTATTATTTTTTGCTATTGAGCTAATGAGATTCTTGTGTATTTTGGATATTAACCCCATTTTAGATACATGATTTACAAATACTTTCTTTCATCCCACAGATTGCCATTTCATTTTGTTGATGATTTCCTTTGCTGTGCATGCTTCTTAGTTTGACGTAATCCCACTTGTTTATTTTCGCTTTTGTTGCCTTTGCTTTGGGTATCAGATCCAAAGATTATTGCCAAGACCATCGTCAAGGAGTTTATGCCCTATGCTTTCTTCTAGGAGTTTTATGGTTTTAGGTTTTACTTCAAGTCTTTAATCGATTTTGAATTGATTTTTGTGTGTGATGTAAGATAGTGGTCCAGTATCATTCTTTCGCTTGTGGATACCCAGTTTTCCCCATACCATTTATTAAGAAGTCTCTTCTTTCCCTGTTGTATATTCTCGGCTTCTTTGTTGAAAATTGATTGGTTGTGTATGTGTGGGTTTATTTCTGGACTCTCTATTCTGTTCCAAAATTGATTGGTTGTGTATGTGTGGGTTTATTTTTGGACTCTCTATTCTGTTCCATTGATCTGTTTGTCTTGTTTTATGTGAATACCACATTGTTTTGATTACTACAGCTTGTAATATAGTTTGAAATCAGGAAGTGTGATGCCTCCAGCTTTGTTCTTTCCTAAGATTACTTTGGTTACTTGGAGTCTTCTGTGGTTCTATACAAATTTCAGGGTTTTTTTTTTCTATTTCTATAAAAATTGCCATTGGAATTTTGATAGGGATTACATTGGATTTTTGGGTAGTAAGGACATTTTAACAATATTAATTCTTCCTATCTATGAACATGAAATATCTTTCCATTTATTTGTCTTCTTAACTTTCTTTTATCAGGCTTGCAGTTATCAATATACAGATCATTCACCTCCTTAATTGAATTTATTCCTAAGTATTTTATTCTTTTTGATTACTCCTGTGAATGGGATTGTCTTCTTAATTTCTTCATCCAGTAATTCATTTGTAGTGTATAGAAAGTAATTTAAAGTAATTTTTGTTAGGTATGACCTTACTGTTGCCAATTTGTTAATTGTTTTCTGCCTGTTTTATAGATCATTTGTTTGTTTCTTCCTTTCCTGCCCTCTTTTATGATTTGATGACTTTATGTAGTAGTTTGCTTTGATTTCTTTCTCTTTACCTTTTGTGTATCTAGATTTTTGCTTTGTGGTTACCATGAGGCTTATATGAAACATCTTACATAGTTAAAATAGATTATTTTAAGCTGATGACAACATAACTTAAAACATAAAAAAGTGCTACATTTTTACATTCCTCCTCCCTGCATTTTATGTTTTTGATGTCACAATTTACGTGTTTTATATTGTGTATCCATTAACAAGTTATTGTAATTAATTTTTAATGCCTTTGTCTTTTAACTTTTGTATTAGTTATAAGTGATTTACCTACCACCACTACAATATTAGAGTATTCTGAATTTAACCATCTATTTATCTTTAACAGTGAGTTTTATACCTTTATATGTTTTTATGTTGTTAATTAGCATCATTTTGTTTAAACTTAAATGACTCCCTTTAACATCTCTTGTAAGGCCAGTCTAGTAGAGGTGAACTCCTTCAGCTTTTGTATGTGAGAAAACACTTATTTCTCCTTCAGTTTTGAAGGACAACTTCACTAAGTTGAGTATTCTTGGCCGACAGTATTTTTTCTTTCAGCACTTTGAATATCTCCCTTATAGCTTGCAAGATTTCTATTGTAAGATCCACTTATAGTCTTAAGGGTGTTCCCTTGTATGTAACAAGTTGCTTTTCTCTTGCTACTTGTAAGACCCCTTCTCTGTTTTTAACTTTCAGCAGTTTAATTATAATGCATCTCACTGTGTGTTGCTTAAATTAATCTTATTTGGTACTTTTGGAGCTTACTGGATCTGGCTGTTTCTTTCCCCAGATCAGGGAAGTTTTCAGCCATTATTTCTTTGAATAAGTTTTCTGCCTCCTCTCTCTCTCCTCCTTCAGAGATCCTTATATTACATATATTGGTCCACTTACTGATGTCCCATAAGTTCCTGAATCTGTCTTCATTCTTTTTCATATTTTTTTCCTTTTTGCTCCTCTAATTGAATCAGTTTCTCTGCCCTGTCTTCAAGTTCACTGACTCTTTCTTTCACTTTATCTAGTGTGTTGTTTAAGCCCTCTATTGAGTTTTTAAGTTCAGTTATTGTTTTCTTCAATTCTATGATTTCTGTTTGGTACTTTTTTATATTTTGTGTCTCTTTGTTGAAATTCACACTTTGTTCATGTATTACTCTCCTGACTTCACTGAACATCTTTATTACTGTTATTTTTAACTCTATCAAATGAATCACTTATCCTTGGTTCTTTAAGATCAGTGTCTGCAAATTTATCTTGTTATATAGTTTGGAACATATTTTTCTCTATCTTCATTTTCTTTGACTCTCTTTGTTGGTTTCTGCACTTTACATAAAACTGCTGCCTATTCCAGTCTTGGCAGACTGGTCTTGTGTGGGAGATGACCCTTGTCAGTCAGCCCAACCTGAGCTCCTGGTGGCTTCTCAAAACTCTGTGCCTGTCTAAGTTGCCATTTGTGTTCTTAGAGACTCTCAGTAGTTGAGGGTGTGCAGGACCATCAGTTTCCTGAAGGGGAAGATCAAAGTCAGCACCTAGATACAGGCTCATTAGAAGCTGGACCCTGAGGCAGCAGCTGGGAAAGTACTCAGTCAACCCCTTCCCTTCCACGGAGAAACTGGGAAGTTGGCATGTTTGCCTTCTCCCCACTTTCTGAGCCCAGGTGTGTAGCCACAGAGCAGGAGTCGCTCCTTTGCCCATTTAAAACCTGCTTCTTTGTTTGCTGTTGCCCTGGGGGACTCATGAATGCAAGCCCCGGTGGCCATCAGGGCAGGGGATCTGGGCCCTGTCCCTTGGGTGTCAGTTATAAAAGCTGGGGTACTAGATGTGTGGACAGTCTCATGAAGGAACAATTTTATATGAAGTATTTCAGAGAAAACAGTCTTAATCAGTGGTACCTAGAGCTTAAAATGGTTGTAAAACATCTTTTTCCTTGAGAAAATTATTCTTCCACAGTGAAGACAAAACCATGGCATAGTTTTCACATGGAGAGATTACCAATGTTTATTTTGTCACAGAAATGCTGTGATTTATGTAAACATTTCTTTTAGATAATGCTGGGACAGTATAAAATATTAATTACTGTATTTCCTGTTCAAATGAGTATTTGTGGTTAAGTGTCAGATGCCTAGTATTGATCATATGTTGTTAACATTGTATTTTTCTATGTGGGGAGATCTCCTCATTTTAAACTTTGTTATTATGAGTAAAGAATATGTTTAATATTTAAAATGTATTAAATACATATTTATATGTAAATATAACATAAAATAACATGTTAAAATAGGGCTGCTTGTATTTCACCGGTTCATATGATAAAGATGGCTCAGTCTGTTACACTTAATTTTGAGAAACAATCATTCTAAAAGTAAAAAACTGAAAATTATTTTTATTTTCTAGGTTGTCCTTTGTGGCGGATCTTCTCGAATCCCAAGGCTGCAGCAAATGATTAAAGATCTTTTCCCAGCCGTTGAGCTTCTAAATTCTATTCCTCCTGATGAAGTTATCCCTATTGGTGCCGCTACAGAAGCAGGAATCCTTATTGGGAAAGAAAACCCTTTAGTGGAAGACTCTCTTAAGATAGAATGTTCAACCAAAGATATTTTAGTTAAGGTATGTGTAGCTTTATTTTTCCAGAGTAGTATAAATTTATTACCGTAAGTTTATACACATACTGTTTTTAAAATAAAACTTTGTATACTGGCAAAAATTTATAATTTTACTTTTAGTGAGTTTCTGATATTCTTTTTTAGTTAATAGTAATCTAACATGTTAATTTCTTAATTAAATATAATTTTATTCATAAGCTTCAAATATAGGTAGAGAGGCATATGTTTCAATTTATTTTTAAATAAAGTGGGTTGGGATTGAGGATCACTTCTATATTCTTCTCTTTGCCTCTCTGTAGTTTCCAGATTGTCAGAAAGGAGTATATATTAATTTCTAGTAGGAGTGATTTTTTTATAATTGTAACAATGTCAAAGAATATGCATATTATTTTCCTGCTTATTAGGGAGTTGACGAATCAGGAGCCAACAGTTTCAAAGTACTGTTTCCATCAGGGACTCCTTTGCCAGCCCGAAGACAGCATACATTACAGGCCCCTGGAAGTATATCTTCAGTGTGTCTTGAACTCTATGAGTCTGAGGGGAAGAACTCCACAAAAGAGGAAAATAAGTTTGCACAGGTGAATAGATCAGATTGCACTATGAATTAGTCACATGAAACTATGTGACTTTTCCTTCTGGATTAGACTCTTGTTTAATTTCAATTAATATAATATGATATAGGACATTTAACATATTTTTATGAATGGATTACTTGTACTTACTCATTTTTGAAAGAGAGAAGAACTAGGCAATTTCAAAATTGAAAAAGCTAGAGGAAAATAAAAACAAAGTACAGTTGTATTTACATTGTTTCTCTCTGTGCTCTTGACCCTCCTTGGTACTAACGTACCTGGCAAAGGAAATGCCATTTCTTGGTTTGCTAAATGCCAGGTATGCTTTACTAGGCAATTTACATAGTCTCAGAATGCTGTGAGATAGACGTTACTATGTGTGTTTCATAAATGAGTCAGAAACAGGCTCATGGTAGTAAATACCTTGTCATTGTCTTGATTGAGCAAAGATTTCTCCTCTGGTTGGTTTCACTCCTGGGCCCATGATCTTGCCTTTATACCATGCTGCTTCTGACACAGGATAAGTTTGCTTGTTCAGATACCACATGCCTGTTTCATATGATACGGTCCTCTGCATCTTTTAAAAAGAGTGAGGTGGAACCATGTTATTTGCTTAGAAACATGCCCAAGAAATATAGTTATGTTAAAACACACACACAGGGACTGCAGAACTGCATTTACAATATGATGCCTTTTGTGTTTAAGTCGAAATCTAACAGAGAGCAGGGATGTGTGTGAAGGAGGTGGTGTGTGGGGAGGTTGTGTATTTAGATGTCTATCTATGGCTACAGAGAATAACCATAGGTATTGGAACAGTATTCAAGAAACTTAACAGTGGGTAGATTTGAAGGTACCAAGAAAATTTTTCTTTTTACTTTTTAACAATACGAATTTTTTACAAACAGCACATTAATTACTTTTATAGTAAAAATAAAACAAATGTAGGTAACAAAAGAGAATGATTAGTATCTTTAACTTTACATCTGTTTTCTGATTTCAACAAAAGAATAATGAAAACACACACGGGTAACATGTCTGGGTTCCACCTCAGACTTAACATCTTAGAATCTGCTGGAGAAGGGCTCCTTCAACTGGTCAAGTTTTCAGAAGCTCCTCCAGATGTTTCTGTGGGTCTTTACTACAAAAGCACTTTCCTATCACCAGATTTCTAAGTTCAGGTGGAAGTCTTCCTATTCCCGCAGCTTCTCTGTCTTGTATATTTATAGCCTTTTCTCTGCACATACTCCTGTCACCATCCTAATTTACAGCTTCCAGAAAGAAACACGTTAGTCACATAATACTGAATTTCAAAGAGTCTCTTAGGGATTCCATCTGTTCTAACCTCCTCATTTTAGAAATGAGTAAACTTAGTGCTTGCCTAAGGTGAGGAAACTTGATATTGGCAAAATCTGAAAGTCACTTCCAACCTTAGTCTATTGGTATACCTTTCTTTAGGAAACTGACAAATTTTATAGTAAATTCATTAGTATCTCTGACTTACAAATGTAATCTTAGTTGTACAAAAGAATTTGACACTTATTTCTTTTAAGTACATTTTCCAAGTGCATTTAAAACATTTGAATTTTTTAAAGTATATATAAAAGGCGTACCGAAAGGTAATTATGCCATTACATGTTACTGTAATGGCATAATTACCAAAAAGAAAAGCAGCCCCTATTTTCTGAGACAAACAGTACTTTATAGAAATAAGCATTCTAATCTAGGGCATGACATTTAAGAGGGACAAGTATATTAGTTATCTTACATGCCCTCCTTTTAGAGGAGACATTTCAGTTAAGGAAACTTAATCCTGTTCTCTCAATTACGATAAATGGTAGGAGAATTGAAAACAGCCCTATTTTAAAAGATTAGTTTCGGTAAGTAAGATTTAGTCAGTTGGAATAATTGATATATCAGTTTATTAATAAGTCAAAGTACTAAATCATCGTTGTATTATTTTTGCATAAACAGGTTGTGCTCCAGGATTTAGATAAAAAAGAAAATGGATTACGTGACATATTAGCTGTTCTTACTATGAAAAGGTACAAACAACTTCTGATGTTAAGAAAATCCACTTTGAGATTTGACCTTTTTTATTAGTTTATTGATTTTTTACCTGTTGTCATTCTGGGAAAATCATTTATTAAAAACTTACATTTTATTGGTGAACTACATTTTTGCCCTGTAAAATTACATTTACAGAGGGAAGTGTACCTCAAGTCATTTGCATTCTGAATTTTTTTTATGGACCCTTTGATCATTTTGGGTGCAATCAACCTAAAAAAGTAGTCCATGCAAGTTTACAGACATAATTTTCATCAATTTTATATATAATTTTCAAAGGTTTACATAATTTTTTTTTGTCTCATGAAAGGGTAAGTTTATTTCAATATTGCAACAGAAAATCTGTAGGAAATTAATTACTAATTAAATTCAGGTTTTTATCATTTCCTTAAAAACAGGTCATCCATAATACTGTGTTTTACAAGTAAATCATTTCCAAATTAACACTAGGGACAATTCACTGCATAAACCATACTTAACAAGAATATAGAATTCATTAGGGCACATCTGCCTTGGCCTGGGCTTGAAAACAACATGATGCATTTTTACAAACTTGCATACAGTCTTCAGTTTAAGATCTTTATCATCATGGATTTTCATGGAATACAACTTTCATCTCAGTGATCTAGGAGGAAATTTTTAAGAAAAATTTTTAATTTTAATTAGGACATACAGTTCTAAATTTAAATACACTGCAATTGTTTCTTCTTTCTCTCTTAATATTCTTTCAAAAAGTAAAATGATCCCTTGTTTACTAAGTAAGTTTTCAGGTAATTTCTTAAGGACTTTCTTTTTTTATAAATTGAACTTACATTATTTATTTTTCTTGCTTAGGGATGGATCTTTACACGTGACGTGCACAGATCAAGAGACTGGAAAATGTGAGGCAATCACTATTGAAGTGGCATCTTAGTGCTTTAGAGAAACCACACATTTTTTAGAACCAGAATATCAACTTTATTTGGTTTTGTTTGTAAGTGAGGTTTATATTAAAATACTTTTTGAATGAACCATATGATTTATGTTTCTATTAGACTACAATATATTGGTAAGTGTTGCAATCTTTTTTTGTTATCCACTTAAGATTTCCATTATTAGTGGGAAATTACAAGGAACTCTTTCTATCATGAAGCTGTTGGGAATTAAATTGTTTGAGTGGATTGAAGGAAACTTTCCTGGAAATTTAACGTTGCATTTTAAAATTTTTTTCTGTCTTTATAACTTCTAATTTTAAGAAGTCACTTATTCTTACTAGATAATCAACTAAGAACAACTTAAAAACCTTTGATATTAAATGAAAAAAATTGCAAAACCACATGCAAAAGTTACCATTTTTGCTTAAAAGAAAAAAGTAAACTCATAAACTCAACAAATGTGTATAGATACGCTGGTAACACATGCAGAGAAAAGGCTAGAAGGCTGAGCACCAGACTCTTAAGAGTAGCTGCTTCTGTGAAGGGAAATGGGTGGGGGATGCACTTTTTCTTTTTACAGTTTTGTTAAGTTTGATTTTTCCCTCTAACAAATGTGTTTTTCTTTTTGAAATTGAAAGATCTTTTTATTTTGAAGAGAGGGCTAGCCTTTCTTGTTCACCAGAGAATACTGAGTGAGTTATTGATGAAAAAGCTTGTTCTCTAAGTAAAACAAGCAACTCATTTGCGTGCATTGAGGGGAGAGCCTGAAGGTGCATCGTGCACATCAGGGTTTAGATTTTTATTACCAAGAGAAGATTTTCCATCCACTTCTCTCCTTGGTTCCCAGCAGACTTGAGAAGAGGAAGTATCTTTATTCAGTGGTAAAATTAAAAAACATCAGTTTGCTATTTTTCACCTGTTCAAACTTTGGGATGTGCTTTAATACTGTAGCTGCTTTTTATGGAGCTAGATGGCAGTAATCTTCTATTTCTAAAGATGCAGAAACCAAAGTTAAATTTTTAAATTATTATTCTGCATCAAATTATTGACAGAAACATGAGGAGGATTGATAGGAGTCTTAAGTCCACAAGGAGGCAGCCTCAAAGGCATACCCTTTTGATTAAGGCTGAGTACTTAAGTTATTTCTTATGATCTTTCCCAAAATTATAAAAGCTTTGAAATAAAATAATTATATATGTCATCAAGTGTTTTCAGAAAAAAGGAAAATATCAGCTGATCTAGTTGAACTGACACATCTAAGTGCTTTCAGTTATGCTTTGGAAAAGTGCTTTAGGATTTTTATTTTGCAGTTATTGTTAGCTCTTTAAACTAGATCAGGGGTTGGCAAACTGGGCAATGTGTGCGTTCTACTCCATACCTATTTTTGTAAAGAAATTTTATTAGAACATAGCAATACTCAATCACCTGGGTATTATCTGTGGTGGTTTTCCCACTATAATGGCAGAGTTGAGTAGTTGCAACATAGATGGTGTGACTCACAAAGCTTAAATATTTACAGTCTGGCCCTTTACAGAAAGAGCTTATCAACCCCTGAAATATATTATAGAAACTTGTAGAATAAAATATCATAAGGGTTTATTAAAGAGTTTTCTTTCCTTCCATATCGATGCAATAATTTACTTATTTGGTTGCTTTCTCCCCCGGATTATTAAGCATTGTGAGAGCAGAGACCCTTAGTTTTAGACACCATTATGTCCCAACCCCCAGAATAGTACCTGAACATAGGTATTCAGTAAATGTCTGTTGAATAAATGAATTACAGAGGAAAAAACGCAACAATGTCATCTTTGTATCCTACAGGGCAATGGCCAGTAAGTACATCTTTTACATATTTTATGGTTTGGAAGCACAGTAAAGGAGGAAAGGAATACCACTGCTTCTTTGTTGGTCAGCTTTGCGTGATTTTTTCCCCCTCAAACATACCAAATTTGAAATTGTCGTCAAAACTGCTGTTGCTCAATGAAATACGAAGTTGATCCCGGAAGCAGCTCAGGGGTTGGGGCGCCTGCTCTGTGCAGCTGAAAATCCTCAAATAACCATCCTGCAGATCCATATCCGTAGATTCACCGACCCACAGATCTTGTAGTTCTGCAGTACCTGTTCATTCAAAAAGAGCCACCTATTAGGGGGCCTGCGCAGTTCCAACCTGCGTCACTTGCAGCTCAGCTGTACTCCCAAATTTTCTTGTATCCACAAGTGAGAAGTATTTTTTTCCTCAAAATTTGTGGAAGATTTGCCAATTAAATTTTCTAGTATTTTATTTATTTTTCAAGGTGAAAATACCTTTAACATTTTCCTGATTATAAAATAACATGTTCATTAAAAAATTAAAAGTAAGAAGAAAATATAAAACATCCTATATTCTGCCACCCAGAGTAACAACTGTCAGGATATTTTTGGTAAACATCTTGATAATCTTTTCATTCACTTGCTAGTTATCTTTGCAGTGTTTTATATATTTGAGAAGTGGGCAGAAATCACCATATCACACAGGGCCTTGTATGTAATAAGGTTGGATAGGACCTTTTACTCCTTATTAGCAAGGTGATAAGATGCTCATTACAGAAACTATGTAAAAACAAGTCCAAAAAGAAACCACTTCTCAGAGGTTTTATCTGTCTAAGGGAGAGGAAGATACTCTGCACCATAAAGCTCCGCTTTGTTTGGAATTTTGCACAAGATACCCGTGACGTCCAGGTAAAAGAACCAACGAGTTGAGGCAGGCCTGATACACGTGTGCTGAATTAGCACCCCGCCCCTGCCCCGGCCAGGCCAGGTGGCCGCTCACCTAACCCGCTGTCCGGAGACTCCGGCGCGCGCCCCGCCACGCCGGGAGTCGACGTGGGGCGCGGGCGCGCTCCCGCCCCGCCTCCGCCGGCGACAGCCTCCACTGACGTCAGGACGCCTCGCGGGTTCCAGCCCGCGCGCCGGCCCCCGACTCCCGACTTCCGCGGGCCGGCCAGGGGCGGGGCGTCGGGCCAGCTGAGCTATCCCGTCGGACCGCGCCAGTTTGAAAGCTCCTCAAGATGGCGGCGGCGGGGGCCGAGGCGCGAGGAGGCGAGGGCTGGAGAGCGGCGCCCCACGCTGTCCCCCGTCCTCCAGGCAAATTTCCGGGGCCCAGGAAGCGGGGCCGGGACGCGCGGGCCGACCGGAGCGCGACGCGGCGAGACGCCGCCTCCCGCGCGGCTGACACCGCGGCCCCCCGACGCGCGCCGCCGGCTCCTCCCTGGCCCTGGCCCCGGCCCCGGCCCCTGACCCTTCTCGCAACTCGGCCCGCCCGCTGCCCGCAGTCTCCTCCTGCGCCCGGCCCCTGCGAGGTCCGGCCTGCGCGCCCGGCCCCGGGGCCGCCTCCCTCCCGCCCCGCTGCTATCCCGCGGACTCGGCGGCCCGGCCCCGGCTGCAGGTCGCGCCCGCGGCCCCTCCCCGCCCGGCAGCTGTGTGAAGGTATTCGGGCGGCCCGGGAGGCTCCCTGCGCGGCTCGGGCGGATTCCTGCGCGGCTCGAGGTCCGTGGGCACGCGGTGGGCTGGACGCCTTTGTGGTCGTTTGAGCGGGACGGGCTGCGATCGGGCTCGCCTTTTCCCTGGGGAGCGGGAGGCGCCCGGTGGTGTGAGCGTGGCCGCACAGAAATCGGGGCAGAGGTGGGAACGGAGGAGGGAAACACGCGAGGATACCCCCCAGTTCGGACGCACTAGGAGGTTCAGTTCCCTGTTGGCGAAACCCCAGTAATAGGTATTGGAGGCTGCAGTCCTGGTTTACGGGGCTTTTTATACCCACCAGGAACTTGCGTGGTTTTTATGTGGACGCCAAAGAACTCGGTGCTGAACGTGTGTTTGTGCGTGCCCTGAAAAACTAGAACTTTCAATGTATTCCAGAATTTAAAGGTGTTTTCCAGCACTGCGCCTCTCTGCATAGATGATGGATGTATTTCCCCCCAACTTTTCTTCCACTATCGGTTAGGGTGAACTAGTGTAAAGTTTTTGTGGTGGTCGTGAAATGTTTAATCTTACAAATGAATTCTTCTACTTTCCTGGCGACAATCGTAATTGTTATCAGGGGTTTGCATTTCCCAATTTTTCTTACTCTCAAAAGATAGCGTTTCTGTCCAGAGTTGTCTTGAATCCTCGCGATGGTACTTAGACTAGGTGAAAAGGGTGGGAACAGCGGACAAATCCCCCCCCCCCCCCGCCAGTAGGTAGTCAAGAGGCCCCTCTTTTGCATGTAATCAGAATAATGAGGTTAAATTTACACAAAACATCCTGAAGTTTTTTTTTTTTTTTAATTTTTTTATTGAGGTATAGTCAGTTTACACTGTTGTGTCAATTTCTGGTGTACAGCACAGTTCTTCAGTCATACATGAATATACATATATTCATTTTCGTATTGTTTTTTTACTGTAAGCTACCACAAGGTATTGAATGTATTTCCCTGTGCTATACAGTATAAACTTGTTTATCTATTTTATATATGTTTTTTAAATGGAAGGGATTTAAGGGGTTGTTTCTACTCACCACTCCCCTGCCCCCAAATCACCACTCCAAGCAACCTCTCCCCCCAATTTTTTTGGGGGAAAATATCTTTCACTTTCTTAATCTAGAATTATGTGTCCTCTGTAGGTAGGGAGGTTGATGGAAATCGTGCTGCGGGGTGTCTGACATCGAAGTCCGGGTGTGAGTTGGGGAGGGTGAGGAAAGGCTATCGTAAGAATGGCTTTGTTCTCTCTTCGCTGGAAATTACCTCAAAACAAAAGGTTTATCACCACTACCAAGTCAGGCTTGCGTTTACTGATAGATTTTTGTTTGGTACTCCCAGTTTACTCCAACCCTCACTTTTTTTCAGTGAATCTGAAGCCCAGAAAGATGGAAACCTCACTGAAATCATGTAGCTAGGTGGCTGGGGCAGAGGACCCTTGATCTTTTCTGGTGCTTATCATAGCACTAGCCGTAAAGCCAAGTTTATTGCAGATTTCTAAACATCAGTTTGTGTTAACATTGTAAATGCAGTGTGGTGGCACACTGTGTACAGATATTTGAGTGTAAAATCTTGCAGCACAGTTACGGAGGTTGTGAGGTTGATGATGAGTGTGTCTGATTTTCATCCAGCATGGTTTATGGATTATGTAAATTGAACACTCTGTATATTGTCATTCTTGGCTTTAAAAACAAAACAGGAAATGACTATTACAAAAATCAATGTGTTCTCTATTTTATTATAACTTTTGGGTTTAATTACCTTAATAACAATACATTGCAGCATGGGCAAAGTTGGAGTTAAAATTTCATGCAGGTTTCTGAAGTGGGAAGAGTAGGCCATATGCTGTATGAGTGTGTAACTAGAGGATTACATCTCAGTTAGATTTCAGTTCTTACTGTTCAGTTAGGATCAAAGGGGAAAGTTACTTTTTAACAAAACCACAAAATTATTTTAAAATATATATAAGATGTATTTCTTACAATAATGAATATTTCCTTAAGATCTGTTTTATTAAAACAGCAATTCTATGTAGAATCCAATGGAAAAGTCAGAAATACTATTTTGACCTTTGCATCTATGTGTAATCTTATGAAAGCTTACAGACAGGATACATTTTGTTCAGGTGGCCTAGTAAAAATTGACATCAGTTAAACATAGTAGGGTAGAGGCCCATGAGAAAATCCAAGAAGATCAATGCACCAAAACAGTTCTTTAATGGTTAACTTTTTCTTAAAGACATGTAAATGGTTTCTTATCATGTGAATTTTTAGTCTTACAAAATTGCCAGTTGAAGGATGGGGATATAGAAGTCTTAAGTTTTTCCCCCTTTTTGTTAATTTTTTTGCTTTTGTTTTGTTTTAACTGAGTAGGTATTTCATTAGTAAAGAATTCTATTTTCTTATTGTAGCTTGGTGTGTGCCTTGCCTAGTTTCACTTGATACTCTTCAGGAATTATCTAGAAAAGAAAAGCTCACATGTAAATCGATTGGAATCACCAAAAGGAATCTAAACAATTATGAGGTGGAATACTTGTGTGACTACAAGGTAGTAAAGGTAAGGCAAATACCTAGACCCTTAAAAGAGACCTAATCAGACTTCAGTTCAGAATTTCATATTTCGGTAACATAAAAAGCACCTTAAAAGTAAGCAAAGCTCTTCTTAATGGTTAAAATTCTTAGCCATGATAAACTTACATGTCCTATCATCTGTTTTGCCAAATAACATTGAGAGGAGTTCAAAGCATAAAATATTCTTGCATTAAAAAATTTCAAGGTGCTCATATCATTCTACATCCAACTCTTGATTATCTCCATGTGGATTACCAGAGCAAATGTTTTAAATCAGATTGGCTTCTCCTGTCATTTATTTTGTTCCTGAATCATATTTCCCCACTATCACCTGAAGTGAACCTAGAAATTCAAGCCAACTTTAATGTTACTGAATCTCAAGAAGCATCACCGTTTGTATTTTCTGCCATCCTGTCAAGCTCCAGGCAGTAGTGAGGTTCCATTGTATGATAGGAAGGCCTGGGGTTGGTCATTTCTAGCCTTTGTTTAGTACCTTGTGACTTCAGCAAAGTCATTTAACTTCCCTGGGCTTCAGTTTATATCTGTTCCTCTTCCAAATGACAGGGTTGTTCTTCTAAGAAGCTTTTTTCAATCTAAACCTTGAACTATATTTTTGAGTAATTCATCTCCCTGTAGCCTGCTGCTTCTACAAGAACTCTGTTCTGGTCATTAACCTGTCAGTTCTTCCAGATAAATGCATCAGGAATCCTGTGTAATTCTTTGTTTCCTTTCTCCTTCATCTTCCATGTTGATTCAGTCATTAAATCCAGTTTTTCCTATGAAATATCCGTCTACTTTTGGTATCATTGCCTTCCACACTCGGTGGGATTTTACAGTGAAGCATTTGACTACACTCTCAGCAACTTTCAAGCCCCAAACAGCCCAGTCACCTGCCATTTCAGGTTATAAACTCTGGCCTAACCAATCCAGCTGCAGGTATCATAGAATCATGCTTATTGGCTCCATTCCATATTACTTCTGTTCTCACACTGCTCAGTTCTCCTTGACCAGCTTTTTATCTTTTGCGTTTTCCTTTCCATTCTTGCCAACAGTTTTCTCAACTTTTATTACTTTTCTGGACTTCTTACCCTGTCCACCACCCTCTCGTGTTCAGCTGCAGGCCTCTACCTCGGTGAACAATAGGATCCTTCAAGTGTGAACGCTCAGCTTACCTCCACACCAGTTATCTGTGTCTTCGTTCATTCTTACTTTCAGAGGTGTCACCAGCTTCCTTTTTTCTTCCTACTAATCCCCTTTAGCATGTTGCTTAATCTGGGATGTCTTTTTTTTTTGTGTCAAGCACTCTTTTTTCACTGATTTATCTCAGTTGATAAACCTGTACAGACCTTCCCTAACCTTGAGACGTCTTTCTTTGATCTTGCCTCCTCACTCAAGTATTTCCTGTCTTTTCCTTCTACTTCATTTCCCATTAACTTTTTAAAAACTGCATCTTCTCAAGTGCTCATTAGCCATAGGTGTATCTTCTTTGGAGAACTGTCTATTCAGATCCTTTGCCTATTTTTTTTTTTTTAAAATTGGGTTGTCTTTTTATTATTGAGTTGTATTAGTTCTTTATATATTCTAGATAGTCCCTTCTCAGATACACAATTTGAAAAAAAAACTTCCCCTGTGGGTTGCCTTTTCACTTACTAAGTTTTTCACCCACTCTCTTCTGATTTATGCCTCTATCAGTGATCCTCTAATTGCCAAATTTGAGGACCTCAAAATCTCATTCTACTTCTTTGTGATAGCTAGCCCTGTTGGCTGCCCTTCTCCTTTGAAACTCTTGTCCTAGGTTCAGATTCTGGCTCCGCCGTTTACTAGTTGTGCGACCTTCAGAACATTACGTAGGTTCCCTTTCCTTCGGTTTCTCCACCTGTGAGATGAGGAGGGTTACTCAGCAGAGCCGGACTGGTGGTGGTCACACCATGGAAGTGCTTACTGTCATCGCTGTTGCTCACCTGTGTCTCCACTCCTTTTTGCCATCAACTTTTCTTACTGTTCGTTCCCAGTCTCCTTTACTGGCTGGCTTTTACCTGTCCTTCCTCTGAAATGTTGATACATAATGGCCAAGGCTCTGTCCTTGACCCCCTTCTCACCTTGGAGCTGCTCTGTAGATAACCTCTTTCCCAATACTTTCTACTTGAATCTGTTTGGCTTTTGACCCTCAAATATTTGTGAGGCATTGACTTCTTTCTGAGCTTTATTTCATCCTGGATACCCTACAGGTACCCAAATTCACCATGTTCACAACTGGACCCATTTTCCTCCCTCAAATCTGCATCCTGATCTAGTGTTCTCTATGTAGGTGGACAGAATCATAATACTCCCAGTTACTTAATCTCACAATTTCACACATGTTTAATCCTTCCTGCCCTCTAAATCTAATAGGTCATCCGATTATATGGTCTCTGTATTTGTCTTCTCCTGTTTATTGCTGTTACACTTTCACAGAGTTAGTTACTAAGGAGTGATTACATTGAAGGAGCTGCCAGTTTCCTTTCTTGCACAGAATTCTGAGTGTTTCAGATCAGTTTTGGATAGCTTTTGCTCTTAAGTTTCTCCTTCATCCTTCTGTTTTTGGTTTCTTGCTTTGGAATAAGCAGCCTTACTTTGAACACGTATGTCCTCCACCCCCACTTAGCTTCCCCACTTCTCCTGCCTAACACAGATGATTGAATCTGTAAGCCAGTATTACTTCAGCATACCTCCCCCTCCTCTCACTGTCTCTCATAGTCAGGGCAGGTTGACGATCTTATGACCCTGCCCTTTTCTTATGTGTTTTCCTCCATTCAGCTCGTAAGACACTGTCTCATTACCATAGTCTTCAAAGCTATTACATTCCTAAGACATAGCTTGGATTGCATTAGAGCCTTGCTTTAGACCTTTCAGTGGCTCCCTGGTGTTTACCAGTCTAAGCTGAGACCCTTTGGACTGAGGTTCTTAATCATCTGGCCACCAGCCCCCTTTCCAGCTTCATCTCTTGTAACATGTCCACGTGACCAGTGGGTCAAAGAAGATGTGGAAAGCATGCTCTGGATTGAGCAGTGAATGGGCTGTTGATGCCCTTAGAGTGCTTCTGTGTTGTGGACAGAAGAAATCAAAATAGGATGAATTAAAGAACAAGTCAGAGGTGAGAAAGTAGAGTCAAGTCGTATAGACAACTCTTTCAAGAATCTTAGCTTTGAAGAAAGGGCTATGTAGAGTGTAAGGGTGTTTGTAATTTTAAATTTTTTTATTTAAAAAACCCCAAGTAGATAACATATGCACATGATTTTAAAAAGTGAATGTTATAAAGGGTCTTAAGCTGAAATCTCCCACCCTGTAACCCTACTCTCCAGTCTCTCAACTTTTAGTAATTTATCACATCTTTTAGAGATTCCTTACTTATTCAGGCATTTATATCTCAAAGGAGGTTTAGTTTAATTTTGTTTATTAATTTAAAAATTATTAATTTTAAAAAATCAGGGAGATTCAAATGCTAGCGAGAATCTGTAGAGAGTGAGAAACTGAAGAGACAGGATGGGGGTAATTGATGGAGAAAGTGCACGTCTTCTGTTGTGTCTGCAGTTACCTTCTTCTCTAGCTCCATGTCTGTGGAGGGTGGAAATTCAGGGAATGTATGCCTGGTGCTTTTTGTTGTTCTGCATTAGGAACAAAGGTTGTGTGCTACTGAAAATAATGGGGGAGGTGATGGGGTAGGGACGCTGAGGAAAGTGGAGGAGGTCTGAAGTAGCCAACCTGGGAATTGGAAAGAATGCTAGCTGGGGGACAGCAGGGCTGTTACCATTATGAGCTGTGAGCACATGCTGGGGTCCAGTGGAACTTAGTAGTCTCGGTGCTGTGTGATTTTTCTGTGCCATGTTCTTGCCATGTCACCCCTTCACACAGAAAACTTTCTGACAAAACTGTGACTGTTCTTTATTACATGCTCAGCTCATCAGTGAAGGAACCCCCCCCATGCACATTGGCTTCTCCCTTAGGAAGCAGATATTAAAGAAATATTACCCAAAGCTTTGACTTCTTGATGTATCTGGGTAATTCTGTGTCTCCAGAACTACCAGTGTACTGCATGGCACATACGAACAAAATAGCCACACCTAACAGCAGAGGGACATTCCTAAAGGGCGGGCTGCACTTACAGTGGTTTGTTAAGAACTGGGATAACAGAAATCATTAGATTAAAACCCAAATTTTAGAGATCAGGAATGCAGAGATCCAAGAAGGACTTTTCCAGGGTCTTGTTCTTCTTTTGTGTTGGTGTTGGGCCTCAAACTCAGGCCTCACGATTCCTTCTCTCTGTCATTACTGGTATGAAAAATCCACTGACTCCATTGACCATAGAAGTTCTCAAACTGCGCTCCCGTGAAACACTGGGATTTTCATAATCAGATTCAGGCTATATTACACTGAGATTGAGTATGAAGATTATTTCAAAACTTGCAGGGGAAAATTAGCAGGAAGATAGACATTTTTGTTGTAGTTCTCTTTTGTCCTTTTTTTTGTTTTGTTTT
Source organism: Camelus bactrianus (assembly GCF_048773025.1). Taxonomy (NCBI): domain Eukaryota; kingdom Metazoa; phylum Chordata; class Mammalia; order Artiodactyla; family Camelidae; genus Camelus; species Camelus bactrianus. The sequence goes on along the minus strand of NC_133573.1, from coordinate 7,230,624 downwards.
GTTTGTACATGCTGCTACTTACTGGCTACAGACAGCAGATGGCAGAACAAATATTGAAAAACCATGAACTGCTATGTCCAGGTTAGGTTGAACAGCTTGTATGCCTTTTAAGGATTCATACATTACTGTTGTGGTTTTTATATTTTGCATCCATGTTGGCAGTCATACTTTTTGTTATACATTCAGAAACACTTAGTCAAAGCCCAAAATATATAGTAGGGAATTGTGCTTGGCTCTGGGGCTACGGAAAATAAGATTCCTTCCCTCCCTGCAAATGGCTTATAGTTTAGACTAGAAATGGGAATACGGGATGGCAATGATCAGTCCTTCTTGGACAAGAGAGGCAGGAAAGACTTCACAGAAGAGATAACATTTGAGCTGAGTTTTAAAGATGAGTAGGTTTTTCTACACATAAAAGATGAGACTGAAATCAGTGTTCAGTAGACAAATGGAAGAGGCCATTCTAATTAGAAATGCCTATGAACAAAGCAACAGGAAGGTATGAAAAGGCCTGGCATGTTCAAGTACTAATAGCAGTTCAGTGTGGCTAGAGGGTGGTGTGAGAATGGGGATGTGTTGGAACATTGAGCCAGAAGGCATCAGGGACCCAGTCAAGAGTCATCTTTGTTGTAATGGGACATTTGAGTTTAATTCTTCAGGCAGTGGGGGAGCTGTTAAAATTTTTTTAAGTGAGAAAATAACAGAATGACTGGTACTGTGGGTTTTTTTTGTTTTTATAAGAAAACCACACCTTATTAGAGAAAGGCAGGTTGGATTGTTGTCAGTCCCTCTGGAGTCAGGGAAGCCAGTAGGAGATCAATGTAATAATCCAGGCAAGATTGAAGGTTTGTGGTAACTAGAATTATGGTAATAGAGATGGACAAGAAGTATCTAAAGAGACTTGATGGGTTGGGTGGGGGAGAAGAAACAGTTGAGATTGACCTCCTGCTTTGCGACTTGTGTGAGTGAGTAGACAGGAGTAAGCTTGCCACCGTTGGGGAATACAGAGAGAATCCGTTAGGAACGACAGCGGTGAGGTCCGTGTTTACAGATTAAGAACCTGTTGGACCCTCAGCAGACTAGTGACTGTGGGGTTGCAGCTAAAATTTTGGAAATATCAGCACATAGTTAAAAACCATTGGAGTGATGAGGTTGCCCAGAGAGAACATTTAGAGCAAGACTTCTTAACCTGGAATCCAAATATGCTGAAATTACTCATTGTATTATATATGTGACTTTTGTTAGGAAAGGGGACAGCTTCAGATTCTCAAGAGATCCATGCTTGTTAGTGCTAAGGACAGAGCCCTAAGTGTCTGCATTGTTTAAGTGATGGGTGAGGGTCTCAGCAAAGAAGGCAGAGAAGAAACAAAAGTGAGGAGAATCATGATATCAAAGCCTAAACGATGGTCAGATGAGGACAGAGTCGGCTTGGCAATTAGAAGATTGGTAAAATGTTCCCAGTAGACAAGATGGAATTAAATGTATTTGCATTGAATGAAGCTCCCCACAGAAACACCGTGGTTTCTAAGAATTGTAAAAACAATTGGCCTACAACAAAGCTCAAATGCCTCAGTCAGGTGTTCAAGGCTGTCCAAAATTTGCTCTTGCCTTGCCATAAGTTTTATCTCTCACTTCAATATTCTGAACTTTAAAGCCAGCTAAATCCATCTCTTCACTGCTTCTGGATACTTCACGCAAATCTTAGCTCCAGGTGTCTGCTTGTTTTTCATCCTGCCTGCCCTATTCCTGCCCAACAAATCACATCCTGTCAGTCTTTCACAGTGTAGTTTATTTTACTCTCTCTGTGCCCTTTTTCTGATCGACCTGTATTGGTTTCCTTCTTTATAGCCTCGTGGTGTCCGTTGTCTTGTTTGTTTGGCGTTTCAGATGGCACCGCCTTGCGTTGCTGCTTATTTTACAGTGTTGCTTTCCTTTCCCAAGGAGATTTCACTCCTGAAGGCTAACATGACCTTACATTTCATCACACCCCCGGTGACTGAACTTCCCTGTGCTCATTATGGATACTAAAATATTTAAATGAATTTAACCTTAGCCAAACATAGTGGGGGAAAATGTCATTAAGAAAAAATTCATATGATGCATTCCAAATTACACAAGAGTGATTAATGGATCATTTTTATGACTGAACTCCATTTCTATAGGTAATCAAGAGTTGATTGCATATCTGAATAAAATACTGATATAATATGCGACTTAAGAAATTTTGGGCTTTTATTTAGAATTTTAGGGTACTGAAGTAATTGAATGTGTAAGTCAAACTGATTTTTCTGTATAAAATTATCTTATTTTTCAAAATGGAAATCTCTTTTTTGGATTTTGAAGGTAAAACAGTGCTTCTAAAAGACAGGAGTCTACAGAGTAGAAATAATACGTTAGTGATATTTACATAGCACTAAATTTAAGAAGGATCGTTACCATCCATAGATTAAATAGGCACAATGTAATTAACATACAAAGCTGATTAAGTAACTAAAAATGCAAATGGCTTATCATTAAACAATAGGTTATTTTGGAAGCAAACTTCAGTGGCATAGTAGTTTTAGTTTTGCTGAATGATAATTTAGCTTAATCATCTGACTTGAACCCACTCTGCTTCTTTCACTGTTCGCTGGTATAACACACGGCTATGGTAGGAAAAACTGTAGCAGAAAAAAAAGAGGACCAGGGTTGCATTACTTTGTTTTGAAATCAGAAATTTTTCAAACTTTAATAATTAAGGGGAATAGGTAATTTTAGGTCCTGCCACCTGAATCTCATTTGTACTGAGCAGGTATCTGCTATTTATCATTCAGCAAAACTAAAACTACTATGCCACTGAAGTATAGTAACCCCTCCTGACAGGAGAGGGAGAGCCATGTTACATTTTAGTGAAGCACAGTGACTAACGCTTCAGTATGTATCAAGGCTCTTTTCTTTTTTCTGGAATCATTGTATATATTTCCATGGAAATACAGTTTTTGGCATATGCTAACATCATAATTTAACCACATTTTTGTTTAACAGAAAACATATTTGACCATTTTCACAAAGAAGCAAAGTTCTTTTAATTAACAAGCATTACTGCTTCCTGAGTAGAATATAATAAAACACTGAGATGACAGTGGGGAAAAGAAAAGCTCACTCACGGGCCAGGTGACCGGCTCCTACAAAGCTGCCACAGTCCTCATCATCCAATTTGTGCCTCAGCCATGCGTCTAGTGCCACCTTTCCTAGACCTTCAAGGTCATTTGGCATGAATAAATTATTTTTAGTAATACATCCTTACTTTATACTAAAACCTTTATTAAAAATTTCAGGGGAAAGTAAATGTATCCCAGTTAAGTTTTTAATCAATATCTATGAATTAAAATGATAACTGAAACCTGTAGAGTGCAGTTTAATCACTTTCATATTTCAGAGGGCATTTCACCCTAGCGCTTGTGGATATATGTTTGTTATTCCAGAGAACAAAGGCAAAATTGAGAGACTTTACTGGAGAGTTTTTTTTTTTTTTTTTTTTTTTTTAAATACACACTAAGCTGCCCTTTTAAAGAGAAACTTAACATTGCCTAGCTTTAAGGAAAGAAAACAGCCATTTACTGGGGTGAGAAGGCAGGATTTCAGGTACCATGGTAGCCAACAGCAGTCTGAGGGCTAAATCAAAATATCTGATCTTTGGTGCCTTGAGGGCCTGCCACATAATCCAGCCACGGGTGAGTCCAAGATAAGGGCTTTCTGGAACTGTGCTGTCCAGTAGAAGTGTAATAAAAGCTACATATGTATATGTATCGGCCTTTTGTATCCATAGGTCCTGCACCCCAGGATTCAACTAACCCTAGATAGCAAATGTTTGAAAAAAGAAAAAATAATTCCAGAAAGTTACAAAGCAAAATTTGAATTTGCCATGCACTGGCAATTATTTATATAGCATTCACATTATATTAGGTATTGTAAGTAATCCAGAGGTGGTTTAAACTATGTGAGTAGGTTATATGCAAATACTGTGCCATTTTATATATGGGACTTGAGCATTTGTGGATCTTAATATCTGAGAGGGGTCCTGGAACCAATCATCTGGTAGATACCAAAGGATGACTATAATTTTAAATTTTCTCATAACCATGTTAAACAAAATGAAAAGAAACAGGTAAAATTGCTTTCAATAATACATTTAACCTAACCCAATAAATCCAAAATACTTCAACACGTAATATTTTTAAAAAATTAAGAAATATTTTACATTATGTTTTTGTGCTGATTCTTTGAAACTCAGTGTGTGCTACACTTAGAGCACATCTCAGTTCAGACTAGCCACATTTCAGGTGCTCAGTAGCTACATGCAGCGAGGAGTGACTGTGTTGGACAGCATAATTTTAGGAAATCTAGGGGATGTGTGCCCAGGTCAATGAGAAAAGGAACTTCCTTTCTATCCAATGTAAAATATTAAATTATGGACCTTAGAGGATGCCTACGTCCATGCTGGCCAAGTAAGCATTGACCTACATCATACATTATTAGTTTTGGGACTGCTTATATCCATGATCAAGATAAATACTCTTTTGTTTAACTTGATCACCGTTTGGTAAAATATTCATGAATTTCAGTACTTTTATCTTTCTCCGGGGTGACTCTTTTGCCTATGGTCAAATAGTATCCACATCTAAATTCTATACCTATTTTAAGTAATATAAAGAAAAATAGTTTTATTTTTGATTTGTACTTCATCTGCTAATAACCTGTGACTATGTATTCTGGATTTTAATAAGAAAAATGATAATACCGTACTCTATAAGATACTAAGTTACTTTTGGTATTTGAATCTGTCATAATCTGATTTGCATTTTCTTTTTATATTTTAAGGATATGGAATATTATCTTGTAAAATGGAAAGGATGGCCAGATTCTACAAATACTTGGGAACCTTTGCAAAATCTCAAGTGCCCATTACTACTTCAGCAATTCTTTAATGACAAGCATAATTATTTATCTCAGGTACAGAAAGGCAAAGCAGTAACTCTAAAAGAAAATCACAGTTCTTTGCAACCTGCCATTGCTGAGTATATTGTAAGGAAGGCTAAACAAAGGATAGCTCTGCAGAGATGGCAGGACGAACTCAACAGAAGAAAGAATCACAAAGGAATGATTTTTGTTGAAAATACTGTGGACTTAGAGGGCCCACCTTTAGACTTCTACTACATTAATGAATACAGACCAGCTCCTGGAATCAGCTTAGTAAACGAAGCTACCTTTGGTTGTTCATGCACAGATTGCTTCTTTGAGAAGTGTTGTCCCGCTGAAGCTGGAGTACTTTTGGCTTATAATAAAAACCAACAAATTAAAATCCCACCTGGTACCCCTATTTATGAATGCAACTCAAGGTGTCAGTGTGGACCCGATTGTCCCAATAGGATTGTACAAAAAGGCACACAGTATTCACTTTGCATCTTTCGAACCAGCAATGGCTGTGGCTGGGGTGTAAAAACCCTTGTGAAGATTAAAAGAATGACTTTTGTCATGGAATATGTTGGAGAGGTACGTTCATTTTTATTTCCTAGCAAGTAATGGTCATGAATGTTTATGCTTTTGAAAAATTGTCTTTTTACCTCAGTAACATAACAATTTGGTATATTTTGTTATTATCATTTGCAAGTATGTGCAAATTTCAGGTTTGAGAAGGGTTCACTGGCGTCTTTAGAAATATAAACTTGAATGTGAACAAAAAATTATAATGACAAATGAAGTACAGTCATCTTTCAACAAGCACCCATTCATAGTCATTGAAATTGGCATTTGTAAATCTTAAAATATGACAACTGTTTTTACACAGAAGTCCTAAGAAAATCAGATCTAAATATATCCTTACTTGGAATCTTTTAAATTGTAATTTACTTCATCCGTTTGACCAAGTATGATTGATTAAGTGTAGTTGGCAAAACTCAATTTTATATCAACATGAAAGATACTGTAGAGTAGATGAATGCTTTATCAGCAAGTACTGCAGAATATACATAAAACATTTATTGCATCCACTGGTAAGAAAATCCAAACTCTTTGTGTCTGTAACTCAGCTACGAAGACCATTCTCTAAATTACCAAGTAATAAGCAAATTAATTTTTATACATATATGTACATGTACAGAAAATAGTATTTACCTTGTGCTGCATACTATTCTAAGCATTTTGTTTTAACTCATTAATTCTCTCAACAACTCTATGAGGTAGTGATACTCTCTTCATTATTAGACATGGGGAAACTGAGGCCCAGAGAAATGAAGCAACTTGCCTTAGGTCACTTAGTAAAGAAGAGCCAGGATTCAGAACCAGGGCTCCAAATCAGTGCACTTCACCATGCTGCACTGGTGTACCCCACTTGCTCTAACTGCTGGATTGAGCTGTGGCTAGAAAAATGTGGGTGTGACTGCGTAGCTGGGGTTGTCAAATCAGACATTTTAAAAGTTGTTTGGAATTGGATCACCTTTAATTATTGGTATTCATCCAAAATTCTGGGATTAAGTTGGATCCTCATTTTGATCCTTACATTTTAGACAATGGCAGATTATTACAAAACACTATTCAAGACACTAACTCTTTATAATCAAATTGTTCTCTTTTTTGGCTTAATGATTGAGGCAGCTGAATTTGGTTGACACCATGAATCACTTGAGGTATTTCGGGTTTCATAAACTAAGCATGTGGTAAAGCTGTGTTCTTCAGAGCAGAACTGTACAGATGATGGTTATGAGCTACAGAATTTCATGAAAACCACCTATTCTACAAAATTAAACTTTCCATACAGGTGACTGCAAATTTAACATACCTTCTCTCATGTATTTGTAATAGATTTCCATTTGTAACTGCACACAGATTCGTTATAGGATAAATATGCCTTTAGAGCATTTAGAACATACATACTTGTAAATTTAGCCCTTTACATTCCGTCACATCCTACAGAGAGCCGTAGTTGTAGCTTTCCGAACATGCCAGTAAACTAGAATGAAACTAGTGTCCCGTTTTAGCTTGTTCATCGTTGGGTTGTCCCAGGTCTCATTCAGACAGTCCCACTTCTTTGGCACCATCACTTTTTCCCCACCTCTTTCATCTGACTCTTCTGGAGTAGTTTGTGTGAATGTTTTGATGACACCTTTCTTTTTATGCACTTGAAGGCATTAATATGTTAATTAGTAGATTAATGGATGAGTGTTTCTTCAGTTCAACAGTAGCTATATAATACAGTATAGTTTCTTTTTAGGTAATCACAAGTGAAGAAGCTGAAAGACGGGGGCAGTTATATGACAACAAAGGAATCACTTATCTCTTTGATCTGGACTATGAATCTGATGAATTCACAGTGGACGCAGCTCGATATGGAAATGTGTCTCATTTTGTGAATCACAGTGTAAGATATTTTTAAAGTACAGACAGGACTAATTCACTTAGTGTTTTAAAAGATCTTCCATAGTTGAGGAATAATTATCTTTAAGCTATATACTCTTTCAACTTGCAAAGTATTTTAGTATGAAGGACTCTTCTGTTAACTCCTGGTATTATTGCTCTATTAGGAAAATTCATTGAGGTGCCTACCATATACCATGCATTTTGCAAGAATCTTTACATATGTTATTTCATTTAAGCTTTCAACAACTTTATAAGATAGGTATTCTCCTCCTATAGAAATTAATGGGCAGAGGAGTTGAGGTAAGTTCAAGAATTATGGGTTTCTTACAGAAGTTAACACAGCTAAATTTTAGGATATACAACTAAAGTTAGATAGCCGTATTCTCTTAAAATGTAAACATGTTAACATTTTTATAGAATTTAAGATTTTGTAGAGTATTGAAGTGTATCTGGGGCTGTTTTTCTAAATTATAAATAGTATCCTTAATTCCTGTTTGAAAAGAACTTAGAATGCAGTTGGAATCTTAAATCCATAATCTTATGCTTTATAAAAACCATTTCCAAAAATAAGGAGGTTAAGCGTTACCGGGCACCTACAAAATGCCAGGTGGATAACATAATATTATTAGGCTTGTGAGACTGACATTATCTCCATTTTATAGATTACAAGGAAAATGTGTCTCAGAGAGTAAGTTATGTAGCTGACCATATAAGGAAGTAGATTGTTAATCTTTTGATGGATTTTATACCAAGAAACTAGTTTATGATTAGTAGTGAAATGTCAGAGATCTTCTGACTCCTTTGTTTTCTGATTTACTTAAACATTTACTTTAATTTTTTCTTAGTGATAAATTTGAGATACTCTCAAAATAGATATATTCTAATCAGGCACCATTAAACACTTATTTTGACTTGTTAGTATGATTCACTGGATCTTTCTTGCGTGTTCCAGAATTTAGTGTAGCGTTCTTAAAATACCAAGTAATTTCAAATAAAAGTTTAGGAAGTGGAACTCCGTGCAATATGAAATTTGAGTTCTACAGTGCTGATTTGATTTTTTTTTTTTAAAGTTACTCTAGTTCTTTAAATACACCTTACTAAAACAAAATACAGGTGAGATGATACTGTTATCTAAGATTTTCACATAAGATTCTCCAAAAACAGTTAAAAAGTTAAGACTACATGAAACAAGATTGACAAACACGTTAATAATTGTTGAATCTGCATCGTAGATATACGTGGACTTATTATCTCTAGCTTTCTGTATGTCTGAAATTTTCTGTAAGGGAAAACAGTATTTTTAACTCTGCATGCCTCAAATTCCTCAAACGACAAGCAACTTACTTGCTAGCAGATCTTAAACTAATACTCTGGGAAATTAGAGATTGTGTATGGTATGTAGAAGAGCTCGTTCATGGCATTTTTACTTAAGTGAGTTCTAATGTTCCTTTCTAGTGTGACCCAAATCTTCAGGTGTTCAATGTTTTCATTGATAACCTCGATACCCGTCTTCCCCGAATAGCATTATTTTCCACGAGAACCATACATGCTGGAGAAGAGCTCACTTTTGATTATCAAATGAAAGGTATGGTTTTTAAGTACAGTCTCATAGGTGTTAAGTTGTTACAGAGTGAAGTATCTAACCAGAATAGGAAAACCCTTAGAGCTCCTAATACTAAGGATGAAAAAAAAAATTAGACTATCTGAATGTATGTTTTTTACTCAGGGGCACGAAGCTAATCTGATAGAGCTAATGCTAGAATCCACGTCTACCTGACCTGGCGCCGAGTCACGCTCTGGCTTCTATTCCACATTGCTGCCTGCTTTTTTCAGAACTTCCATATGGAAGCTTATTTATTAGAACATCTTTTCCCAATGTTACTTGTATTTAAAAATTTTTAAGCCTACATTTCTGAATATTTACTAAGAGATATATATTCAAAAGATTAAAAATATGATTTAAATCATATGTGAACCTATTACATTCCTACTTGAATTTGACTTTTAAGAAGAACATTTAATTCTACTTGCTTTACTGTGACAGTGTAAGTGTTTTGTTTTCCTAAGTATGATGCCCTTTACATATTGTTATTACTTGAACTTGCTTTATGGCTCTTAAAGTAATGTATGACATGAATGCTTGTACATTAGATTTTAAGAATAAGTTTGATCATTTCAGAGATCCATTCTTACAAATTGGGGCTAATGACATACATTTTACCTCTTATTAGCCCACGCCACCCTTTCAAGGCAATTCTAATAATTTGGCTCTGAATATTCAAATTTATTTACAACAGATAGAAAACTTGAACTCATTCTGAATTGTCTTAACTCTGTCTCCTATATTTATTTTTCTATGCTTTCAGGTTCTGGAGATATATCTTCAGATTCTATTGACCACAGCCCAGCCAAAAAGAGGGTCAGAACTGTGTGTAGATGTGGAGCTGTGACTTGCAGAGGTTACCTCAACTGAATTTTCAGGAAATAGAGGTGATGGTGATTGTAGTTTTTTCTTCTTCTAATGTTAACATTTTAAAAAAAACAAATATTTGGGACTCTCTTCACATTACCAAGATTATACATTGTGTTAATTTACAATTCATGTTTCAAGCTATTGGCCAAATGCATTACTGACACTTCGAAGAGAGGAACACAGGGTCACACAGACTAACTCGAAATACCCAGTGGCCAAATTTAGTTTGAATTATAATTGTCACAGGTTCAAAGATATAATTGTACCATTCTTTTTAAAAAAAAGTCAGTGTTTTACAGTCTAGTTATGTGATCTGTCTGTTCTGTATGTTAAAAATGTAAAACCAGAGGGCAAAGGGAAAATGTCTATTTTCAGTAAACTCGTTTTGTCTTGTCCTTATTCGTAGAAATGTAATGGGCCTTTGCGACTTTAAATACCTGCATTACCCTTAGGTTGTTAAAAAGATGAACTTAAGCAATAAAATAGAAACTATTTAAACAAAGCTGTTAGGAGCTTTAACTATTTTAAGTCAACATTAGCTTCTTTAAATTGGTTTCCTGAATTGTGAGAATTTGTTCTCTCAATATAAAGCAAATATTCAAGGGTAATATTTAGATCAAGTTTAAACTGTAAATTAATCCACTGTATGAGTTATATTGATGCATTGTTTTCAGTGTCTGCAGAAGAGGACTGATACACAATTGATAATCTCAGGGTTTTTTCCCCACAAATGCACAAAATCTAGACTGCACTTATTTTTCTTATAGTTCAACAGTTTCTCTTTAAATTTAGTTTGGTATTTGATTTTCTATTTATCATGGCTTAGCTTTATTTCTGAATATTTTACTGTCATTTGTAGTAAAGCTACATACAAAAAGGCAGAAAAGTACTGATGTATTCCTGACTACCTGTTATTGAGATCAACCAAAGGTTTCTATACCATTCCTTTCAATGATTTGTCTTTGTCAGGGTTCATGTGTTTGAATATTAAAGTAGATTTTTACACTTAGCATAATGTAGATGGATGCTTTGTAAAACTTTTGACATTATTTGTCACCGGGTACTTAAATGTATTGTGCCAAGCCCTGCCTGGAAGTGCAGAGGAGTTTTAGAATTACAGCTGCTGTTCTTTGAGCAAGTCATAGGCCTGTTATATGTACTCATGTGCTTCTCATAAGTCGATGAGACTGGCATCTTCCCTAAAACACTGAAGAAACAGGCTGAGACTGGCTAGATGACATTAACATGCCCAAGATCATAAACTGTACCTATTTTTAACATACTTAACCAACTTCAGGCAGACTTTTAAAAAAAAACATTAATTTCTACTCTTAGTTCAAACAAACATCTAAGCCTTGTATTCCTCTTTAAGGCAAACGTGTCTAGCCACTGGGTTTCTTTTGTGATATATCTTGGCATTTGAATTTTTTATCACTTCTCCTTTTACACTTCACAGTTCTTGAAGTTAAAATGAAGTAGCCGTTGCAATTAATCCTGCCCACTTTTATGCTCTTGAGAGGCTTGAGTGCACAGCGGTTAAGAGCATGGACTCAGGCCTGGAGTGCCTATTCGAGTCCTGGCTCACCCCTCACTAGCTTCGTGTGCTGACCTCTCAGTGCCTTAGCCGCCGTGTCTGTGAATGGGGATGATAAACGTACCTACCTCAAAGGGTGGTTGTGAGGAGTAAGGGAGTTAATATACAGTGTGGAGAAGAAGTAGGCTTTGTCACAGTAAGCACCATGTGTAAGTATTACTGTAATTATTCTGTACTATAAACCTGTACTTTAAAAGCTCTGGTGATCACTACAAGTTTTTTGATCAAAGTCTGTCCTAGTGCTCTTAGCCCTGAAATTCATTCAGCCAGCATTTATTATACCACGCTCACATATAAAGCATAAAAAAAGTGGCCTTATGGAATGTTAAACTGATTGATTATAAAATGCTAAAAATGGATTTAGAAGGATGTTTACAGGCATGTTTTGAATACCCACCTTGGATCATAAGCTGCACTATTAACAATATAAGCTGTATTAACATGAAGTCTTAAATGTCAGTGAATGTGTATAAATGTATGTATGTGGTAGTTACATTGGATTATGTAATTATGATAATGAAGTGTAACTAATTTTTGGAGTCAGAAATAATAAAGTGCCTGGGTTCCTGTAATAGGCCTGTTGTAGTTAGGAGTAGTCAACATTTTGCACTCCCCTCTGGTTCTCTCTAGCGACCTTGAATTCACCTTGAACTTAGGTAACAGTACTCATAGGGGAGCGGGGCAAAAGGGAGTGAATGTAACTATCTATAATCCTGCCCCAGTCACACTGAGCCTGCAGAGTGGATTTCATCAGAAGCTCAGAGTAGCAGCTGAGCTAGAAAAAAAGAGGTCAGTGTTCCCTTTAAACTCTGTTTTCTTCCTTATACTCCCTTACCCTCAGCCACCTTTCCACGCTCAGACCAGTCTCTGGTAGCTGTTGGTATACAATTAGTAAAACTTACTGTTGAATAATTTAGGGCAGAGACACTAATTACAAGTGTACTCTTTAAAGAACAGTCAGAAGTGAGTTGAACCAGGCCCCTTACTCACAGCCCTACCCCTTAATAACCACGTCAGTTACTTCCCCACATCCCTCCTCTGGTGTCAGTTTCTTAGCTGAAATTTGAAGGGGAGGTGTCCCTGTCCAGCTTTTCCCCCATGTAAGTGGCAAGGGCTAGTCTGTCCTCCCAACATCTGGGAGAGGATAACTCCCTTCGGGACAAGTGAGAGGGCTGGCTTGCTGGGTCCTCTTGGCATTGGTTTCTCCAAACACCCCCCTTTATTTTCCTCTCCCACCTACTGCGTCTTATAACCTTAATTAGTTTTGTGGCTGCAGTACTTACTTTTGTTCTAATTAAAATGCAGCATGGTGATAATGTGTTTCATTATTATTTTAATTGATCTGCAAATTGTGTTTTAGAGACACCATTTAAACTTGTTCTAAGTGAAATCTCTGCTTTTGCTTTCTAAATTTATGAAACAGCAAACGAAAGTATTTATGAATATTTGTTACTAAATTTACTAAATCCACGTCAATTAAACAAAGCATACCTTACGGATGGACTTTAAACAAGCTGAACGACTCACCAAACACGTTATACTTTTGCCATTTTATTTTGTCTAATTTTTCTAACTTTAATTTTACCACTGAAACTTTTTTAAGGGGTGGGATATCTGAGATAAATAAGGGATGCTCCTATAGCCATCAGTTCATAGTAATAGATCCAAGCTTATTCTTTAAATTTGAAGTGTTTTTATGGCTCAGGATATGGTCTATCTTGGTGACTGTCGTCCTGTGTGCACTTGAAAAGCATGTATTCTCCGTTGGATGGCATATTCTTGGTTGCAGTTAAGACCAGTTGGTTGCTGGTGCTGTTCAGTTCTTCCATATCCTTGCTGACTGTAGACTAACTCTGTTCCTGGGAGAGGAATGTTGAAGTCCCCAGCTGTATCTGCAGTAGTTTGTTTTTCTCCTTCTGGTTGTTTTTGCTTTGTATATTTTGAAGGTGTGGTCAGGTACATACTCATTTAGGATTATGTCTTTTTGGTGAGCTGAACCTCTTATCATTAGTAATGTAGTCACTCCAAATTTGAAGTAATGTTTACAACACAGTAAAAGGTTTCTATCCTTTGACTGGTAAACCTACCCAAATTATTTGAAGTGAGTTTTTCTTATAGACAGCATATAGTTGAGCTGTTTTTTCCCTGTCTTTTCATTGGTGCGTTCAGACTATTTTTTAAAGTAATTATTGATCCGTTTGGGTTTAGTTCTCCCATATCTTGTTTTCTGAGTTTTCCGTTTTTTGGTCCTCCATTTCCTTCACTGCCGCCTTTTAGGTTATATGAACATTGTTAAGTAGTTTAACTTTCATCTGTTAGCATTTTGACTGCTACCTATTTGTATAGGTTTCCTAGTGGTTGCTCTAGAATGAAGGGAGCTCTTTTCAACTGCTATGCTCTCCCCTGTTGCCAGCTTCTCGTATAAACACTGTAAATGTTCTCGTTTAGGTTGCTCAGCTTCTGGAGTGGAGGGAATTTCAAAATCAGAGGAGCTTTGTGAATCTGCGTTGCTGCTAAGACTTTGTGGCTTTTTCTCCTGAGACATGTGCTTCCCACTGCTTAGAGCAGTTGGTTCTCCAGTACTAGGAGCTATACTTACATCTTGATCTCTGCTCTCCGAGTCAGAGTACATATCCTTTGGGCAGAGTACATTTTGTTCCATTGGAGAGGCAGGGATATGCTCTTTGATTCCTGGTATACAGCCACCTTTGTTCAAGGAAGGAAGATCCCCACAGTTTCTCTCTTGAGAACATAGCAGGATGGTGTCTGATTGGCTGTCCCAGCCTTGACTTCCTTGTTCTGAGATGTATGTGGACTGAGAAGAAGTCTGGGAAGAGATGTGAGTTGATTCCCCATCAGAGTCACTGAAAAGCTTCGGGGACTGAGAGCCTCCTGCCTCTGTGGAGGAAGGGAGGTTTTCCAAAGAGTCATCTGTGATCTCATCGTTTCTTTTAAAGAACACTTCCCACTGTGGTACTTCCCCGTCAGCCTTCTGCTGGGGATGGGGAACGGGACCCATGTCTCCAGCTGAAGCTGGGGTTTCTAATTCTTCACTTTCACTGTTGGATTCCTCACAGTCTATAAAGTCTGCCCAAAGAGATGTTGGCATTCTCTCTGTTTTGCAGCATCCTGTTCTTTCTGTCAGTTTTTCAGACTGGTTTTGTGACACTTCATTCATGGGACGTGCCTCAGGGTAATAAGTTTGCTGGTTTGGAACCTTGTGCCTTAAAGGTATTGGCAGAGGATCATCAAAGAGATCACTGTCCTCTTCCTCTGCGGGAAAGACAGAACAGGTTTATAGGGGACTCAGAATGCAAGAGGAGCCAACTGGTGCTTGTAATTAAAAACCCAATTTGTAGCATTTAGCTACATTTTTTAATCCCTGGAATTGTAAATAATAGGGAGTTCAGTCTTCAAGAGAAATTAAAAGGCCCCTTGGGATATTGAGAACAACTTAACTACCATCCTACAACTTCTTACAGGGCCAGGCTCAGATCTGTGCTCCCCAAGGCCACAGTGCCACTCACCTGCAGAGCTTTTTAAAAATCCAGCTTCCTATGTCTTTCCAGACCTACTGAGTGCCTGAAAGTAGGACCTAGTAATTCCATTTTTGCTTTATGTTTTAAATTCTACAGCTGATTCTCTTCATCAGCTAGGTTTTCAAACCACCAGGACCCAGAGAAAGGTTTGTAAACTCAGAAGCTCAACGAGTTGGCTGATTTAACAAAAAGAATTTTTTTCTAAAGTTTTCCTTCTGTGAACATTTTTTTTTTTTGATACCTACTTTACACATGTTATGGGCTGAATGAGTCCTCCCAAAATTAATAATTTTAAACCTTCACTCCAATGTGACAGTGTTTGGAGGGGGGACTTTTAGGGTTAGATGAATTCATGTGGATGGGACCCACATGCGAGGTTAGCGTCCTTGCAGCAGAGGAAGCAGGCGGCTCCCTTTCTCCACGCACAAAGGAAGGGCCATGTGAACCGCACAGCAGTGACAAGGTGGCTGAAAGCCAGGAAGTGTGCCTTGCCAAGGACCAAATCTGCCAGCATCTTGATCTTGGACATCCCAGCAGCCTGCAGACCGTGAGAAGTAGTCCCCCATCTCTGGTAACGGTCATGCAGACTACGTTAGGGGCACAAGGCCATAAAAGATACTGGACTAAATACAGACAGATCAACTTTAACCAAAATATCAAGTAAGCCACATTGAATGTCAATAACTAAAAGTTCAACAAAATTGATTTTGCTGGGTTTTTTTTCCAGTTCTCTGCCACCTTTTTTTTTTTTTTTAACTTTTTTTATTGATTTATAATAATTTTACAGTGTGCCAAATTCCAGTGTAGAGCACAATTTTTCAATTATACATGAACATATATATATATTCATTGTCACATTCCTTTCTCTGTGAGCTAACATAAGATCTTGTGTATGTTTCCCTGTGCTATACAATATAATCTTGTTTATCTATTTTACAATTTTGAAATCCCAGTCTCTATTCCCATCCCCTTGGCAACCACAAGTCTGTATTCTATATCTATGAGTCTATTTCTGTTCTGTATTTATACTTTGTTTTTTGTTTTTTAGATTCCACATACAAGTGATCTCATATGGTATTTTTCTTTCTCTTTCTGGCTTACTTCACTTAGAATGACATTCTCCAGGAGCATCCATGTTGCTGCAAATGGCATTATGTTGTCGGTTTTTATGGCTGAGTAGTATTCCATTGTATAAATATACCACTTCTTCTTTATCCAGTCACCTGTTGACGGACATTTAGGCTGTTTCCATGTCTTGGCTATTGTAAATAATGCTGCTGTGAACATTGGGGTGCAGGTGTCATCCTGAAGTAGATTTCCTTCTGGATACAAGCCCAGGAGTGGGATTCCTGGGCCATATGGTAAGTCTATTCCTAGTCTTTTGAGGAATCTCCACACTGTTTTCCACAGTGGCTGCACCAAACTGCATTCCCACCAGCAGTGTAGGAGGGTTCCCCTTTCTCCACAGCCTCTCCAGCATTTGTCATTTGTGGACTTTTGAATGATGGCCATTCAGACTGGTGTGAGGTGATACCTCACTGTAGTATTGATTTACATTTCTCTGATAATTAGTGATATTGAGCATTTTTTCATGTGCCTTTTGATCATTTGTATGTCTTCCTTGGAGAATTGCTTGTTTAGGTCTTCTGCCCATTTTTGGATTGGGTTGCTTATTTTCTTCTTATTGAGTCATATGAGCTGCTTGTATATTCTGGAGATCAAGCCTTTGTCGGTTTCATTTGCAAAAACTTTCTCCAATTCTGTAGGTTGTCTTTTTGTTTTACTTATGGTTTCCTTTGCTGTGCAGAAGCTTGTAAGTTTAATTAGTTCCCATTTGTTTATTCTTGCTTTTATTTCTTCTAGGAGAAAATTTTTGAGCTGTATGTCAGATGATGTTTTGCCTATATTTTCCTCTAGAAGGTATATTGTATCTTGTCTTATGTTTAAGTCTTTGATCCATTTTGAGTTGATTTTTGTGTACGGTGTAAGGGAGTGTTCTAGCTTCACACTGCTTTACATGCTGCTGTCCAGTTTTCCCAACACCATTTGCTGAAGAGACTGTCCTTATTCCATTGTATATTCTTGCCTCCTTTGTCGAAGATTAGTTGAGCAAAAGTTTGTGGGTTCATTTCTGGGCTCTCTATTCTGTTCCATTGGTCTATATGTCTGTTTTGGTACCAATACCATGCTGTCTTGATGACTGTAGCTCTATAGTATTGTCTGAAGTCTGGGAGAGTTATTCCTCCAGCCCGTTTCTTTCTTCAGTAATGCTTTGGCAATTCTAGGTCTTTGATGGTTCCATATAAACTTTATTATGATTTGTTACTATATATAGAAAACTCTAGAAGGTCCACACAAAAACTACGAGAGCTGATTGAAGAATTCAGCAAGGTAGCAGGTTACAAGATTAACATTCAAAAATCAGTTACATTTCTTTACACTAACGATGAATGAACAGAAAATGAAAGTAAAGGAACAATCCCCTTTAAAATAGCACCCAAAGTAATAAAATATCTGGGAATAAATCTAACCAAGGAGGTGAAAGAATTATACACAGAAAACAATAAACCATTGATGAAGGAAATTAAAGACGACTTTAAAAAATGGAAAGATATCCCGTGCTCTTGGACTGGAAGAATCAATATTGTTAAAATGGTCACACTGCCCAAGGCAATCTACAGATTTAATGCAACCCCTATCCAATTACCCAGGACATATTTCACAGAACTAGAACGAATGATAATCCAATTTTAAAATGAGTGAAACATTCAAACAGACATTTCACCAAAAAAGATAAATACATGGCCGATAAGCACACAGAAATAGCTCAACATCAGTAGAGAATACAGATCAAAACTATAAGGAGATGCCCCTTTACGCTACTCCAGCGGCTGTATTAATATCCAGTGGAGCCGATTTCAAAGCTAAAAATATTACCAGGAATAAAAAAAGTCATTTCCTAAAGATAAAGGGGCCAGTTCCTCAAGAGGACATAACAGGCTTAAACATGATTCAAATAGATGAAGCAAGAAGTGATAGAACTGTAAGGAGAAATCAAATTCACAATTATATCTGGAGATTTCAATACCTTTCCCCCAATAATTGATAGAGCAAGTGGAACAAGTTAATCAGCAAATATATAGAAGACTTGAACATTATTGACTAAGTTGACCTGACACTCATAGAACATCCAACAGCAACATACATATTTCTTTGAAATACACATGAAACATTTACCAAGATGGACCATTATTCTGGGCCATAAATCTCAGTAAACGTCATATAGAGTATTTTTTCTGACCACAATAAAACTAGGTAACAGAATTATCTCTGAAAAATCCTCCATACCTCTAAATAACCCATGTATTAAAGAGGAAATCAGAAAAAAAAAGTTAGAAACTATTTTGAACTGAATGAAAATGACAATACTAGTCAAATCTGTGTAACAACAACTAAAGAGTGAAACTTACAGCACAAAATGCTTGTGTTGGGGGGAAAAGGCCTAAATCAATGACTTCATATTCCACATTAAGAAATTTTAATATGAAGAGGAAAATAAACCCAAAGTAAGCAGACAGTAGGAAAAAAGGTCAGAGTGGAAATGAATGAAATAGAAAAAAAATAAAACCAATGAAACAAAAAGCTTGTTCTTGGAGAACAATAAAATTGGCAAACCTCTATTAGACTGATCAAAAAAAAAAAAAAAAAGAAAAAGTCACAAATTACTAATGTCAGGAATGAGAGACTTGATATCACTACACTCTACAGATATTAAAAAGATAACAAGGGACAGTTATGAACAAGTTTCAGCCAAAAAACTGAGCAACGTAGCTGATATGGCCAAATCCTCATTGAAAGATGCAATTTACCAAAGCGTACTTAAGAACAAATATTCTGAATAGCCCTATACTTATTAAATTGAATTTGTAGTTAAGAATGTTCCCACAGAGAACACTCCTGGCTCAGATGGCTTCACTGGTGAATTCTACCAGTTATTTAAGAAAGATACAATGCTTATCCTTCATAAACTATTTTAGAAAATAGAGCTAAAGGAACATTGTACAAGGCCAACATTATCCCAATACCAAAATCACACAAATATATTGCATGGGGAAAAAAAAAAAGACAAAGCAACTTCAGATCAATAGCCCCTCTGAACATAGATGAAAAAATTCTTAACACAATTTTGGCAAATCAAGTTGAATAATAGCCAAAAGGCTAATATGTCACAACCAAATGGGGTTTATTCCAGAAATGCAAGGTTGGTTTTAATACCTGAAAATTCAATCAGTGTGATTCACCATATTAACAGACTAAAAAAGAAAAAAATATATAATCAGCTCAATAAATGCAGAAAAAGTATTTGATAAAATCGAATATCCATTCCTGATAAAATCTCTCAGAATATTAGTAATAGAAGGGACTTCCTCTACGTGATGAAAAGCAGGAATGAAAAATCTACAGTTAATATCATATTTAATGGTGAAAAAAATGAATTCTTTCCCTCAAGACTGAGTACTAGGCAATGACATCTGCCCTTGCCACTTCTATTCATTATTGTAGTAGAAATCTAGCCAGTTAATAAGTCAAGAAAAAGAAGTAAAAGCAACCATACTGGAAAGGGAAAAATCAATTGTCTATATTCACAGACGTGATAATCTACATAGAAAATGCAGTGACTGAACTGATAAATACACAAGTTTAGCGAAGTTGCAGGATACAAGATCAAAATACAAAAGCAACTGTATTTCTATATACCAGCAACAAACAAATTGAAATTTTAAAAGGTATGCAATGTACAATGGCAACCAAAAAATGAAACACTTAGGGATCAATCTAACAAAAGATGTGCAAGACCTATACATGGAAAATGACAAAACATTGCTGAGAGAAATTAGAGACAACGTAAATAAGTGTTCATGGATCTGAACACTCAATATTGTTAAGATGTCAATATTCCCAAATTGATCAATAGATATAACACAATCCCAATAGAAATTCCAGCAGTGAACTTTTTTGTACGAATTGCAAAGGACATAGAATAGCCAAAACAACTCTGAAAAAGAACCAAAAAAAGGTGGAATACTTACATAACTTAACATGAAGATTTATAAAATTACCATATTTGAGACAGATATTGGTATAAAGAAAGAGAATCATGGAACATAAGAGTCCAGAAATAGACCCTCACATATATTATTGATTTTCAACAAAACTGCAAAAACAGTTCAGTGGAGAAGAGACAGTATTTTCAACAAATGGTTCTAGAATAGTTGGATGCCCAGAGGCACCAAAAATTTTTTTATCTTGGATCTACAGTTCAGACCATATACAAAAAGTAACACAAAGATGGATCATAGACCTAAATGAAAAACCTAAACTCTGAAAACCTCTAGAAAGCAGAGGAGAAAATCTTTGTGACCTTGGGTTAGGCAAAGATTTCTTACCTATTATATATATATAAAAAAGTAGAAATTAGTAAAGTGAACTTCTTCAAAATTAAAAATTTCTGCTCTTCAAAAGAGTCTGTTGAGACTGCAAAGATAAGCCACAGACTGGAGGAAATCTTTGCAAAGCATCTCGCTGATAAAGAACTTAAATCCAAAAACTCTGAAAACTCAGTAACAAAAAAGTTACTAAACAATTTAAAAATGGATAAAGAGCTGAAAAGACATTTCACCCATGAAGATACATGAATGGCAGATAAAACCATTAAAAGGTGCTCAACCTCACTAGTCATTAGGTAAATTCAAATTAAAACCATGAGATACTGCTACACACACATTAGGATATCTAAAATTAAAGTCTGACTACACCAAATATTGGCAACAAAGTAGAGCAATGGAACTCCTATACACAGGCAAGAACACAAAATGGTCTAACCATTTTGGAAAAGAGTTGGGCCATTTCTTGAAGATACAGCTACCGTATCGCCCACTTGTAGTTATGAAAGCATACATCCACACAAAGGTTTGTACATGAACGTTCACAGCAGCTTTATATGTAATAACCCAAAATGGAAACCACCCAAATGTAATTCAGTAGGTGAATGGATCAGCAACCTGGGGCATACCCATACCGTGGAATACTACCTACCAGCACAAAAGAATGAGCTACTGACGCAGGCAACAGCATGAATGGATCTCAAAATAAACACACTGAGTGAAGTCAGTCAGACATACAGTATGATGTTATTTATATACAAGTCTAGAAAATGCCACCTAATCTGTAGTGACAGTCAGTGGGGAAGGAGGGGAGGTGCAGTGGGAGGAACTACAAGGGGCACCCGGAGCCTCGGCTGATGGAGATTTTCATTATCCTAATTATGTGACAGTTTCTCAAGTACATGCATATGTAAAAATGTGTCAGATTGAACACTGTAAATGTGTGCAATTGTATCAATTATACCTCAGTAAAGCTGTTTTTTTTTTTTTTTAAAAAAAAACTACAAATAACTTTGTAGAAGAGAAGGATGAGAAGATGTGTTACCTAATAGATTTAACTTTTGAAATTAATGGAATTGTTTTTCTAGGACCTTTTAGTTCTTAAAACAAAAGGAAATGTGCTTTCCTTTCAGACACCAGTAATAGGCTTACTGTATCAGTCCTGGAATTGGCATCTAAATGTTTTCCAGTTAGATTCTGTATGAGAGGAAGTGCAGAAATGGAGATGAAAAGACAGGCCTGGGTGAGAATCCTCACCTGTCATTCACGTCTGGCTAGACTTTGGAGGATTTACTTCTATCCCTAAGCTTTGCTTTCCCTATTGGTAAAAGTGGGATGACAATGCCCCTTGCAGGTTTGTTTGGGGATTTAGCTGTAATATTTGTAAAGGACCAAGCACAATACCTGCCATACAGCAGGGCTCAATAAACAGTATCATTGTTATGATCATGTTCTGGTCCTGGACCAGCTATGTGCTCTGCATGGTACCGTATCTCGGTCCCCACCAAAGCAATGAAAACCCAGCATCCTAACCACGAAGTCTGACAGCTTTGCTCAGATTCTGAAGTTCTGGTTTCTCCCTCAGAGCTTACCTCTGCTCTTCTCTAGAAAATGAAAGCTGCACAAAAGAAAGTAGGAAAGTACAGAGAGGAGCCATTTGTATGAACACATACTGACCAAAGGGATGGCTCTTTATCAGCTCTTACTAGTGTCTTGAAGGAAATGTTTGAGGCCAACAGCACAGCCTCCCCTTACGCTACACAAACCACAGGGCGCATTTCCAGAAAGCTGAGGCCAGCACTCAACACAGGCTCAGTTCTCTCCGCCATGTGTTCTAAGCCTGGGAAGGGGGTCTGACTCCTGAATGTACAGGTTGAAGCTGGAAGGCAGAGTGCTTCCAGAGGCCACGTGACAAGTCTGAGTGACAGTGGATGCCGGGTCCACCTCTACCTGGGGCAGCTTGCACTGGACCAGAGCACCCCGAAAAGCAGTCTTGCAGTGGAACCCACGCCTCTCACCCCAGGGCCGTTCTTCTTACCTGCATCTCGGTGGATCGTTCTCGCTCTCTTCAGTTTTCCAAGGGGTTTATACTTCGGCTCGATATTTTGGGAGGATCGGCATAAAGGCTTCAAGCTGGAATGAGTATGAGTATTTTATTTGAAGCTGCAGGAACGTAAGCATCACGTATAGAGGTTATAAAAATGCGACTACGGGGGAAATCATACCACTACTTTTAAAAACCGAAAAGCAATGTTTCATAATTTAAAATTACTTCAATATAATGAAGTGGTAACTATAAGCCTTTAGAACAACCTAGTAGACACCCATCTAATTGTAGGATTGAGGGAGAGCAAAACTTTTATCTTGCACTGCAGAAAAGCAGGCCCCTATTCTAACAAACCACTAATAGAGTAGCACCTTCCAGAGTTCAGGAAATTCAGTTCAGCTAGCTGCTTCCCCTTCCCAGTTTATTGGGGCTCACTTATCTCTTGCAAGAATCTCACAAACTTGATCTTTTCATTTTAGAGACTGAATGCTAAGACATAGTGGAAATAAAATACAAAATAAGATTGGAGAGTGTCCTGCCGTTCTCAGCAGCCTCATTGCCAGCTGCTTCTTTATGCCAGATTCCCAAAACCTTAAGGATTATATATCACACGCTCACTTGAAGAAAGCCGCTGTGCTCCCAACCAGGACCCAACCAGTATTTACAGCCACATCCATCTGCTGCCTCTGCCCCTTTTCAGGCCCGAGACTGTTCTCTGCATCGATCCCGTTTTGTAACACAGGCTCTCCGAGTGGTATCTACTCACATTTCTTTAACTTTATCCATAGTTGTGCCTAATGGAATGACATTTGGATACACATTGACAGGACAGATGTAGCTCAAGAAATCTTTGATCTGGAAGAAGGAAAATAAAATGCATCAATTATCCCCACGGTGAAAAACCTGCCTAGAAGAGTAGATGCTCCTATGAGGGGGCGCTAGGAGAAGGAGAAGCGGGAATCTCTCAAGGCTGCTTTTTTCAGTGGGAGCTGAACATGCGGGGCGCCTGCGACCTCTCAGGACAAGAGTTCAGGCCCAACCCCAAAGATCCTCTAACACTGAGCCATGGTGGAGCCTGGGAATCAGCATAGTTAAAAGTTCTTCAGGTGATTCTGTTCCAGGGTAAGGAGGGAGAATCACTGATTGATGGGATTCAAAGATTCTGTGCTCCTTTATATGACATCAGTTTCCTTTTCTAAGGTGATTCCACATAGTTAACAAATCCCCTTCAAGGAAGTTAGAATCAAACTGAGTATTTAATACACACAAGGAAACAAGGTCTTAGAATTGTATTTCTTTCCTCTGACATATAATTGTTAGCAATACCCAGGGGAACTACATCTTTGAGACTGCTTTTTTTGTTCTCATGGTTTATTCTAATCTAAAGACAATTATGTGCAAAAATTTCAAGAATACCTTGGTTTTCTGCAAAGCTCAGAATGCTAAACACAGGAACCCTGCCACTATCCCTCACAATGTCTCAATGACCCAGACGAGCTTTGGCTTTGCCACTTATTAGGTCCTGGTGAGCTTGTGATCTTGGTCAAGTTACCTAAACCCTCTAAGTCTTCGATTCTTCATCTAAAAGTATAAATGAGACAAGGCGTGTAAAGAACGGAGCCTGTCCCTGGCACATGGTTAAACGTGCAGTAAAATGATCCATTACAAAGTTGATGATGACAACACAAAGATTTTTATCCCCTTCTGCAGATGGGGAGACTGAGGCACAAAGTAATTGTTAGTACCTGACTTTTCCAAATAAAGGACAAAGTCAAAAGAGGTAGGGAACCCGGGAATTACTGATAACTCCGTATTAAAATAAAACGAGAGCCTTGATTAAGACAAAGGGGTGAGACGGGAAGACTCATTCTTTGGATACTTGTCATCAATAATTTCTTTAGCATTTTCAGAGCAGACACGCAAATAGAAACCATTACTGACCTACCCACAACCTAAGTGATTTATATAATAAATCCAAAGTTGAGGCTGGTAGAAAAAGTTGAAGCTTTTGAATGGAATAAGGATAAAAAAGGTACACAGGGGATTATATTCAGTATCTTGTAATAACCTTTAATGAAAAAGAATATGAAAACTAATACATGTATACACATGCATGACTGGGACATTGTGCTGTACACCGGAAATTGACACATTGTAACTGACTATACTTCAATTTTAAAAAAAAAGAATAAAGAAGGTAAGGTCAAATGTATACCAGAAATGATTCATATCTACTCAGAGATGAGGTGGCCACAAGGAGAGAAGAGACACCCAACAGAGGGCACCCTCTCCCAACTGTACAAGCCGAGGCCCTTTCTTGAGATGCCTGCTTTGAAACACTACGTTAACACAGTCCGTTGTCATTATTTGCAGTAGTTCTGTTCCATAAAGTCACTGCAAACAATGACTCACTGCAAACAGTGACCCACTGCTCCCAAGGGAAATACAGGGTTCCTCTGAACCTCTGCTCACAGCACTTTCGTCAACTGATCTAATAGATCATCTTAGTTTATGTGTGTTTTTGTTTAAAGACATCTTTTTAAACATATACTGTTGACCCATTAACACTGAACTCAGGACCAAATGGCACCCTAACTCGCGGCTGTACAAAGCTTATCAAAACTTATCCTTCTCCATCAGGCACGTCACAACCTCCTTGTTCTTAGGAGCACTAGACAGCGCTTCATCACGTCTCTCGGGGGCTGTTTTAAACAGCAAAATCATCCCCCAAAAAGAAGAAAAATATAAAAAATGCAGCAATACACAGACAGTGGAAAGGATGCTTGTTTACAGTCTGAGAGCTGAAACAAGAAGGCAGGAGGCCACTGTGTGTCACCTGAGTTGGGAGAGTGTGTGCCATGTGCAACTCAAATTTTTCACTTCTCTGCTGGGCACATCTGCAAAAGACCACAAAGCACCACTCACACGGATTTGGGGGTTCAAACAAATTTCAGTGAGTGGGCAGATTTGTAAATAATGGAATCCACGAGAATGAGGATCAACCGTATTTGGGAAAAAAAACAAGCAGAAATGCTATTTAAATCTACTATTTACATTTTAAAATATAGTTCTACAAGTCCTATACACTGAATAGAAGTGTACTAATTAAAGCAGTTTTCCAGAAATCCTCTCTCTTTCTCACCAGACACAGTGAGAGAAGATGAGTAAGCAGAGCTCAGAGGATAACTCCACATGCAGGGTAACTGCTCTCATCCAAGGAGAGCGGGAAGAGAGGCGGCAGGTCAGCCCTTCCACCTCCCTACTCAAGTAGCAGGGAAATATCTCCTTATTGGGAGGTAACTCTGTAAAACCCCAGCAAGGCTTATGCTTCCCAACTTGGCTGCTAACTACACTGAAGAAGAGAAATAAGACAGAACTCCCTGTGGCTGAGACCGAAAAGATGCTACAGGGTAACAGGAAGGTTGATCGACAGCGATGCTGGGCCAGACGCCAGACCAAAGACAAATCACCAGGAAGGGGCTTGACAACAACCTAAGATTCGGGATAGACTGATGAGGAAAACATTAACTAAACTATACCATCCAGGTGAATTACTTCCAAGCTGCTCTCAGATAACCCACTGAAAATTAAGGCCATTTAATAGAAATGTCACTGTGATACTTTGATTAATAAACAAAGAATTATTTACAATATTATGGTTGACTTGATAAGAAGGCTGCTACCCGACCACAATGTTCACAGCAGCACTATTCACAATAGCCAAGACATGGAAACAACCTAAATGTCTGTCAACAGATAAAGAATAAAGATGTGGTACATATATACAATGGAATACTACTGAGCCATAAAAAGGAATAAAACAATGCCTTTTGCAGCAACATGGATGGACCTAGAGATTATCCTAAGTGAATTAAGTCAGACAGAGAAAGATAAATATCATATGACATCACTCATATGTGGAATCTAAAAAGTGATATAAATGAACTTATTTATAAAACAGAAACAGACTTAGAGACATAGAAAATAAACTTGTGGTTGTGGTTATGGGTGGGAGAGGGATAAATTAGGAGTTTGGGATTAACATGTAAACACTACTGTATACAAAAGAGATAAACAATAAGCATCTACTGTCTAGCACAGGGAAATGTATTCAGTACCTTATAATAACCTATAATGGAAAAGAATCTGAAAAAGAATATATGCATATTATGTATATACGTATAACTGAATCACTTTGCTGTACACTAGAAACTAATACAACATAGTAAACTAACAAAACTTGAATAAAAACTTTTTTTTAAATAATAAAACCACTACCTCGACCTCTGATAGAATCCACCTATTCCAATCATTACCCCTCCCACGGCTCACTGATGGAGACTGTATCCACGTATCCCCAATACAAAAGTAATCTTTACCAGGGAAATGGGATACATGCAGAAACGGTGAAACTAAAATTATATATGATTGAAAGAGTCGCAAAAAGCCTGGTTTTGTATTGCTTTTTCTCTAATACATGAAATTACTGCACTTCTGCACTTGCAAGATGCTAGCATTTACTTTGGAAATGCAAAAGGATTTCGCTACTAAATTGCCTATGTCAGGTTCCCATGCTAGTAGGTCAATTTCCTATATAAAAAGTACTGTAACAAAACCATTTTAAGCCCTCTTCAACTGAGTAATTCTACTATACTGGATCCTTCCTAAGGACAGGGTCTGCACCTCAGTCACCCTGTTCTTCCACACTGCTGAACAGTCACGACTACTTTTTGAATGGCTTTTCAGTATAATCAAATTTTGGACGAGGCCAAGACTCTGGACAGTGCCTTCAGGCTGCCTATAGTGAGATTTTTTATCTGTAGTACTCCTTCCAATAAGATTTATGATGCTTTTATGATAGATGAATGGATGTGGGGAATTTAAAATACATTTAGGAAGCAAGTTAGGAAGAAAAAACTTAATCTATGTTTTCTTCAATGTTTAGGCTGAAAATAGGTGATTTTCTATTTCCTTTATATTTAGTAAACATAGCTCATCCACTGAGATATTTTCCCTGCATTTCTTTAGGAAAAGCCACAACCAGTCTCAAGCAGTAGAAACAGGGATGCCCCCAGAGGTGAAGGGGACTCCTGCTCTCAGCCACAAAGGCTGCCAAGGGTCTGAGTACATGGGATCCTCTTACCTCACTGTAGGAGGAATGAAAAGAAAAGCAGGCTCTGTACGAACTCTCTCCAGTTCTAAAGGGAAATGGAAACACAAAATTAAAGGTCACTTAGCAAAACTGAGTGCTTCGAGGCTACTGTGGTCTAAAATCACCCTGCCATCAATTTCTTCCCGGGAAGGAGGGAACTCTTTTCGGAAATATAAATGTTTGTAGGCATTCTCAATAGCCAATGTTAAGGAAATCTGCTGAACTATGATGATCATAGTTGTATATATGGGACCTCTCTACTCCACCAAGGGTTTCTATTCCCTACAACATCAGTGCATTAACTCCCTGCCAAGCAAGACACTCTGTCCCTAAACATCTCTGTCTAACTAGAGTCGACCTCAGAGAATACTGGCTAATGGTATTAGCCAACAGATAGGCTTGGAAGCAGCATTTCTTTGGTTTAGTTTAAATTTCATAAGTTATTGTCCACAATTATATCCTTTTCTTGGACTTAGGCTAGATTGCATTTCAACTATCAATTTATCTCAAAGCAAGGTTTCTCTCAAAAGCCTTACAACATTACTTGCTTACCTCACAATGACACTAGTTTTTCTGGTTCTTTCTCCAAACCACATAGTGGATGGCTTAATGCTGATTGTGTGGAGTGGAATTCTATTTTTGGAAGTAATTCCACAGGGTAACTTATTCCACTGAAAATATTCCTCTGCCTAGAAAAGATTTTAAAAACATAGGAAATTAGTTCAACACAGTCAACAAATCTGTAGGCAGGATCTCAAAATCAAATGTAGATTAAGTTTTCAGACACGGGGAAAAAAATGTAGAGATGAGGAAACAGGTAAGTCCAGATTGAGGAACATCCTACAAAACTGCTGGCCTGGGCTCTTCAAAGACGTCAACGCGATGAAATAAAAACAAAAAGCTGGCAACTTGCTCCACATCCAAAGGGACTAAAAGAGGCCTGAGTGAATGTAACAAGTGATTCTTAACTAAATCCTGGACAGTCCTGCTCCCCACTCCACAGCCATAAAGGACACGACTGGGACAACTGGGGACATCTGAGTGTGAACTGTGTCACATTTAATGGTACTATATCATCTTATGGCAAACTTGCTAACTGTGTTAAACTTCCTGAGCGTGGGAACTGTACTATGGTTGTAAAGAATGTTCTCATTTAGGGTGACATGTCATGCCACCTGCAACTGACTCTCAAGTAGGCTGTGGGGTGGGGAGCTGCAGTATAATCTTTCGTGTGTGTATATGGGATAAACTGATGAATGCAAATTGTAGCACACAGTTTACCAATCATCAAAAGTAATTTCTTACCTAGTAGCTCTCCTACCTGGTCTGAAGTAGAATATTCCATACTGTGCTGTGGGTAAGAGTCCTTTTTATTCTTTTTTTTTTTTTTTTTCTTTTCAATTTTGCTTTACTTTAGGGCTGAGCAGCTTTACTTTACGTTTTTGGCCAATGGAGCCTATATTACCACCACAGTGATTATCTAAATGTGCACATGCAGTGTTTACTGGAATAAAAATTACTTATATTTGAATGCTAAGATATTTTAAAATTTAGAGGAGAATTACGATCACGCATGCCCCTGCATTTGAAGATCACTAATTACTATCAGTGATGTTGAATAACTATATAGATTAAAATGAAAAGAATGTTAAAGGTAAATTCCAAATTTAACACCGGCATTTACTCAGAGAAGGGAGTACTCTGTTGGCATGAGAAACCAATTACAAGTGAGTTTCAGAAACACTAGAAACAGTCATTTGAAATTGGACCAGCAATACAGGGAACTTTTTCAAAATCTGAAGCAAAATTGTATCTTGATATTTATCTCAAATGAGCAGAAAAAAATAGTTAATTAATATGCATGTGTCATGAGTCTTAAAAATAAATAGTAATGGATTGTGAATGTTTTCTTAAATTCTAAGCTTTAACATATTACTAATTTCATTATAACATATTATTCATTACATAATTCATTACAAATAAAACCTATCAATTGTGTGTGAATATACTGCATTTAAAAACTGTAAGTATCTATATCTGTAAACTGAGGATGAAGTTTATGGTAATGGAATAGTCATGCACAGTTGCATGAGCTTGCATTAGTAACTCAAGATCTCAGCCTTGGTTTTTACATTTATAAATTGAGGAGCCTAGAAAATGGAATTTCTGAGGTTCCTTCCGGACCTAAAACTTTGCTTTTCACGGATCACGCAAACGAGAAAAACAACCGCCCGCGGACCTTGGGATGCCGACACGCGTGGATCTGAGTGTCACGGTCTGTGGTGAGATGATGAAGGATGTCGGGCATGTTTCTAAACATGTCCAGTTTATCCACGTGAACCTGGGGACAACAGCAAAACCAGAACGTTATTGCAACTGCATTTCCTGGAAATAAAGCATTTGAGGGTGATCAGGCAGGAGAAAGCCAATCAGTTAAAACTGACTTTCTTCTTCCTCGAACCTAGTTTTCAGCTTTTCCCATGCACGTTAGTATGAGGGTTGTGTTCCTGGCAGTCAGTGTTTCTACCTGTTGTAAGTGGTAACGGAGAGTGTGGTGACTCGGCTGGTGGATGTCATTGGACCACATTATACTGTCCTTCAGTCAAGAGTCATTCAGTTAATACTGATTATGCACCTGCTCCAAGTCAAGCTTTATTCTCAATACTGGGAGTATCGCAGTGAACACGGCAGACACAAATGACCAAGAATCGCTTGCTGGTGAAGACACACATGACACGCCGAGTAAGGACGGCTGGGGGGAAGCCAGCCCCAGACCCTCCCCTCCACACGCCTCTCCCCTGGATGCCAAGGAGAAGGGCAGATGCAGAAGGCCAAAACCAGACAAACCTAGGCCACCTTTAGAGTTCTAAGGCTCAGACAGTGTGAAGTGTTGAAATCAACGTATCAGTTTTCCTTAAATCCTCCCTTCTGGGTACTTCAAAGTAAACAGCAAAGAACTACATCGATACCAGGATGATGAACGGCACACACACAAACTGTATTCTCATTCTGAAGTCTGAGCAAGGAAACAGGTTAGAACCATGTCAGATTGCTGCGGCCATTAACACCAAGGCCGTGTCAGAAGAATCCGAGCATAACTGCTTGCTTAGCCCGTGGCCTGTTGCTCTGGCCACCTGATCACTAACGACTAATGAGAAGTAAAAGTGAATTTCCTTTTCTGGCCTAAGAAGGAGATAAAAAGGGGTAAATTCTGAGATGCAGGGAGAGACACAGAGAAACTTTCATCCTCACGAAAATGAAGAAGCCTAAGGAAGTTACCACAGATGATCGATCTCTCAGGTCCCTTCCTAAAAGACCTCACTGTTCTGCTTTCAGGTTCCTGGTCTACACTTGTTTCTATCCTCTACAGAGGGGTTAAGAGACTGGAGAGAAGGCTCATGCCAGGGGGACTCCGGGGTTGCCTCCAAAAGCCTGCCTCCCCTCCACCAACCCCAGACCCCTCCTCGCCCGGGGTTTCTCCCTGCCAGGCCTCAGAGCAGGAGCCTCCAGTCTTTTCGATTTCACACAGAACAAATTTGGGACTGACAAGTGGTTTGCTACCCTTACATTCTGCCAAGAGAGGACATGAGAAACAAGAAAAAAATTAGTAGATAGTACAGATGAGTGTATGTGTGAGAGAGTGTGTGAGCACACACACACGACCTAGTATCACTGTGATTTTCATTTAAAAGGTTATTGTTATTTTCTGGGCGGGGGAAGCCATTTTAACACCTAAAAACATAGGAAAGCAAGTCCTTCCCAAAATGGAGAACTGGCAGCTTTACACGCATTTATTTGGACAGAAAAAAACCTAAGGGAGGAAGAAATTAGGGGAAGAAGGTCTTGGAAAGTAAACACTCATGGAAGGAGGCAGGAAGGAGCGGGTGAGGAGGGAGGGATGAATTTTTAAATTTTTAAATGCAGAAAAACTAGATCTTTTTAGTTTTGCTGAATTACATGGTATCAAAGAATTAAGTTCTTGGCACAGGTCGGTTAGCTGGGGGATGACAGGAAAGGGCGCAAAACCGAGCAGAATTTAAATGTCCAACTCTTTTCGGAGCTTCATTTTGTTCCGAGTCACCACCAAACCTCCATCTTCTCTTGGGGTACGAGGGTGGAAGCCAGGCAGTCCAAGTGGGCCCTGTGGGCAGCCACCCCCCATGCTGGCTCTGCTGCCCGAGGTCCGGAGGGCCCAGCACCCAACCACTTGGAAGGGATAGGTGAACACTTGCTCATGGCCTCATGTGATATGGATTCTCCAGGACAGTGTTCTTCCCACGTTTCTGACCCCGACCCACAGTAAGAAATATGTTTCCACGGCAACCTGGACACACACACATAATGGATGTACCGATGGTCCCGACTTGGGATGCTATGACATTAGGATGCTTGTGAAACTGATACGCATTCAGTAGAAACTGGACTTTGAATTCTGAATTTTGATCTTTTCCCAAACTAGTGACACACGGTCACATTCTCTCTCGTGATGCTGGGCAGGGCAGAGAGCACAGCTCCCAGTCAGCTCTGCCATCATGAGGGTGAACGATCCACCCACTGACAACCGCGGACCCAGACAACCATTCTGGGTTTCACTTTCAGTACAGCATTCAACACATTGCACGAGATTTCACCAACTTACTATAAAACAGGCTTTGCATTAGATGATTTTGCCCAATTGTAGGCTAAGTGCTCTGAACACATTTAAGGCAGGCAAGGCTAAGCCATGATGTTAGGTGGGTCAGGGATAAATGCATTTTCTCCCTAATGATATTTCCAGCTTATGGATTTACTGAGACGTGACCCCATTGTTAAGTTGAGGAAGATCTGGATATCTACATGGCTGATTCCCTACGTGAATTTTCATAAAACGACAATTACTCTGACTGCAAGAAAGGCATTCAGATATTTCCCAGTTCAAATTCATTCTCAGTGCTGGTTACAGACACTAAACCTATCTCATGACCCACAGTTTTGGAGAAAAAAGAAAAACTTTCTTATGGGACTTTTCACCAAAGGGCTCCTCCCACTGTCAGTTGCTCCCACAAGGAGGTGATGAAGGCTGCATCCATCGTTACCCTTTCCAGTTTGGGGGTGACGGGGAAGGGAAGACGGAGTTGGAGGAAGGATGGGAGTAGCAGAAAAGAGAGAGCTGCTGTGGTACCTGGGCCCCAAACTCCTCACTGAGGTTGGTGAACAGGTACTCGTAGCCGTAGGCGGCTTTGCAGTTCAGCCACACCACATGGTACGGGCTCCGGGTGATCCAGCCACGGACCAGCTCCAAGATTCCACTCAGACACTCCTCCTGTGCAGAAATTTTAAATGGCAGGTAACGCTTTTCGATTCCCAACGTCCCCAGATATTAATTCCGACGGGAACGATTACCATCTGATCTGTTACCCTACAAGCTTCCCTCCAGAAATACAGCCCAGGGGGTCACTCGCTTCTCCGGGGAGACATACCCGACTAGGAATTTGATAATATTTTGGGTCGCAGAACGTGGTGTCTAAGTACACACTCTGGATGTCTTTCACTCTGGAAACAAAAACAAAACAAGGCGTTTTAATCATCTCATGGCAAGTAAACCATAAAGTGTAAACTCTCATTGATGTGATACGATGTTCCACTCCATGTGGAATTTTTTTGTTAAACCAACTTTGTTAAATTCAACACCCATTTATGATAAAAACTCTCGCCAAAGTGGGTATAGAGGGAACATATCTCAACATAATCAAAGCTATATATGACAAACCTACAGCCAGCATAGTACTCAACGGTGAAAAACTCAAAAGCTTCCCAGTAAAATCTGGGACAAGACAAGGATGCCCACTATCACCACTCCTATTCAACATAGTCCTGGAAGTCCTAGCCACAGCAGTCAGGCAAGAGAAAGAAATAAAAGGGATCCAAATTGGAAAAGAAGAGGTAAAAGTGTCACTATATGCTGATGACGTTACTATATATAGAAAACCCTAAAAGGTCCACACAAAAGCTGCTAGAGCTGATTGAAGAATTCAGCAAGGTAGCAGGTTACAAAATTAACGTTCAAAAATCAGTTGCATTTCTTTACACTAACGATGAATCAACAGAAAAAGAAAGTAAAGAAACAATCCCCTTTAAAATAGCACCCAAAGTAATAAAATATCTGGGAATAAATCTAACCAAGGTGGTGAAAGAATTATACACAGAAAACTATAAACCATTGATGAAGGAAATTAAAGAAGACTTTAAAAAATGGAAAGATATTCCATGCTCTAGGATTGGAAGAATCAATATTGTTAAAATGGTCACACTGCCCAAGGCAATCTACAGATTTAATGCAATCCCTATCAAATTATCCAGGAAATATTTCACAGAACTAGAACAAATCATAATAAAATTTATATGGAACCATCAAAGACCTAGAATTGCCAAAGCATTACTGAAGAGAAAGAAAGAGGTTGGAGGAATAACTCTCCCAGACTTCAGACAATACTATAGAGCTACAGTCATCAAGACAGCATGGTATTGGTACCAAAACAGACATATAGACCAATGGAACAGAATAGAGAGCCCAGAAATGAACCCACAAACTTTTGGTCAACTCATCTTCGACAAAGGAGGCAAGAATATACAATGGAATAAAGACAGTCTCTTCAGCAAATGGTGTTGGGAAAACTGGACAGCAGCATGTAAAGCAGTGTGAAGCTAGAACACTCCCTTACACCGTACACAAAAATCAACTCAAAATGGATCAAAGACTTAAACATAAGACAAGATACAATAAACCTCCTAGAGGAAAACATAGGCAAAACATTATCTGACATACATTTCAAAAATTTTCTCCTAGAAGAAATAAAAGCAAGAATAAACAAATGGGACCTAATTAAACTTACAAGCTTCTGCACAGCAAAGGAAACCAGAAGTAAAACAAGAAGAAAACCTACGGAATGGGAGAAAATTTTTGCAAGTGAAACCGACAAAGGCTTGATCTCCAGAATATATAAGCAGCTCATACGACTCAATAAGAAAAAAATAAACAACCCAATCCAAAAATGGGCAGAAGACCTAAACAAGCAATTCTCCAAGGAAGACATACAAATGATCAAAAAGCACATGAAAAAATGCTCAATATCACTAATTATCAGAGAAATGCAAATCAGAACTACAATGAGGTATCACCTCACACCAGTCAGAATGGCCGTCATTCAAAAATCCACAAATGACAAATGCTGGAGAGGCTGTGGAGAAAGGGGAACCCTCCTACACTGCTGGTGGGAATGCAGTTTGGTGCAGCCACTATGGAAAACAGTGTGGAGATTCCTCAAAAGACTAGGAATAGACTTACCATATGACCCAGGAATCCCACTCCTGGGCTTGTATCCAGAAGGAAATCTACTTCAGGATGACACCTGCACCCCAATGTTCATAGCAGCACTATTTATAATAGCCAAGACATGGAAACAGCCTAAATGTCCATCAACAGGTGACTGGATAAAGAAGACGTGGTATATTTATACAATGGAATACTACTCAGCCATAAAAACTGACAACATAATGCCATTTCCAGCAACATGGATGCTCCTGGAGAATGTCATTCTAAGTGAAGTAAGCCAGAAAGAGAAAGAAAAATACCATATGAGATCGCTCATATGTGGAATCTAAAAAACAAAAACAAAAACAAACAAACAAACAAAAACAAAGTGTAAATACAGGACAGAAATAGACTCACAGACAGAGAATACAGACTTGTGGTTACCAGGGGGGTGGAGGGTGGGAAGGGATAGACTGGGATTTCAAAATTGTAGAATAGATAAACAAGAAGATTACACTGTATAGCACAGGGAAATATACACAAAATGTTATGATAACTCACAGAGAAAAAAATGTGACAATGAGTGTGCATATGTCCATGAATGACTGAAAAATTGTGCTGAACACTGGAATTTGACACAACATTGTAAAATGATTATAAATCAATAAAAAATGTTAAAAAAAAAAACCAACTTTGTTGAGAAATGATTTCCATACAATAAAAAAAAAACCCACAAATGTTGCATATGTGACTCAGTGAATTTTGACCAATTTATGCAACTACTACCCCCACCAATGCACAGAATGTTACCATCGCTCATTTCAAGAAGAAAAATTTGCTTTACTGTTACAAATATTATTACAATCGAGTTAGCTTTCTAATAGAAACAAATGCTCATATTTGGGGGGAAAAGAGCAATAAAACCTTTTAAACAATGAAGACTTTTTTTTTCAAATTTTTCATTTTTTAATTTTGGGGGATAATTAGGTATTTGTTTATTTACATATTTGTAACAGAGGTACTGGGGATTGAAGCCATGACCTCATGCTTGATAAGCATGCACTCTACCACTGAGCTAAACCCTCCCCCTAAATGATGCAGCCTTCTTGTTCAAGAATTACATAAAGCCCAGTACCTGCCCCCAGAGTGCAGAAGCTCCAACCTGGCAGCCTCTCCCTTTGCCAGCCTGAAGTCTCCCGTGTACAAGACAGTTCCATTGTTGCCCTGAAATAAAAACCTGAAAAGGAAATATCCTTCAGTGACTTCTAAGCCCCATACAAAAATTTAATGAAACAAATATATACTAAATCCACAGCCCATGCTGCCTGCCAAACAGCCCCTATGAACAATGTTAACAGAATTTCCACAGCTCTAAACCACACTCAGCCACCACCTCTTCCCCAGGGGTAGGAAAAATAATAATATGATGGAGATACTGCTGAGTTTGCAAGAGATGTCCTCTGAAATACGTTAGCACTCTGAGCTTTACGCTGAGATCATTCCTGCTCGTGGAGAGAAAAAAATCACTTGATGGGAAAAGGCGAAGCCGATGGAGACATCAATACTGAAGACTTCCATCGTAAGGAAACCACATTTCAAAGGTGATCTGCACCTCAGTCCCGCAAGTTCAATTTGGAGACAGAGATTAAAGGAGTTGCCATAAAAAGAATCAAGTCTCCCCGTGCATGTTATTTTTAGACCCTAAAAGTTTATTTCTCCAAATATCACACACAGCTACACAAAATAAACGGGCAAAATAGACAGCCTCCTTACATGACTGATCCTGGGCAATGACCAGCTGGTAAGAGAGTCACTACAATCTCTTCCTTCTAAAAAGAAAATAAAGAAGGAAAAATAGATGTTATCGTTAGGACCCAGCTAAAGAAAGCCCTCCTTAATAGAGCGTGTGCAAGCACTTCTCAACGATGCAGTATGGCTTTTCTCATTTCCCCACTCTCCAAATCCTAGAAACAATCCTCACACACAAAACAAATGCTTAAATGTAGAGGTACAATATGACAACAATTTCCACTCTCAGGTACACACGCGAGAGAAATGAAAACACATGTCCATGTAAAAACCCGTCCGTGAATGTTCACAGCAGCGCTATTCATACTAGCCACAGAGTGGAAACAGCCCAGAGGTCTATCCACTGATGAATGAATAAGCAAAATGTGGTCTATCCAAACAAAGGAATATTTGGGCCATAAAAAACATGCATAAACCTTGAAGGCATTATTCAGAGTGAAAGAAGTCAGCCACAAAACGTCATCTATTATACAAGTCCATTTATAGGAAATGTCCAGAACAGGCAAATCCATAGAAAATTAAAGTAGACTTGTGGTTGCCAGGAGTTGGGGGGAGGGAGAAACAGAGAGTGGCTGCTAATGGGTATGAGGTTTCTTTTCAGGTGATGAAAATATCCTAAAACTGACTGTGGTGATGGACATACAACTCTGTGAACATGCTACGAGCCATTGAATTGTGTACTTTAAATGGGTGAACTGTATGGTATGTGAATTTGTCTCAATAAAGCTATAATGCTACCATTAAAAAAAAAATTCATGTAACCTGGTCTCAAGTCACCATACAGCACATTGTACTGTCCCATCAGGCAGAGCCTCTCAGGGCTCAGAACCTGGGGCAGAGCTCTGGACACACCAGCTCTCTGCTCAATGATGTTACCTCCTTCTGTACG
Source organism: Camelus bactrianus (assembly GCF_048773025.1). Lineage (NCBI taxonomy): Eukaryota > Metazoa > Chordata > Mammalia > Artiodactyla > Camelidae > Camelus > Camelus bactrianus. The sequence continues at coordinate 7,192,991 of NC_133573.1, read as the reverse complement.
TCTGGCATCGTTTATTCCAGAGGGCTCCTTTAAAATGGGCTCTCCCATTGCTTAAAGCTGGAGACAGGATGCCCAAAAGCCTCAGTGCACAAGGAGAAACAGAAAGAACCAGTCAGGCAGGAGGACTCTGCTCACCGAGGGGCACCTGCTGCCTGGTGCCCGATTCTGAGAGAGCCTTCCACTGACACGTGCCACAGGCAGCCAGGTGCTGAGAGCATCTCTCCCCAACAGTGTGGACTAACCGAGCCCAGAATGGCATTAGGAAGGCTCAGGCCGTTCCTCTTCCCCTCCCTCAGGATGGTAACTTGAGGAGGAGTATTCAATGTCTGATCTCCAGGGAGGAAATGTGAAAAGTCGGCCCCTCTCCCATCACGGCCACCCCACCAAGGTCACCCTTCAGAAGTTAAACGTGTCAACAAAGCAGGTGATAGTCAAGCTACAGAATGAATATTAACTAGATTTGCCATAAAATAGGAAAACACCTCCTAGCCCTATCTATCACCTGAGATAAAAGTAAATAAATAAATAGAGGAGGTAGATCCACAGTCCTACTTACTATTAAAAAATAAATGCCACACACAAAAGTAACTGCTTCTAAATTAAGGACCAAAAAATAAATTGGATTTGCTTGGACAATATCTTTTTCTTGAAAATAATTCAGAAAAAAAATCACAATGTACATAAATTTGCTGCAAAAATATTAAGCACCACATCATTTTATATCCTGAACATTTAATAAACTTAATAAATGGGACAGTGACATCACATGATAACATCATTACTACAGAGTTCCCATCATTAACATTAAAAAGGAGGAATTCTGACAGAAACCACGTCCAATCTTTAGACGTAGAAAATAAATACATCACAAGTGGATTTTTTTTCCCCTACAAACTCAGTTACTATAAATTTTATTTATGGTTAAATGAGCACTCAAAATCAAGGAGAAAGATAAACAATCATTTAACACTAATAATTTTTAAAAACACAGATTTAAAATTAGTTACCTCGCCTGATGCTTCATCGACTAAAGATATCTGGGTAGGAGTTTCAATTTCAATCGATATCTATTAAAACAGAATAAGAGATCATGTATACATCATATTATACATTTCCACAGGTTTTTTCAGCTTTATATGCCTTTGCCATCTCAATGTTAAAAGGGGGCAAAGAGAAGTTACAGACTTCCTGTGGGACAATTTCTGATTTCACTATACTACCAGTTTAATAGCCTGAAAACATGATAAAGCTAAAATAATACATTTCCTGAGGCTGATGTGGCAGTATGTACTGGATGTCTTATAAACTTACACATCCTTAGATACAGCAATTCTGCTCAATTTTCCTCCCTTCCCCTTCCCATCCCTCCTGCTCCCATTTGCCTCTCCCTTTGAACTTGAGTCTTTGTAAAAAAACATAATCACATTTAGATTTTGTGCTGCAGAACACAGTCTTCCATCAGTCTATGACTGTTGGCCTAATTCACCGAGGGTACCTGTACATTTTACTAGAACAGCAACCAGCACAGAGATGCACTCAGTAAGTGGTTGATGAATGATCATAATTCTTCATTTCTTTAGTCAACTGACCTCATAAAATTTACCATGACCGAGGTTCAGATGTGAAAATATCCTTGCATTTCTGGGATAAACGCATTGTACTCATGATGCACTATTTTTTAACACTGTTAGATTCAGGTTGCTATTACCTTCACAGGATGTTCACGTGTTCATGTATGAAGTGGCCTTTCCCCCCACATATTATCTTCATTCATTTTGCCAGTGAGGTTGAGAGGCTTACCTTTTAATTCTCTCCTATAAAGGGATTATTTGTTCTTTGAACATTCGCCAAAATGTACCTACAAAACCATCTGGGCCTGGGCTTTTTTGAAGAAGAGATCTTTGAAAACTTGTCTTAATGTTTTTGAAGGCTACTGCTTTACTGAAGTTTTCTATTTTTCTTGCCTCAGTTTGGTTTCCCCTACTTTTCCAGATATTCATCCACTGTGTCTAAATGATCAAATATATTATCATACTAATTTTCAAAACAATGCAATGCTATTATTAACATTTTCCTTTTTATCATTCTGTGTATGTGTGTGTATATATATATATTTGTTTTCTGTTTTTCATCAATCTTGGCAGAAATTTATCTCTATTTCTCTAGTGACCAGCTTTCAGTTTCGTTAATTTTCCCCTTTATTTCCTGTGGTAGTTGTTAGTCTATGCATCACTAACCTGTCCTTTTCTCTTTATCATTTCCTTCTTTCACATATCCATAGATTTGCTTTGTTGCTTCTTTTCCTTCTTATTGAATCAGACTTATTTCATTTAATTCTAATCTTTGTTTTCTAAGAAATGCACTTAATGCTATCAGTGTCCCTTCAAGTACCAATTTAGCTGTGCTCCACACCTCTGACATGCCCTATTTTCATTGTCCATCAGTCCTAGGTACTGTGTCTTTCTTGACAATTTCCTCTTCAATCTAAGAGTTGTTTGTGGTATACATCTAGTTCCCATATGTATGCAGTGATTTAAGCTCTCCTTTTACTCCTGATTTCCAACATCACTGCATTATGATCAAAGAACAGGTCACTAGGATTTCTTGAAACATCTTTAGTGACAGAGTACATGCTTAATTTTGGTAAATGTTCCATCTATACCTAAAGATCGCCCTTTCTCTGTTAGGTTTAAAGCTCTGTGTTTTGATTAGTTCACATGCATTAATATGTCATTTAAACTTTCTGTATATTCACTTACTTCCAGCCTCCAACATCTTTCAGTTGAGAGAGTGGTCCAGTAAGCTCTCCAGCTACCACTGCTGAGTTGCCCCCTTCTCCTGAGATTCTGAGGGGGGTCTTGCACTACATCAACCCAACTGAGCTGGAGCTCTCCTACAAGCCCCTTCCATGTACACCTCCAGCTTAGCAGTGGCCACAAGAAACCCGTGTCAGATTTGGAAGGCAGAAGCGAACCAGCAGCCATTTTTCAACACCCTGCAGGGCACCAAAAAACGTAACAGCTCGTGTACGCTGTTGATCTGTTGTCTCAATGCGCTGACACTTCTGCTGGACGTCCTCCCTCAGATGTGTGTGAACCAGGAGTGTGGACTCAGTGGCAAAGTAGGCGGCAGTTGGCCAAGATTGAGAAAGCAAGAGGCAGACGTGGGTACCCGCTTGTCCCAGTGGATTCCAGGGTGTCTTCAGTCTTCTCTCCTTTCTCAATTTTCCTTCCCGACTGCTGGCCAGACTGACTCACAGCAACTTCAGGCCTAATTTCAAGGCCAAGGTTACGGCCTTGCTGTTGTGTCCCCCTGCACAGTTGGGACGGACCCCACCCCAATGATAGGTCAGAGGCTGAGACTGAAGACATCACACACGCACCAAGAGGGTGTGAAACACTGCGTGACTCACATCGTGGGATTTTCTGGGGACAGGAGGGCAGTACCCAGGCTAGGAGGAAGTGGCTTGTGGGGACTGTGAAAGTAGAAGTGTGTAGTCCTGGTTTTCACTGTGGTCACGGTGTAGACCTGGGCTTACATGTTTGGACTCCACATAGGCGCCACAGAAGGAGTAAGCTTTTCTATCAGTTTGCCTGGATGTGGGGCAGAAGGGGAAGCTGGACGTGGGAGGTGAACACTGCCAGCAGTTGGACATCAAACAGACTCTTGGTGACACTTGTTCATACTTCTCTGCCAGCTTTCGCAATTACTGATGGTTTAATCCATGTAATGGACCCAAATTCTATCCACTAATTGTTGTTCTCTTTCTCTGATCCAGCCCCGGGTGATCAGTTACTACTGCATCTGGTTTGAGGTTATTTTGTCAATTGTATATATATTCATATCTTCTTGGTCTGTTCCTTTTAACAGTAAATAATACCCTCTATGATTTTTTTGCCTTCAATTTTTTAAAATTAAAGTATAGTAGATTTACAATGTTGTACTAGTTTCTGGTGTACAGCACAGTAATTCATTTATACATACATATATTCCTTTTCATATTATTTTTCATTATAGGCCATTACAAAGTATAGAATACAGTTCCCTGTGCTATACAGTAGGACCTTGTTGTTTGTCTATTTTACATACAGTAGTTAGTATTTACAAATCCCAAACTCCCAGTTTATCCCTCCGCATCGCCTTTCCTCCCTGGTAACCATAAGTTTGTTTTCTGTCTGTGAGTCTGTCTCTATTTTGTAAATAAGTTTGTTTGTGGTTTTTTTTTTCTTTATGTTCTACATATGTTATCATATGTCATATATTTTTCTTTCTCTTTCTGGCTTACTTCACTTAGTATGACAATCTCCAGGTCCATCCATTGCCATCAATTCTTTACATGATTTAAAGTTTCCACTTGACATTTTTAGCTTCTAATTGTTCAGTGTATCTTTTCCATTTTTTTTTCCATTTTGACTGCGTTTTTCCTTGAGTGTTATCTATGTCTCTTGTAGATCAAGACTGGTGGATCTTTTTTTTTTTAACCTAAACCAAGAATTTGTCTTTTGATCAAGAGTTGAATTAAGTCCTTTCATATTTGTAGTAACTACTTCTATAACAGAACTTTTTCTGCCATCTTCTTCTCATTTCGACATACCACACTTTCGTTTTCTCACTTTAATTATCTACCTTCCTTTGGATAGATCCATTTTATTCTGCCAGATTCAAAACTATCCATTCTGCTTTTATTCTGGTTGCTATTCCTTTCTTATTATAACCCACAAGTTATGTTTGTTTTTCCTAATCTATCCCATGATCTAAATAAGAGGATTTATCAATTATGTTAACAAGTGTTGTACACTCCAAAGTATTAAAATGCAACTCAGCAAGACAGTCTGTGAGATTAGACAGAACTAAGAATCTATCTACATCCATATGTTGAGGACAGGAAAGACAAACCAAGGACAGTAAAATGTCAACCTCTTCCAAACTAATGAATTACAAAGACTAGATATCAACACTGTAATTACTGTGGATAAATATAGTGTATGAGGAAGCAGGCTTTGAATAACACCAATACTTTGTTCCATCTCCTTCGAAAAATATTTGTCACTTGAAAAAAGAAAGTGTCACTCAAAAAATAAAACTTACGATTCGTTTCTCCCAAAATCTGTACTTCGGGTTAGTTAACAACAGCTCTTTAGTCACGGGTGAGCAGTATAAGTAAACCTTCAAACTGAAAAGAAAAGACAAAACAAAACAAAAAAAAGAGCACTGTTCTAGTACAATCCAAGATGCACCATCTTGGTAACCAGGAAATGTGTTTCAATAAGTATCAGTTATCTCAAGTAATTCAGAAACTAAGCTGGCACAAAAAGTGTTAGAATGGTTCCCAACAGACCAACACACCAGTGACCACCTCTGTCCTAATGAGAGTGTGAAGGGGCAAGGAAGACGCAGAGGAGAGAAAATAGAGTCCTCTGACCTCCTCAAAGGCTGGTCCTCACCATTCTCATCTTAAAGATACGTGTTTGTACACAACCAGGTATGTGTGGAAAGACATTATCAAATGTTAAAGGACCTGTGCAGAATGGGAAGGTGGCCTGGGCTACAGAAGACTTCTATGTTTTACTTCATGTAAATCAATGCTGTGTATTTTTCTAGTGGGCAGAAGTCAATTTCACGGTAAACTTTTAAAATTCAGCACTGTAAGTTAGAAGTTAGGGGTACAGTCTGTGGCAGAATATACTTTCCAAAGATGCGCACACTAACATACACCCCAACCACACATGGTCTTCTTACAAAATGGACACAGAAATTTCTCCACAGACAGGAGGGGTCTATGTTAACCTCCCCTTGAGGCTGACAGACCTTTGTAGCTGCCTCATCCAAAAGAATGTGATGGAAGCAAAACTGCAGGACTTTTGAGGACAGATCTCTGGACAATATGGATTCTGCTAACTCTCTCTTGGGACATACACTTTTTCGTTTGTTTGTTTACATTTAAGAAGTCTGGTTATCCTGAAACCACCATGCTGGAGGGACATTTTTTGAGACAGAGATGGAGCCCTAGCTGTTTGAGTCTCCCCAACCCAGGTGTCAGACACAGAATGAACGATCCGTCAGATAAGGTCAGTCCCTACATGACACCCAGTCAGGCAGAAACCAGCCATCCCCACTGAACCCTGTCAGAATTCATGATCTACAGAGACAGAGAGAGAATACATGATTAGTGTTGCTTTCAATCACTAAATTTTGGGGTCATTTGTTACACAGCAATAGATAACTAATACGTAGTCTCTAAAATCAGACAGACCTGGTGGGAATCCTGGCTGCATGACCTTGGACAACTAATATAACATCTCTGGTTCCTCAGTTTCCTCATCCATAAAATAGAAATAATAATAGTATCTATTCAAAAGAGTATCCAGAGGCTCTAAAGAGGATGTCAGCTCCAAGAGGGATTTTTACCTGTTTTGCTCACTAGTGTATCGTCAACATCCAGTACAGTGCCTGATTCATCATAGGCACTCAAAGAGAATGCTGAGCTAATAAGCACGTAGTGCCCGGTATATATGTATTTTTTTAAATAAATAAATATTGGCTACCATTATCACAAACACAGACTACTTATATCACTTAGCAGAGAAGCCTGCTAAATCAAAGGTCAAAGAGTCAAAAAATCAATAGAGTCCTCTCCAAATACAGATGACCCTTGAACAACACAAATTTCAACTGCAAGGATTCACTTATACATGGATTTTTTTTTCACTAAATATGTACTACAGCACTTGGTAGTCTGAGGTTGGTTGAATCCAGAGATGCAGAACTGGGAGTAGGGAGGGCCAACTGTAAAGATATAAGTGCATTTTCGACTGCGCACAAGGGTGGTTCCCCTAACCTCCATGTTGTTTAAGGGTCAATTGTATGTATTTTGAGGATTTGGAATTAGATTTCGGTAATGGCTGCAGGAAAAGAAGGCAATGGTTCAGCTTTAAGAATAGATCCAACAATATTATGTGATTCTTTATAATGCAGCAACCATTTAGACACATACATACACACACTTATAGAAAAGAAAACAAACAGACTACTGCTGTACCCCAAAACACAGATGAACTATTCAAATATAACGTTAAGTAAAAGAAAACAAGTAGAAGAGTCTGTTCCATGTGATTCTATTTAAGTAAGTTCAAAAACAGCCAAAGCTGAACAATGATGACAAAAGTCAAAGAGAGGTTACCCTTGGGTGGGGAAGACTGACTGGAGAAGGGTCAGGATTCTGTTCTGGAATATTGGTGCTGTTCTATTTCTTGATATGGGCAAAAGCTACATAGATATGCTCACTTGTAAAAGGTCATCAGACTGTCCCCTTATGATGTAATAAGTACTTTTCTGTGGAGATATTATAACTCAATTAAAATTTGTACCTAAAAAAACACTCAAGTAAGTAACAAAATAAATCACCTGCACTCCAATCTTCTTTTCAAGGTAGGGGCTCGTAATCCTTTCATGTGATCTGAAAACAAAAGAATGAGAAATCATAAACACATTATTTTTCAGAGGACTCTTTGGCCCAAGGAAACTGAGTTGTCTGTTCTTTTTAGGGTTCCTTTTAAGAAAAATAAATGAGAGGCTCGCTTTTATAGGAGAGTTGATTCATATGGGATACTGCCTCTTGCTTCTGTAGGTGAAGCATCCACCTGAAATCAGGACAAGAACCACTAAAACTGACCATCTCTGAGCCATCAGAAGCCATTTAAAAGGAGAATGACTCCCTGGCTATGTCTGAACCACTTGGAGTAGCCACAGAAGAAGGCATGAGGGTCTCATTAGGAATTGCTTCCATCAATTTCCTTACTCTCTTCTTTCACTTTAAACCACCCACCCTTTGGGCCATGCTCTCTGTGGCCCATTCAATTTCAGTCACTTAAGTTAGTCCACCTGGAAATTCATGTTTGCTTCCATGGAATCCTTGAGAAAACCATTCGGGCTTAGGCTGGATTAAGAAGAGTTTCATTATCTTCTCAGCCTGTGACTACTGGGTGGAAAGGTGGGTTATTGCTACCCACAGAGCCTTGCTCCACAGTTTTCCAAATTAAGAAACACAGCAAGGAGACTTTTAAAGAAAGGTAACATTTAACCCAAATGGCACCTTAAATATATAGTGCATTATAATACATTTTGAATCTTCAGCATGCAAGAGCCCGGATAACAAGAGGCAAACATTTCGAAATTGTTTAATTAAATCAAGCCGGTTCTAACTATCCTAATTCCAAAGAAAACAAAAAGAAAGCTGAGTAGCTATACTTAGACAAAATAGGCTTTAAAACAAAGACTGTAATAAGGGACATTATCATATTACATAATGTATTACATAATGATGAAGGGGTCCATCCAACAAGAGGATACAACATTTGTGAATATGTACGTACCCAACATAGGAACATCTAAATATATAAAGCAAATGTTAACAGATATAAAAGAAGAAATACAAAACAATATAGTAAGAGCAGGGGACTTTAATACCCCACTTACATCAATGGATAGATCATCCAGACAGAAAATCGGTAAGGAAACATTGCACCTAAATGACACATTAGATCAGATGAACACCATAAATATGTACAGAACTTTCCATGCAAAAACAACAGAATATACATTCTCTTCAAATGCACATGGAACATTTTCCAGGAAAGACCATACATTAGGCCACAAAACAAGTCTCAATACATTTAAGAACACTGACACCATATCAAGCATCTTTTCCAACTACAACAGTATGAAACTAGAAATTAACTACATGAAGTAAACTAGAAAATTCATAAATATGTGGAGATTAGACAACACGCTATTGAACAACCAATGGGCCAAAGAAGAAATCAGAAGAGAAATTTAAAAACATCTTGAGACAAATGGAAATGGAAATAAAACACATCAAAGTTTGTGGAATGCAGCAAAAGCAGCTCTAAGGGGGAAGTTCAAGTGATAACTGCCTGGCTCAAGAAATAAGAAAAATCTCAAATAATCAACTTAACTTTACACCTCAAGAAACTAGAAAAGAGAAGACCAAACAAAGCCCAAAATTAGTAGAAGGAAGGAAATAAAGATTAGAACAGAAATAAAAAGACAACTGAGAAGATCAATGAAACTAACAGCTGGTTCTTTGAAAAGGTAAACAAAATTGACAGGTCTTTGGTGGACCCATCAAAAGGGGGGGGGAGGGAGGGAGCGAGGGATAGGACTCAAATAAAATCAGAAATGAAAGGAGAGCTATTATAACAATTACCACAGAAAAGAGACTACTATGAACAATTATACACCAACAAACTGGACAACCTAAAAGAAATGGATAAATTCTTGGGAACATACAACCTACCAAGACTAAATCATGATGAAACAGAAAATCTGAATGGTCTGATTACTAGTAAGGATATAGAATATATCAGTAATTTTGAAAATCCAACAAACAAAAGTCCTGGACCAGATGGCTGTGCTGGTGAATTCTACCAAACATTCAAAGAACTCATTTTATGAGGCTAGCATTACGCTGATATCAAAACCAAAGACACCATACACACACACACACACACACACACACACACACACACACACACACACACACACAAATGCCAGTATCCCTGATGAACACAGATGTAAAAATCCTCAAGAAAATATTAGCAAACACAAGTCAACAATACATTAAAAGGATCATACACCATGATCAAGTGGGATTTATTCCAGGGATGCAAAGATGGTTCAACATACACAAATCAGTCAATGTAATTATAGCACATTAACAAAATGAACAATAAAAATCATAGAATAATCTCAAAGCATTGGGTAAAACTCCACACCCATTTATGATAAAAAAAAAAAAAAACTCTCAACAAACCAGGTATGGAGGGAGCATACCTCAGCATAATAAAGGCCATATGTGATAGGCCCTCAGCAAACATCACAATCAATAATGAAAAGCTGAAAGCTTGTTCTCTAAGATCAGGAACAGGTCAAGAATGCTCACTTTTGCCCTTTTGTTCAACATAGTATTAGAACTCCAAGCAGAGAAAAAGAAATAAAAGGTGTCTAAAGTAGAAAGGAAGAAATAAAACTGGCTGTTGCTATTTATAGACAATGTGATACTTCACATAGAAAACCCTAAAGACTCCATGAAAAAAACTGTTGGACTAAAGGAATTCAGTAAAGTTGCAGGATAGACATCAACAAAAGTCTGTTCCATTTCTACACATTAATAACAAACTATCATAAAGAGAAATTAAGAAAACAATACCATTCACAACTGCATCAAAAAGAATAAAATACCTAGGAATAAATTCAACCAAGGAAGTGAAAGACTTGTATATTGAAAACTAGAAGACATTAATAAAAGAAATTGAAGATGACACAAATAAATGGAAAGCTAGTCCATGTTCATGGATTGAAAGAATCAATATTGTTAACATGTCCATACTACCCAAGCAGTCAACAGATTCAGTGCAAACCATATCAAAATTCCAATAGTATTTTTCACAGAAATAGAACAAATACTTCTAAAATTTGTACAGAGTCACAAAGACCCCAAAGAGCCAAAGCAATATTGAAAAAGAGCAAGAATGGAGATGTCATGTTCCTTGATTACAAAATGCAGAGCCACAGTAATTAAAACAGTACAGTACTGACATAAAAACAAGCAGACAGATCAACAGAACAGAATAGCAAGCCCAGAAAAACAACTCATACATACAGGGTCAATTAATTTATGATAAAGAAACCAAGAATATACAAAGTAGAAAGGACAATCTCTTCAATAAATGGTGCTAGAAAAACTGGACAGCCACATGCAAAAGAATGAAGCCTGACAACTATCTCACACCGCACACAAAAATTAACTCAAAACAGATTAAAGACTTGAATGTAAGACCTGAAACCATAAAATTTCTAGAAGAAACCACAGGCAGTCATCTCCTTGACATAGGTCTTGGCAATGTTTTTTGTATCCGACACCAAAAGCAAAAGCAACACAAGCAAAAAGAAACAAGTGGGACTACATCAAACTAAAAAGCTCTGCACAGCAAAGGAAAGTTCCAACAAGATGGAAACACCTACTGAATAAGAGAAAATATTTGCAAATCATATTTCCAATATGGGACCAATATCTAAAATATATAAAGAACTCATACAATGCAAAAAACAAACAATCTGATCTTTTTAAATGGGAAGATCTGAATAGACATTCTTCCCAAGACATACAGATGGCCAACAGGTACATGAAAAGATGCTCCACACCAGTAATCATCAGGGAAATGCAAATCCAAACCACAACGAGGTATCGTCTCACACCCGTCAGAACGGCTGTCATCAAAAAGAACACAAATAACAAATGTTGTAAAGGACATGGAGAAATGGGAACCCTTGTGCACTGTCGGTGGGAATGTAAATTGGTGCATCCACTCAAGGAAAGCATGGAGGCACCTCAAAAAATGAGAAACAGAACAACCATATGGTCCAGTAATCCCACCTCTGGGTATTTAACTAAAGAAAACAAAACCACTAACTCAAAAAGGTATCTGCACCCCCATGTTCTCTGCAGCATTATTCACAATAGCCAAGAAATGGGAACAACCTAAGTGTCCATCAATAGATGATGGATAAAGAAGAAGTGGTGTGGATACACACAACAGAATATTACTCAGCCATAAAAAGAATAACTCTTGCCATTTGTGACAACATGGATGGACCTTTGGGATATTGTGTTAAGTAAAATAAGTCCAACAAAGACAAATAATGTATGGTCTCACTTAAACGTGAAATGTGAAAACAGAAAACAGACTCATAGATACAGGGTACATACTGGTGGTTGCCAGAGTGGGGGGTAGGGGAACGGGAGAAAAGGGTGAAGGGGGTCAGAAACGAAAAAGGAAAAAAAAGGAATTTAAAAAAGTGTGTTGCTGTCTAACAACGAATTAACAATCTTCATACGATTTCTAAAAACCATTAAGTTTAATAAGTTTAAAGCTAATTAAACTAAAATTATTCTCTCTATATAACTTTTTCCCAGCACTTTTAAGGTTAATACATAAATGCTATTTGAAAGTTAATTTTACTTAAAAAAAAACCCTATAACCCAAGAGGTTATTTTGAAAGTCTTTTCCTCTTCAAATCATATACCAAAAATTACTTTCATTTGCATTTTGATTCATTTACGTCAATACTGCCAATTGATTAAGACAAAAAGCAAAGACAGTCAAGCTGGCTTGTTGGGGAGACAATGTTAAACAACAGAATAACCCACAAGAAAAAAATCTAATTATCCTAATTACCGTGAACACACCTGCCCTCAGCTTCCCAGTGGCAATCCTTAAGCCTTGAAAATAAGGCCGTCACCCCACCCTATGTGGCCGACACTCCACCTGCCCCCTCAGAGGGGACATCTCCTTGGGTCACTCCTGGTTCAGGCTTCTAGGGCCAATGAGTGCATCCTGGGGCAGGACTCTCAGTAATCAGGGTTTCCAGAGAGTTTGAGACACAGCAGAAAGAAGGCTGATTCAGGACTCTGCTCCATGCTCCCAAACTAACTCAGCAGGCAGCACCCTGTTTCACCAAGACACCCCATCCCAGCACCCAGGTCCCTTCCCGGTGGGCAGTCAAGGGAACCCAGGTGAGTTTACTTTGTGCTGCCCCAGAGTCTCCTTTCCAGGGCCTTTTTCTTTTTCCTGGACCAGAATAAATCATCTCAAGTTGTCTTCTGACAGGATCCCCCTCCCCCACCCTGGGCCACCGTTTTGGGGGGTCCCCTGGGCATCCTCCAAGCCTCACTGATGCTTAGCAAAGCCTGCCCTGAGTGCAGCACTGGATCCCAGAAGGGTCATAAACGGGCATCAAGGGGGTCCGTGGCCCACCCCAACTTGTATCAAAGTGTGATATGAACATGTGTTTGTGCAGTTTTTCTAACTAGAGTTCATGGATCTTGTCAGGTATTCTGTATTAGTCTGCTCAGGCTTCAATAATAAAATATCGCAGACTGGATGGCTTCAACAGAAATTTATTTCTAACAGTTCTGGAAGCTAAAGTCCAAGACCAAGGTGACCAGGCTGATTTCTGGTGTGGCCTCCCCTCCTGCCTTAAAACAACCACCTTCTTGCTGTGAGCTCACAAGGCCTCTCCTCATTGTGCAGGTGGAGGGAGACTGCTCTCCCTTTTCTTCTAAGGTTACCAATCCTAGCAAATTAAGACTCCACCGTTATGACCTCATTTAACCTTAATCACCTCCTAAAAGCCCTTTCTCCAAACACAGTCACACTGGGGATTAGGGATTCAATATATGAATGGCAGGGGGCGTGGTATACAATTCAGTCCATAGCACTTCTGAAGAAGTCTGTTTCCCAAAAAAAGTTACAAACCACCAATAGGCAATGTGGCAAACCTCTGAAACTGAGTTCTTGCCCTTGATGAGTTTACACCCTCATTGGGTAAACAGACCCACGTATGATCAGAAAACAGGAAAAGTTATTCTAAACTGGTCGACAGTAGAGAGTCCATTGCTTGCTTAAAGTACTAACTAATGATGATGATTTCATACATTCCTTTAGATGAACTCTTTCTCCACTACTCCGAAACACGAAGGCCAAGCCCCAAAGCCATTCTTCCGTTGTGGCCACATGTGAGTTCAGAAACGCCAGCAAGACTCAACACAAAAGGTAAAACAGGGGCATCTTGATGCGGCAGTGGATTCTCAATGAAAAACAAGACAAAAACAAAAAATGTTATCCTCAAGAAGAAGCAGAAAGACCCTCACAAGACTTAAATGCAAAAAGATTTTAATGCTCTCCAAACTGATGTATAGAATCAATGCAATCTAGTTTAAAACAAAATCTTTTATTTGGTTGGAAAAAAAGAAGACCCTGAAAGAGGCTCACCTGCTTTTTAGCAAATTGAGAGAGGAGATTCAGATTTCCTTTATTAAAGAGAGATAATTAGGGGCATAGAGCCAGAAAGCAGAGGCATTTCCCCAAAGCTGTAACTTCAATGATTTACAACAGGTTAAAGTGAGTGATTCCACACTCAAGACAACAGTTGCTGAAGACGGGCATGTTTTGATATCTGTAATTCACTTTAAAGTCACACTGTGTGGCATGTATCTGAGTCACTTCTTAGAAGAGGGGTTGAGGGCATGCTACTTAAGCTACTCTGGAGGCCCTTACTCCAAGAGGCAGCTTTTAGAACGCTTCAATTAAGCTTCAACTCTGGTCAGTGCAAAGGCTATGCTAATTAGCATAGCAACCCTATTTTCATTGGTAAAGTTAGTGACATATCAGTCAGCGAACCAGATGTTAAAAATAGACATTGGTTGTGAAATCAGTGGTAGTCCAGCTCTGGGGATGGGCTAAAATGTTGTACACACGCTTCGGCCTTGCCTGGAGCATCCAGCATCTGGACCGTATATCTTCGGGGGTGAAACTCCAGGCTTCATTCCTAACCCCGTTCAGCTGTGAAATCTTAGTATTCCGGTTGCCTGACCTGGCCGTGTCTAAGGGAAACCGCATCCTGCCTCTAGACCAAAACCGAACCTTTCAAACTGGATGTGGACAGAACACCTATAAGGAGGGGGCTCTTGCGATTCGTGGAGCTGACAGACGGGATGTTTCATTTGATGTGCACTGGCTTGCTAATAAATGGTTGGGGGGTATCGCAGAATTTCATCTAAATTTGTCTTCATAACAGAGTCGCGAGGACATGGGGGAAGAACTAAGAAATCCTCGCCAACCCCTGACTATTGGGCCCGAGGAGGGCTTCCGAGTAGTTGCGGAGAGAACCCAGGAGTTGTGCCTAATCAAACTGGCCTGGGTCGGTGATCACTCGCAGGCGCTGTTCCGTACCGTGGTGCCGATGAGCGGATAAATAAAGCCTCAGGCGGGCCAGTCTGCGACAAGCTGCAGTCGCTAGTCTTTCCCCGGGCCCCCTCACGGCCTGCACTCCCTCCTCCGGGACCCCGATCTCCGCCTTCCCTCCTCTCCAGCCCCTGGGCGACCTCCTCGCGGGGACAGAACCCGCGCAGCCGGGGACCGGGAGGGGCGGCGCGCCGCGCTACTCACCCTTGTGGCAGTGGGACAGGAAGTAGGCGCGGGCCCTCAGGTTCTCCCTGTCGAAGCGGTCTATGGAGATGGTTGGATACTCGGCCATCTGCCCCTCGAAGGAGCTCATCGCTCCGATCAAACCCAGCTGAGTGGCCGCCTCGCCGCCCTCGGAAGCCCAAGCCGCGCTAACCTCGCCGCCACTTCCGGGAACCTGCCGCCGCCTCACCATTGGCCGGCGCGGGTCAGCCACGCCCAATCAGAGGAGCCCTGAGGCCTGGGGGCGGTGCCAAGGAGCTTCCTGTAAATTCCTGCCATCCACTTGAAACTGACTGAGGCGGTTACTGCGCTCAGAGCTGGGAGGCCGTGGGAATGTAGCAGGTAGCGCGAGGAGTGAGGCTCCTCCCGGAAACCTTGGCACAGTATGGGTAGCGCTCTGCCTAAAAGTTGCCTGTGTCTGTGCAGGAACAGCAGAGCGAAGGGAAAATGAACATCCTGAGCTCCTAGGAGGCTCCTCTCAAGAATGTGAAAAGGGATGCAGAGCTTGGCTTTGAGATCAGAGTGCGTTCCACTTCCCGCTTGTCCATGAGATTCTGAAAGCCTTCTTTCGCTTCTCTCCTGTCTCTTCTCTTCCCAATGTCTACCTTATGGGATAACCGTGAGGACTGTATGAGAAAAACTATCAGTCTGGTAGTAGATTAAAAAACTCGCTCCTGTTTGTAATTTACAAACGGAATAATTACACAGACTGTGATGATCACAACTCAGATGCATGATCCTAGGGTAGATAAGTAAAGATCCCAAGGAAAGCTTAGCTGCTAGCCTCCCCTACCTCCAACCCCTTTCTTTCTTTCTTTTTTTTTTTAGGAATTTAGAAAAATACATAAAAGAAAAGAAAAGGTTGCATGATGAAAGAAAGTTCGGAATATTTTAACCACCAAAGCAACTTTATGAAAAGGTTTGTTAAGGTATTAACATTCACCAAATAGTCACAATGGCATTCCCTGCACCCCTTCTGAGCAAGTCTCCTTAGACACCACAGTATTATTAATCGCAAACAATGCCAACATTTGTGAGTGTTGCATAGCAACTTTGTGCACAGCACCCTACAAGCCTTGCCATGGTGACACAGATGACTAAAGTGTGCCTCCAAGTCGTTTTCAATCTATTTGGAGACAAGACCTTTGCAAAACATGGTAAATAAGTGCTTCCACAGAGATGCAAAGTGATGTAGGAATAAATACCGTAAAAATGAGTTGTAGCCAGGGGAATCAAGAACCAGAACATGACCCTCAGAGAATGTCAGCATGTTCAGCATGTTCCTGCAGCCATGGCAGTCAGTTCTATTCAAACACAGATTCTCCTGAAATATTAAGAAGGAGGAGGAGGAGAGGAAGAAGATGGGGAGGGGGTATAAACACCATCATCACTAATCTGAGTAAAGTACTCTGCCAGTTTATATTACCAATACCATTGACGTAGTATAAGATGGCTTGTCATAGAAGAAAGGAGGGCTGTCACTGTGGTAGGCTATCTATACCTAAAACTAGATCTTGCACTGAGCCTGGTATCTGCAGAATCCAGTCTGTCTACCTCTGACAATGGAGCTCCTGGCCAGGCAGATCAAGATAAAGCTCATATTCTTATTTTTCTCTCCACATGTTTATCCTCTCTTCTTTCCACAGTGGATATAGTACAAAAGAATAAAGGTACATAGAGAGTCAGGATAAAGGGAAAAGACAGGAAAGAAAATAGTGAAGGTGGGGAAGTATAGCCCAGGGATGTGCACATGTGTGCTCTTGGGAGGGTGAGCTGTATATTTTGCTTTTGTAGAGGAAGATACAATCATTTTATTAAACGATTTTTGGCACCCTCAAGATACAAATGAAATGGATTTCCAGAAGAAACCCAATTATCTGGATACTGAGTCCCAAGTGAAAAGCCTCTGTTGGATGCTTGTAAAGGAAACACTGAACTCACCAACATAGAAACAAACTTACGGTGACCAAAGGGGCAGAGGGTATAAATTAGGAGTTTGGGATTAGCAGATACAACCTACCATATACAGAACTGATAAACAACAAGGTCCTACTGTATAGCACAGGGAACTATATTCAATAGCTTGTAATAACCTATAATGAAAAAGAATATTGAAAATAATATATATGTATGACTGAATCACTATGCTGTACACCAGAAACTAACACAATGTTGTAAATCAACTATACTTCAATTGAAAAAAAAAGTAAAATGGGGTCAACTGCTGGTCTGTCCTCATTCTCCAGCTGGAAATTTCTATCCTTCTGCAATCCCAAAACTCTTTGGACTGCTAAGTCCTAACTTTATTCTGTCTCAGAAGGACTGAAAACTGCTATTAAGTTTATGTTAAATACTTAAAAATTACTTATTGCAATAGATATGTCTTTGTTGAGAAATCACTACAGGATATCTTTTTCTTAACTTTATGTACTTCTAAATTGTTGCCCATATAAATAACTTGCATTATAAATTTACTTTTAGAAGAAATAAAGTGTCACTCTAGGGGGTGTACATTGAGATAATATATGTTTGAAAAAAAGTGTATTTGTTTGCTAGGGCTACAGTAACAAGTACCACAAATTAAATGACTTAAACAATAGAAACTTATTTTGTCAGAGTTCTGCAGTCTGGAAGTCCAAGGTCAAGACGTTGGCAAGTTTGGTTTCTCTTTCCTTGGCTTTAGAGAGCCTTCTTGTTATGGTGTCCTCACACGGTCTTTTCTCTGTTTGCACACATCCCTGGTGTCTCTTCCTCTTATGAGAACACCAGTCATATTTTATCAGGGCCTACTCTCCTCTAGTCTGACCTCTTCTTAACCAATTACATCTGCAACTACCCTACTTCCAAATAAGGTCACATTCTGAGGTACTGAGGATTAGGACTTCAACCTATGAATTTTGGGGGGGAGGGAGACTCAATTCAACTCATAACAAAAAGCAATGTAAAACAAAATATACAAGAAGTATTTTATCGAGTTTTTTTTCCCTAATAAAAATAAGGTACTCTACCTACTACTAAGGGTTAACAATTTCAAGATTTCAGAATTCTTATAAAACTTCTAATTTATAAGATGTAACTACAGACAGCTTATCTTCAGTTTTGTGATTTTTAAAAAATATTTTGATTTCAGCTTTGGAAGAAGTTGAGATCTGATTTAGAACCAACAGCAAAGTGTATGGATTTATTCAAATTGACATTCCAAAGTAGATCATTCAGGGACTAAGAGTCTTGTCAGGAGATTTTGGAGACCCTGGTTAACACTTCATCTGAACCACTGCCATTTATGTGATCTTGGTTAAGTTAACCTCTCTGTAACTCAGTTTTCTCATCCTAAAATGAAGGTAACCACAAAGTCTACATACCCTTGGAAAATGGTAAGAGCTCAATAAATATTAGCTGTTGTTGTTTATCGGGCATCTACTACTACATGATCTCACTGATAAGAGGAATCTAAAGAAATCAAACTCACAGAAACAAAGAACAGATTGGTGGTTGCCAGAGGTGGGGGTGGGGAGTGAGGGACATGGATGAAGGCGATCAAAAGGTCCAAAGATTTCCAAGTACAAGACGAGGAAGTCACGGGGATGTGATGTACATCTTGGTAATTAGAGCTGACAACACTGTACTGTATACTTGAGAGTTGTTGGGGAGGTGGACCTTAAAAATTCTCATCACAAGAAAAAAAACTGTAACTATGTGAGGCTGTGGATGCTAACTTGACTTAACTGTGGTGATCACGTTGACCCAACGCAATGTATACACGTATAAAGTCATTGTGTTGTACACCTTAAAATTACACAATATGTCAATTACATCACAATAAAATGGGGGGTGAGCTATTAATACAACAAAACAATGTGGATGAATCTCAAAATAATTATGTTGAGCAAGAGAAACCAGACAAAAGAAGAATACATACTATATTGTTTCATTTATATAAAATTATAGAAAACGTGAACTGATCTACATTGACAAAAAGCAGATCAGGAGTTGTCTGGGTACACAAGAAAAGAAGTTCATTAACTTGATTGTGGTCATGGTTTCCAAGGTGTATACATACGTTAAGACTTACTAAATTATATGCTATTAAATATATGCTATATATTGCATTTCAATTATAGTGCAATAGATTTGTTTAAAAAAAAAAAGGAGCATGTATAGGAGACTGTGGACGAAGTAAAAAAGGTTGGCAAGGATATCTCTTCTCTGGAGGAGCTGATTAAGACACTACCTGGTTAATTCACATCATAGAAAGTGGTTCCTTAAAAAAACACAATGTATGTTTATTTTGCATTGGTTACATATCCTTCCCCACCACCTTTACCTCCTCTTCTCACTTCCTACCCCCACCCCTCTGACTGATTAGCAAGCGTTATTCAACTAGGAAAGAAAAGCATTCTAAGAATTCTACCCAAGGCCCTAGAAAATGGTAAGCACTTAATAAATGTTAGCTATCACTATTCACGGGGTATTCACTGAGTGCCAGACGCTGAGCTTGAACCCGGAGGCACCTGAAGGCATCAGCTCTGGTCTACCAAGAGCTTGCAGTCTGTCAAAAGGAGAAACTAATGGAAACAAATAGAGGCAGCAGTTTTTACAGTGCGTTAGTGGAAGTGCGCTCAGGGTACAGGGTGGAGGCCAAGGACAGAGGCTGTTTCTGCAAGGAGAAAAGGGCCTTCAGAAAAACTTAGCAGAGAAGGTGAATTTGAGCTCAGCTTCCATGCCCAAGAACAGATGAAGTCCCTGTAATGAGCTTTTATTTACTCTGGGAACTGCAAATATTTCCTTTTAACCAAAGCAGTGAGATCAAAAGGGTGAAATAATGGGGGCCTAACAGGGGAAGTCAAGGCAAAAGCAGCTCAGGAGGCACCAGACCACAGAGATCAGCCAAAACGGCAGAGTAGAGAGACCCTGGGCTCATTTCCTCCCACAGGCACACCAAAATCACTATTATCTGCAGAACAGCCATCTGTGAAAAAGACTGGAACCTGTAAGAAATTATCTTCTACAACTCAGGACACAAGGAAGGGTAGGAGGGGCAGGTCGTGACAGTCAAGTCCCACACCCCCAGGTGGGTGACCACAAACAAGAGGATTACAATTGCAGAGGTTCTCCCCAAAGAGTGAGAGATCTGAGCCCCACATCGGGCTCCCCAGCCTGGGGTTCCTGCACTAGGGGGATGAGCCCCCAGAGCATTTGGCTTTGAGGGCCTACAGGGCTTACTTTCAGGAGTCCCAGAGGACTGGGGAAATAGAGACTTCACTCTTAAAGGGCACATGCAAAAATGTCACACACTCTGGGACCAAGGGCAGAAACAGTCATTTGACTGGAGGCTGGGCTGATCTACCCACTAGCCTTGGATAGTTTCCCAGAGAGGTAGGAGGCAACTGCAGCTCGTGCTGAGGGTGTAGACGCTGGCAGCAGCCATTTTGGGGAGCTCAGTCTATCATGCGGACACTGGTGCTGGCCAGCGCCATTGTGGAATCCTCCCTCTGGCTTATTATCCCAAAACCCAGCCTGTTGGTGCCAGTGCTGGGATGCCTCAGGCCAAGAAAGACACAGCCCCACCTATCAGCAGACAGGCTGCCTTAATACCTCCTGAGCCCACAGCCCCCTTTGGATGCAGCCTTACCCACCAAAAGACCCAGGATACAGGTCTACCCACCACTGGGCAGGCACCAGCCCCATGATTCCCTGGGCTCTGCCCTCCAGGGAACCTGCTCCAGCTTTCTGATCAACTTCACCCACCAGAGCACAGACACCAGACAGAAGAAAACCACAATCCTACAGCCTGTGGACCCACCTGCTCACCAGCAGGCCAGACCCTGCACTGCAACTAGCTGAGCCCCACCCTGCCCACCAGCAGGCCAACACAAGCTTCAGGACACCCCAGACCCTGAACCCAACTGCATCAGGAACCAGCTTCACCCACCAGCCATCTGACAGCAGACCCCTCGGCCCCATTACCAGACTCCAGGACCCAGCTCTACCCACCAGTAGGCCAGCAGCACTAGCCCCAGGACCTGGCTTCACCCTCCAGTGGGTGAGAAACAACCCTGCAGTCTTCTGGACCCCAACGCCCAATGCCACCCACTAGTGAGCCAGTACTAGCCCCCCTCAACCAGTGGCCTGCAGCTCCATGCACAGACCAAACAGACCAGGGGCCAACCAAGCTTACTAGACTACTCATATAGTCAACCTACCACAACAGAAAGACCCACACAGCCCTCATACGGGCACCCCGGGGACATATAGCTTGGGTGATGAGAGGAAAGGGAGCTGCTGGGATGCATAGGATGTCTCCTACAAAAGGCCACCTCTCCAAGGTTGAGAGACATAACCAATCTACCAGATACATAAAACTAAAAACAGCCACCCAGGCAAAATGAGGCAACAGAGGAACATCTTCCAAATGAATGAATAAGATAAAATCCCAGAAGAAGAACTAAATGAGGTATAGATAGGCAATCTACCTAAGAAAGTGTTCAGGGTAGTGCTAATAAAGATGATCAAAGAACTTGGGACTAGAATTGATGCAGAGTGAGAAGTTAGATGTTTTTAAAAAAGAGTTCGAAAATGCAAAGAACAACCAAACAGAGATGAAGAATACCATAATTGAAATAAAAAACACTAGAAGGCATCAACAATAGACTAAATGATACAGAAAACCAGTGAGTTGGAAGACAGAGTGGTGGAAATCACTGATGCTAAACAGACAGAAGGAAAAAAATGACAAGAAATGAAAACAGTTTAAGAAACCTCTGAGACAACATTAAGCACACTACTATTTGCATTATAGGGTTCCCAGAAGGAGAATAAAGAGAGAAAGGGGCCGAGAACATATTTGAAGACATAATAGCTGAAAACTTCCCTAACCTGGGATAGGAAACAGACATTCAAGTCAATATGCAAAAATAACTCAAAATGGATTGAAAACCTAAATGTAAGACCAGAAACCATAAAACTCTTAGATGAAAACATAGGCGTTAACACTCTTTGACGTAAATTGTAGCAATATTTTTGAGGGGTCTGTCTCTTAAAGCAAAAGAAACAAAAGCAAAAATAAACAAATAGGACCTTATTACACTTAAAAGTATTTGCACAGCAAAGGAGACCATCAACAAAACAAAAAGGCAACCTACTGAACAGGAGAAAATATTTGCAAAAGGTATGATGGATAAGGGATTAATACCAACATATATAGACAGCTCATACAACTCAACATGAAAAAACCCAAACAACCCGATTAAAAAATGGGCAAAAGACCTGACTGACATATCTCCAAAGAGGACATGCAGATGGTCAACAGGCACATGAAAAGATCCTTATCAACACTAATCATCAGGGAAATGCAAATCAAAACCACAGTGAGGTATCACCTCACAGCTGTCAGAATCCTCAAAAAGAACACAAATAACAAATGTTGTCAGTGATGTGCAGAAAATGGAACCCTCGTACTGTTGGTGGGAATGTAAATTGGTGCAGCCACTGTGGAAAACAGTGTGGAGTTTTCTCAAAAAAAAAAAAATATATATAACTACCACATGACCCAGCAATTTCACTCCTGTGTATATATCTGAAAAAAAATTAATTTGAAAGCTACATGTACCCCCAATGTTCACAGCAGCACTATTTACAGTTGCCAAGGTATGGAACCAACCTAAATGTTCATCAACAGGTGAATGGGTAAAGCAGATGTGGTATATATGTATACAATGGAATACAACTCATCCATAAAAAAGAATGAAATCTTGCCATTTGCAACAACATAGATGGACTTGGAGAGTATTGTGCTAAGTGAAATAAATCAGACAAAGATAAATATTGTATGATATCACGCATATGTGAAAACTAAAAAATAAAACAAATTAGTGAATATAACAAAAAAGTAAACTCACAGAGAGAACAAACTAGTGGTTACCAGTGAGGAGAGTGAAGCAGGGGAGGGGTAGGGGATTGATAGGTACAAACTACTATGGGTAAAATAAATAAGCTACAAGGATATATTGTACAACACAGGGAAGATAGCCAATATTTTATAATAACCATAAATGGAGTATAAGCTTTAAAAATTGTTAATCACTATGTTGTATGCCTGAAACTTATATAATATTATACATCAACTACACCTCAATAAAGAAAAAAATTTTTTAAACAGAAGAGACTGGACCACAAGGACCTTCCTTGTGCACAAAGCCAAGGATTTTAAACTTTAATTTGAGTGGTAGTGGCAAGCCTAGATGGTTTGAAATAAGGCAGTGACACGTGAGATTAGAGCAGTTTCTCAAAATGCGGAACCTGGAAGAGCATCACCAATGGTATTGGAAACTGGTTAGAAATGAAAATTCTCTACCCCAGCCCAGGTCCACTGAATCAGAAACTCTGGGGGTGGACCCAATTGTTTGTTTTAACATACCTTCCCTCCAGGGGATTCTTATAGATGCTAAAGTTTGAGAACCACTGGATTTGAGTTTAGAAAGATCACTCAGGCAGTCTGGGGCTGGGCATCTGGGTAGGAAGCTGCTGCAACACTTCAGAAGATGTGATGGTGAGGATTCATTTATTCATTTAACAAATATTCCTTGACTATCTACTATGTGTCAGACACTGTTCTAGACACTAAAGATTCCACAGTCAGCAAAGCAGAGAAAAACCCACATGGCAATGGAGCACACATTCTAATGCAAATAATAATAGCTACCATTTATGCAGTTCTGAGAACCTGGGACCCTCTCCCTGAGGGCTTACACTTGCACCTGGACAAATGTCTCCTAGAGCAACAGAATACAAATAAACTCTATGGGACTAAAAATAACTACATCCATACGCTGTTGGGGCAATTATGAACAATAGGCTACACAAAAGCCACAAACCAACTGTCAGTTCTGAGGTTCTGAGAGCAAAAGCAGGGTGCTGGGCATGATCTCTGCACACAGCACCACCAAGTGGGTGGGTGGACCACGTAAGTTATGCCTCCTGCCCAACCCACCAATCCACCCCTACCCTGACCCCATTTAAGGGACCAGCTCACCTCTGCCTTGGGGAGTGAGCATGGGTCCCTGACTCTTGCCTTTGCTCCCTTCTGCTGCAGCACAAGCCCCTATAAAGTCTTGCTTGAATTTCTGGTCTGGCCTCATCAATTTCTGAAGATTAAATTGTCCAAGCACCCAGGTCAATAACATTTAAAGAGCCCAAAGACTCGGATCAGTAACAATTTCAGATGCCGTCCTATAAATGGTTTATATATATTTCAGCCTCACAACAACCCCATCAGATAGGTACAGTTTTTGCCTTCATTTTAGTTAAGGAAACAGTTTAAGTAGTAGAACGAGTAAGTAGTAGAGCCAAGATTCAAATCCAAGCTCATGCCCCAGACGCCATTGTCCTAGACATCATGCTATACTGTTCTCACAGTCTTATAGTGGCAATGGTGGTGAAATAAATTTATTAAAAATATATTATTTTAGCACCTACTGAGTGCAAGGCACTGTTTCAGGAATTTAGTTAGCAAGATCTCTCTGAATGGGAACTACATTCTAGTGAAAGGTAAATAATAAAATTAAGGAACAAGCAATATAAATAGTATATTAGAAGGTGGTAAGTCCAACGGAAAAAAAGAAACACTAGAACGTGGTAAGAGAACATGATGGGAAGAGAGAGCTAGAGGGACAGGGATGGGCAAGTTGAGATATTAACAATGACTTGAAGCCAAGGGGTAAAGGGAGGAAGATCGTTCCAGGCAAAGGGAGCAGCTACAACTAAGGTCTCAATATGGGAACTGGGGAAGAACAGCCTGGAGGCCGGTGTGGCTGGAGCAGCGTGAGCCAGGGCTACAGAGCAAGAGAGGAGAGATTGCATGAAAATTTTGTAGGGCTTCGTTGGTTTTTATTCTGTAGAATGGGGAGCCACTGCAGGATTGGGAGAAGAGAAATGACATAATCTGACTTAGGTTTTATCAGATCAAACCTATTGTTTTTTGAGAACAGACTATAGGGGACCAGAAAAGACTGTTGGGAACAACTGCAATAACCAGAAGGGGGAAAACTGATGGTGGCTTGGGCTGGATGGGAGCAGTAAAGCCAACAGGTTCTGCTGGTGGATGGATATGAAGGGCAAGAGAAAGTGGATTCTGGGAAACACCGACGGAAAGGGGAAGACTGTGGAAGGAGGGTGGGCGTTTGGAGGGGGGTTGTTTTGGATAACAGGTGGATGTTGAATATACATTGGTTATACGGGGATCTGTATAAATATACTGAGATCTGAGAAATAAATTTTAAGAGTTGTAAGAAGACTGTATCTTAAATACAATAATGAAGATAATGTTACAAAAAAGTAATTAAAGCTATAGATTTGTCATTTATCACACGTTTACCAACTGTCAGGCACCATGGTGGACTCTATGGATCGGTTCATTAAATTCCAACAAAGGACGGGCGGGAGAGGTAGCAGGTATCTATTACTAGGGACCAGAAGAGTCAATGGTCTCTTCTCAGACAGGCTTTTTTAGGGAACTCTGGGATTAAAACAACACTAATAACACAGCTCTCTCTCCACCTCTAAGTGAGGCTAAGACATTGCAAGGCTCCACCCTTCGATCAACTTTCACTCTTCAAAGTGGGCCCCACCCAGCTGCCTCGCCCCACCTCGCCCCGCGCGTGCGCACAATGGCCCGTTCGCAGGGGGCGGGGCCTGAATGAGCTGAGCGCTCGAGCCTTGCCAGGAGTTGCGAGGCGAAGCAAGTGCCGCCTAGGCCGCGACAGTTGGCCTCCCGCTGGCCCGGCCCAGACCACGGTTACCGAGTAGGGAACACGAGCACCGCCGGGCTCACCTGCGAGCTCCCGAGCGGGGCGCCCCAGCCTCTCAAGGACGGCCGAGCGACGGTTACCCTGGAGAGCGCGACCCACGGGTGAGTGGGCGCGCTGCGGTCTGGCCGGCTCCTGCCGACCCCGCCCCTGCACTTGCCGAGCCCCGCCCCGCCGCCCAGGCCCCGCCCGTCCCGCGCCTCCGCTGCTGGATGGGTCCCGGGGTTTGCCCGCCTCGCTCATCTTTTTTCTCGTGTCCTCTTTTTTAGGAAGGGTATTTCATTTTGATTCTCTGTAGTTTCTGGGCGGCCCCGCGCGCCCTTTGGCTGTAGGGACTCCTTTCCGAGATCCTCCCGAGGGCCAATCATTTGATCCCGTTTTTAGGACACTTTGTGCATCTCAGCCTTCTCTAAGGGGACTTTACCTTGCAGGCGCGATTGATGATTTCTGGCAGGGGAAAAAAAAAAAGTTTGATGGACCGGAGAAGCCTTGTTAATCGACCTGTGGGGTCCCAGAAAGGAATGGTTTATGCTGCACAGATGCCGACCGACACACCTGGACCGTGGACCACAAAGGCCTATTTTGGGAACCAATTTTGTTTTTCAACTAAACACCCAAAAACTTTGGGAAGGGAAGTGTGGGAACTTTAGACTGTCTAATGAGACCTTTTCACAGTTCAGGAAACGGAGCCCCGGGTTGCCTGCTAGTTAAAGTGCTGCTCTGCCGTACCCTGCTGTGCCTAGGAACAGAAAAAAGTTAAATGGGGAAAGAAATGGGAGACTAGGCATACTGATGCCCTTGGGGTTTTAATACCACTATAAAAGTAAAGGTACTTTTCAGAGAGAGAAGAAGGTGACGAATTTTTGCATAGAAGGGAGTTTGAGATGGCAGGTTACATCATGCTTCTGTTAGATTAGAACCTCAGACTCTCAGGAATTTGATACTGGTGGGATTTTTTAATACCCATATAAACCCTAATACTGTTTAATAAAATTTGATTTCTGCAAATTAGAGAGTAAGGCATTGCCATTTCCTTTTGTTACAAATACAGCTTAGGAGTACAGAGGTCAAATATATTTTATATTAATTTTTTTTGCCACAACTATCATTAAAGAAATAACTATATTTCAAAGTGCTGAAGGTTACTAGCAGAAACAGTGCTGCCACTGAATTTCCTCAAATCACTGAAATACTTAACCAAGAAATTTTGAGTTGATCTTTCCTATTTTTAGTTTCATTCTGTTTTTAATCAATAGTAAGTTGTAAGAGAGACCAAAATAAAAAACAGGGGGGTGGAATTTGCGTCACCACCAGATAGTATAGCCACTAGGGTTCCTAAAAGGGTGAAAATGCATTCATGTTCCTTTAGGTATTTTGGGAGAGTTTTGAAATGCCTGATGTGCCTAGAGTATGCATATTTCTCCTGAGAAAAATGGCGATTTCCCCATTCAGTTCAACTGAATGCAGAATATTTTCTGCTCTATTAAATGTAGCGTTTTTATATTGATAGTTGACATGATTGTTTTGTTTGAAAGTGACAAAAGGTTACATAGGTAACATTCACAAACATACTCTTTGAATGAATATGAGTAAATAAAAGTATTTTATTATATATCAAAAAGCCAAGCCTAAAGCAGAAATGGCTTCAGTAAAACAAAAGTTAAGATTGTACCACTGCTCTTAGAAAATTGGAAAAGCAGTATTAAGTACTACATCCATTAAATTCACATAAAAACATGGCTGATTTTAAAGCTATTTTTAATATAGTAAATTTGCACTTTCTTCTTTCATGTTTCTCCATGTCATTTTTTTCTGTGGAATACGTATATATATATAACGTATAATTATATATGTTAACGGGTTATCAGGCTGTACCACATACATCCAACTCACTTATTGGTCATAATTAGTATATTGTGCAGCAGTGAAGCAGTGAAACTTCCATTAAAATCGATGAAACTGGAAGACAAGGCTTTCACTGAAATGTGGCTTATGTGTTGTTTTGTCAGGTAGTCCAAATTTTACATAAATTTATGCAATAGTATAACGACATATTGCCTTAAAATGCAACATGAGCCTCAGCTTAAATGAATAAATAAGCATCAAAGTTTTAAAAAAGTCAAATATTAACAATACTTTAATTTACTTCGGTCTAGTCAATATATATATTGGCATGCACGTGGGAGAAATGCAAACAATGGGAAATCCATTCAGGTAATTGCTATTGTCATCAGAGTGAGAGCTGTATGACTCATTTAAATATGGAGCTAAGTCCAAACTACTGTGGAAATCATGATTTCCAAATAGAACTGTAAATGAGATAACCCTTAGAATGTTGCTTAAGTAATGAAACAAAAACCTAGAGGAGGTAGGAGGCAGCATAGGACCTTATTTTTCATAGAACTGAGTAAATCAGATTTACACATAGACTTGAAACAAATGACTCTGAGCCTCCCAACAGTCTCCATTATCTTTTTTTTTTTAATTAACATTTAGGGAATTTTGGGGCTACATCTCTCATCTTGAAGAAACATTTTTCTGAAATTCTGTCAATTTTATTTCCATCTCCTATTTTTTTCTCCTGGTAAATCTAGGTAAAGCTAAATTTATTACTCTTGCAAAAGCATTTATTATGGTTCCTTTTCATAAAACTTTTAAGTCTGTTCTCCAAACTCATCATTTGGTTGGGGTGGTGTTCACCGGATGTTAAGGATGGATATTTCTAATTGATGTGATAATTATTTTGCGTTTTCCTATTTGTACTTTAATGCTTTGCTTGACTTCTTTAACATAATAAGCATTTGTCATTATAATTGAAAACATTAAAAAAATATGAATTCATTTACAGGGTCTACTTTGTGAGGTCCGATTTTAATGTATGTCAGCCTATAGAAACATATTTAAATAGAAGAATGAATTCAAGGAATCATGGTGAAAATTCTGGGCACTTTATTTTAATAAATGACTATAATATACATTAATGTGTAATAATTATATAATATAAGATATATAATATAAACATGTTATATATTATATATAATATGTAAAATATAATAATATATAATAATAAATGTTAAATGAGTGATACAGTTTGGTAATAAAAGAAGAAGTCCGAGAAAACAAGTGCTAGATTATGTCTTCGAAAAACTGGCTGAACAGGTTACATGAAGTAGAGCTGAAAATTGAATTTCAAAGACTACATTGTTTTAAAATCAGTGACTCAGGATCACAACAGCCAGTTTCCACTGATTGCATCATTAGCCCATCTCCTCACCTTGGACCACAGTGATCCCAGTTCATGACCTGCAGTGATTGGCATGTCTCCAAGCAGCTAAGAAAAGGAAAAAAGGAAAACCATTGCTTCACAGCAAGAAGGAAAGGAAGACAGTGAGAAGACTGATTTTAAGTTCCCCTTTTTAGGGAAAAAAAAAAAGACAACATTCTGATGATGATGAAATAAAATAGTGGTGGGGTCTTTTGACAATCTACTGAGCAGTTACAGATAAGAGTGTGATTTCAGAAACGTGTCAACACCTGAAATCCCAGGATCAGTAGGCAGCGCTTAGGGTATCCACCCGCGACTCCAAACTTGAGGAAGAAGCGAGCAATTCTCTGCATCGCTTTCAGGCTTTACTTTACTTTATTTCCACAATAGAGCATGAATCCTTCTCCATCTTGGAATTGAATGTTTAAAATGTGATTATATTTAATGAGATCCTCAACTTTAATTTTTTTTAAATGCTGGCTTTGTTTGTTTTTAAAGGGCCTTTTGAAACTGTCACTGTTATGTTATCTATTAATGTTGTTTTAACATCTTTCAGGAATAAGTGGTAATAAGACCTCAGTAGCCATGGCTAGTTGTGACGTGAAACCAAAATCAGTAAGTCATGCCAAAAAGTGGTCAGAAGAGATAGAAAATCTGTACAGATTTCAACAAGCAGGATATCGAGATGAAGCTGAATACAAACAAGTGAAACAAGTTTCTATGGTAAGAGTTATGCCTCTACAAACCTGAACTCAACGTGAGTTTGTTAGATGGAAAAAAGCATTGAAACAAAACAAAACAAAACAAACCACCAGTGACAAAGAATCAGAGAATACCGAAAGGGACTTCTGCTCCAGTCCTCTCATTTTACTGATAGGAGACTGAGGCCCAGGAGAAGGATTTTCAGGCAGCCCGGGGCAAGAGGTGGTTTCTCAGCACAGAAACATCAATAATTTTCTCGCTTTTGCAAAGCAACTGTGCTGTGTCAAATAAATCTTTTATGGTAAACCATAAAAGCAGAGTCTTTCCCCCTTACTAAGGTAATTTTGTTATCACATATTCAGTTTGCTGTGTCACTATTATTTCTTTCCTGTTTCTTTTTAATTTTAACCACGAATTAGAAAGGGGTTAAATCCTGTTTTCAGTGACAAAAATCTTAGTGATGAACTCCTGACTTTGGTTGTGTATTCCAGGCTTTTTTGAGAGATGAGAGACATGGTTTTGCTTTTCAAAGACTAGGCAGAATTCTAGACATGGCGTCATTTATAATGTCTTTTTAAAAATTCATTTATTCTACTAAATATTAGGAGGCTGACTTTTTAAGAACATTACACAATATGACATAGTATTCATAATTTAATTTGTATTTATTTTATTTTTTTTGTTTGTTTTTGGGGGATGGGTAATTAGGTTTATTTATTTGTTTATTTGTTGTTGTTGTTGTTTTTAATGGAGGTACTGGGGATTGAACCCAGGACCTTGTGCAAGCTAAGCATGCCCTCTACCAGTGAGCTATACCGTCCCCACTGTGTTTCAATTTTTAGATTGAGGTTATAACAAAGTGTTTATTATTAACTGGGTTTTTTTAAATTTTTAAAATTTTTTTTATTAATAACTCACTGTTTTTCACAGACTTAATTCATGTGTGGCTTTTTCATATCTCAATAAATTCTTTCTCTCCCTTCATTTGACTCTTTGATCTCTACCTAATACTCAAAAAAGTAGACAGGAAAAAGAATGGAGGCAATAACAGAGGTGAAATGTAATAGACGCTTTCATTTAATGGATGTTAGTTTAACAGATTATTAGAGTTGGTGAGGAATGAAATTAAAAATACTTATCAAATGAAAGATTTGATTGATGACCATGACTTTCATATATCAGTTTTCTCATGTCTACTAACATTTTACTCTTTGGTCCCTGTTAGCAAGAAGTAGTTTTGTATTACTCTATCGTCTGGGGCTTTTAAATAGGTAAAACACAAATTAGCATTTTAAAGCTGTTAAAAAATAAGTTTCATACACCTTGCCTTAAGATTGGGATGCCCCTAAAAGATGTCTGAGACCCAGGGTCATAGAGGCAAGGTCATCATACAGGCACTGCCGCACCCCAACCCCAACCCCAACTGTCAACTGACATAAGATCAGATGTAAGGGAACACAAAGAACGTTTTAAAAGGGGAAGTCCCCAAAAGCACCTGAGAGGGGTGTGTGTGTGTGTGTGTGTGTGTGTGTAATGAAGGGAAGAGCAACCTTATCCACTGTATGACTTGATAATTAGAGACATTTTGCTTTTTATTTCTGTGCGTATTTACTGGGTTCCTACCACATCCAAATTTCTTTGCCAGGTGCTTTAAGAAGATAAATACATAAGCATGTGCCTGACCTCAAGAAATTTAGTGGGCCACTGGGAAGAGTACAGGATTTGAAGTCAGTCTTCCCAGGCTTTGCATCCTGGCTACCTTCCTTGGCTGGGTAACCCTGAACAAGTTTTGTAACCCTCACTGAGCTCAACAGTGCCTACTTTAGAAAATTGTCATGGGAATTAAATGAAAGAATGTGTTGAAAGTGCCTGATATTGTCTTGCTCAACAGTCATTTGTCAGGTGAATGAATGGTGTTTGGTGAATGATAGCTTTTATTATTCTTACATATTGGAGTGGAAAAGATTAAAAAGGGCAAGAACAGTAAAACCATAGGCAAGTGAAAATAGATGCCAAAAAAAAAAAAAAAAAAAAGGAAGATAAAATTGCTTCCTTTGGGGACAATCCTCCAAAAAGGCTTTATGCCCCCAGAGGCATTTTCTGTGAACTTCATAGGAGGGACAGAATGATAGCTGAAGGCTTGCCTTGATGGGCAGTGGCCTGAAGGGTCTGAGCGACATTCTTTGTCCTTACCTGAAACGTGTGTTCTTACAGACGCTGTTAGTGCTTACTGACCTCCCTGCCTGAGGAGACTTAGCTTGAGGACCGTATCCCCCTTCCACCATTCTCTAAGGAATGAAGGTTTCCTCAGCTGGATGGGAGTGATGGAGTAGAAAGCCAAGAAGAAAAACTTATGAAACAGCAAAGGGGGTTATAAAAAGAAAAAAGTCTAGAGGATGATGAGACAGAAACAGTGTAGCTGTTTGGAGCCCTCCACCCCCGCTCACACACACACACACACATAAAGTGGCTGTGAGTCCCCTGAAAAAGCAGCAGGTGTACAGTCTCTTCACTGACTGAAGTGGTTTTGGGGATCCGAGTAAATGAAAGAGCCTGCTGTTGGCACCAAGAGGGAGACAGTGGTCATGGTTTCCTGAGAGTATCTTCTCTCTGCCGAGGGTAATGGAAACAACAGGAGGCAGGTTCGACCTAAGGGATGGAAAGCATCGCTTCTTTCCCTGACATGCATGTCGGCGAGCCTGCCGAGGTCCGTCAGGTGTGCCGCTACCCGTGCTTGCTAATTCCTAAACAAAGGAGGCGACAGAAGAAAGAGCAAGCGTGTTGTTAGAAAATAAAGGATGTGTATCCTTTTGTATTCGTGGCATTTTCATAGTCCAGTTTGGAAGCTTTTGATTTATCAGTAGGGAGTTGGAGGATGCAGAGCTGCCCGTAGGAATGGTGTCGAAGAACAGGACTTGACTGATGTTCATGGCATGAATACAAAGTCTGAACAGTAGGTTGTTGGCAGTGGTAGAGTACCTCTCACAAAATCCGGAAGAAACATACCTAACCACAGCAGCGATGCAGTGACCTGACCAAAAAGGTATAATCCATGAATCAGAGGAGAATGTCCAAACTAGATCAAGCCAAACAATCATGTAAACAAACCAATATGGCAGGAGAAGGACTAGTGGGGAGAAGGTAAGAAGAGATTGCTGAGGCGTGTATTCATGACCTTGTGTTTCCATTATAAATTGAGCTTCAAGGTATGAACTTGAAATACAGACTTGAGAAAATACATACGCACCTTTAGTTATCTCTAGCCTAGCTGCTTCCTTCCGTCACTCCTGTGGCATCAACCACCAGTAGTCGGTGTTTTCAGAATGAGCCCTGGGCCGAGTTCCTCCTTGGGTATTATTTTTAGAATTTAGTAAGTAATGAGGCTTAAAATCGTTTGTAACCATAAGAAGAATAAAGTTGACTTTGAATGGTTTATCTTGGTCACAGAGTAGAAATTCTAGAAATTGGGATCTCGGAAAAAGCACTGAAACTGTTGTTTGGCAGGATAAGGTTGCAACCTAGTGTGTTTTGTGTGT
The DNA here is from genome assembly GCF_048773025.1 of Camelus bactrianus. Classification (NCBI taxonomy): domain Eukaryota; kingdom Metazoa; phylum Chordata; class Mammalia; order Artiodactyla; family Camelidae; genus Camelus; species Camelus bactrianus. The sequence continues at coordinate 7,159,639 of NC_133573.1, read as the reverse complement.
GTGTGTGTAGATGTCTCTAAGAGCTCAAGTATTTTTAAATTTAATTTCTACTTTAATTTTCTGATGTGGTTGTACTTTTAACTGTTTGATAGTAAAATATTACATAAAAGTAAAACCGGTCTTACAGTATCTGTCTTCTGGTTTTTGATACACAGGTAGATCGTTGGCCAGAGACAGGCTACGTGAAGAAACTTCAGAGAAGGGACAATACTTACTATTACTACAACAAACAGAGGGAGTGTGATGACAAGGATGTCCACAAAGTGAAAATTTATGCTTACTAGTCCTTCCTCTTTGTGTTACTTGACAGTTTCTTTTCAAAATGCATTGCTTCATTCCATGTCATGTCAGTGTTCCTCATTTCACAAAATACTCCAAAATGCAGACTTCAGTGGAATGTTTGCGACACAAAAGCCATGGAACTTGGTGTCTCTTAATCATCCTGTTCTGTTCTAGCCGGTTGTGCTCGCCTGGGTCTGGTTCTCCCTGGTTTAAGGATAGCGCACAGCTGCGACACAGGGGAGGGAAGAGCCCTTTGTGAAGCCTTTCCAGGGGTTGTAAAGACGTTCTGTAGAGGTTCGCGGTCCCCCTACCCCAGCCGTTACATCTTCACCTTGAACCTCTGATCTACAGTTTGTGGCCTGAGGGCTTTCTCTTGCCTCTGGAGTCCTTTTCCAGTTGCTAAGTTGCCTGGAAACACCAAGGCATGATGGTGCCTGGGGCAGACGGTCATCAGAGGCCCTGCCACCCGGTACCCCAGGAGGAATCAGCCTGACACTTACCTTGTCGCAGGCACAGCATCTCACTGGCTGACGAAGTCTGTTGCTTGTCTCCCTTCATTGCCCCTCCTCCCACTCCCCTGCCAGGGCTTCATTCCCTTCTGAATCGCCTCCTTGCACTTGAAGCCGCGTCCTGGGGTCAGCATCTGCCCCCCCCCCAATGAACAACACGTTCCAGTGCTGCCTAGACTCACTGCAGAAACAGCCCAAATGCTCACAGGCAAGGAAGCTGATAATTAACCTGTGAGACTTGTGAAGTCACCCCAAATTCGAGAGTCTTGAGGGCTTGGAGATTAAATGGATGAAAGATATCTCTTTTTTTGTCACTTTTTTGGTCACTCTTAAGACTTTTTATTTGTTACTATTTAGTACTTTAAATAGATTTGGGGGTAGGGGCTCATATCCGTCAATTCATTCAACTTCAGATCCCATTTTCCAGAACTGTCTGCACCGTGAAGTGCCATTAGTTTTTCCCAGTTCAAAGTTGTGCTTTTGTTAGAGCAGGCAGATAGCTAGATATGAGCAGAGAAAGGGGGACACAAGCCAAATGGCAGGAATTGGGCAAAAAGGAGGGGCACAAAGTGCAGGAAGCCATACATCACGTAAGCAACAGGCACCCCTGGGCAGACAAAAGCAGGAACCTCTGGGCTGATAAAAATCACACGTTCCATGGTGACAAGTGGTCCGGAGGCCGAAGAAGGTGGGGAAAGATAGGAATCTCCAGTGTCCAAATGTAACCTTTTGCTCATCATGCCCTCATTTCAATAAAATTAGCCTTGCAGATCAGAAGTGCCCATCATGCACCGACGCCAGGACACTCCCCATCCAGACTGAGTAAGGACAGAGATCCCTCCTGCCCTCAGGAAGGTGGAGCTGGGATGGAAATTAGGGAGTAAGACCCCCAAACCCTGCTCTCTGCAGTGGATATTCCGCCCATTCATTTTTACACCCTGTGTAACCAACTTGGCCAAGGAAACTCAGGGCAGCTGCTCACCTGAGCCTGCCCGCTCTCCCCTTGAGAGTGGACTATCTGACACTTACTAAATCCTCACTTTACTTTCTTGAGATCCGTGTCTGTTCCTAAATTCTTTCTGTGATGACACAAGAACCTGATCCCTGGCAACACGTTTTCAGAGCAGGCGCGTCGTGGAATGGATGAGGAGACTGGCAAGCCTCTCTCAGGTCTTTCCCAGTGCCGCCTGGGATCATCTTATTTACTACTTCTTTCAAGACATTTATTTTTCTGTACCTCTCTGGCCATGATTTCTAGCACCATCTTCTGGGGTGGCAGATGACTAGGAGTGAGTATAAGGTCTTCTGAACCAGCTGATGCTTTTAAAAAGAAATCTACTGTGATGAAAGAATTGCCCCCAAAGACAGCCACGTCCTTACCCCTGGGATCTGTGGCTGTGGTACCTTACATGGCTAAAGAAACATGGCTGGTGTCATTTAGTTAAAGAACTGGAGATGGGGAATTTATCCTGGAAAACCTGGGTGGGCCCAGTGTAACCACCGGGGTCCTTAAAGAGGGCAGCTGACAAGTCAGAGAAGGAGATGTGATGATGGAAGCAGAGGTCTGGGGGGTGCGAGGAAGGAGCCACAAGCCAAAGAACACATCCAGCCTCCAGAAGCCGGAAGAGGCCAAAAAATGGATTCGCCCCATAGAGTCTCCAGAAGGAAACAGGGCCCTGCCAACACCTTGGTTTTACCAGATGACACCCATTTCAGACCGCCGGCTTCCAGGTCTGTAGGAGAGTAAAGTCGTGCTGTTTTACGGCACTCAGGGCATGGTGACCGTCACAGCAGCAGAGGGCACAACAGTCCTACAAAGACTAGATGGACAGGCGAGCATCCACGGTCGTGAAGTCAACGTGAGCATCAGTCATGCCTGCCAGTTTTCCCCCCATTTTTTAAATTGAAGTATAGTCAGTCTACCACACTGCGTCAGTCTCCAGTGCACAGCACAATGTCCCAGCCACATGTAAACACACATACATCCCCCCAACACTCTCTGTCATCACAGGCTAAAAGTTGCTGAATACAGTTCCCTGTGCTACACAGTACAAACCGGCTGCTTATCCACTTTATACATAGTAGTTAGTATCTGCAAATCTCAAACTCACAATCTATCCCCTTCCTTCCCCACCACCTGCTACCCCGACAACCACAAGTCTGCCCTCTATGTCTGTGAGTCTGCCCCTGCCCTGCAAATAAGTTCATTTGTTTCTCCCCTCCAGATTCTGCATGTGACATCACACAGTGTTCCTCTTTCTCTCTCTGGGGCATCCCCCCCAGAACGTGGCAAACTGCACCATTCTACCCTTTTTATGGCTGAGCAGCATCCCAGTGCACAGATACACTGCAACTTCCTCATCTCGTCATCCACTGACAGACATTCAGGTTGCCTCCCTGTCCCGGCTACTGTAAATAGTGCTTCTATGAACACTGGGGTGCATGCATCCCCTCGAATCAGATTTCCCTCCAGACACATGCCCAGAAGTGGGTCTGCTAGATCACGTGGCAAGTCTGTTCTTAGTTTTCCAAGGGATCTCCACACCGTCCTCTGTAGCAGCTGCACCAAACCACATTCCCAGCAACCCAGTCGGAGGGCTCCCTCCCCTCCACGCCCTCTCCAGCATTCCTTGCCCGTGGACTTTTTAATGTTCGGCTTGCCGTTTTTGACCACGGATGTTGGTCAGGCAGTTGTCGCCTAGAACGCTCTCAGTAATTAGCGTGAATGTTCTAAATGCCATTGTATCTTTCTGCAGTAAGACTCACTTCAGAAACATGGCCCTTGGGACCACGAGATGCAATTTTGGCTCACTGAGTCCCTATGACGAGTGTTTTCCCAATGTGCCTCATGGTGAGCGTAGCTGGTTCTTTCATGTTTTGCCAGTTACTCTTAGAAAACAGATAAGCCACGTTCTTCTCGGCTCCTTTTTGGGCCACTTTCCCTAAATGCTTGTTACTGCCACAGTGTGGCTGAGAGTGCTGTCCACAGTCATTCGTAGTAGAATGTCTGTTGGGTGGTGGGACTCGGTCTACGAGGACATCAGCCTCCCTGTCAAGAGAATGCCAGTCCTGTTGCATGCTAGACGCTGGGGCCCGGCTTCAGGAGTAGCTGTTCTACCCAGAACACGCAGTCGCCAGTTCCAGACTGCAGACTGAAGCAGCAAGGGGGCCAGGCCGTCAAGCTTGGCTCTGGCTTCCGCAGTCCCAGCGATCACTGTGGAAGTAAATACCCCTCTCCCCCGGGGATCGGGGATCGGAAACCTCCTTGGATTCTTCCATTAAATTGCACGTGGCAATGCTTGCCAAGAAGCTGCTGATCACCCACGAACCATGTGAGCTGCTCTAGAAAATTAATCAAAGCCAAGAACGGGGCTTTCAGAAGCTCCAACCTATACTTAGTTGCTCAGAGCCCTGCTGTGGGTCTCCCCACCCTGAGTCTCTTACATCTCACACAAAACACTTCTGCTCACCACATTCATGGAAGTTCTATCCCCCCACACTGAGCAACTTTCTGTGACACTAGCTGGGTGTCACACATTTGAACTCAATTCTGACACCGTCTATCCAGACTGTTCCCTACCCCCACCACATATACTTCACATGCCAGTCACAAGTCTGTGCTTCTGGAAGGTGACATATGTTTCTTAGTTGGAATTGAACTCAAGACTCAACACCTTGGTGCGCTGCCAGTAAGTCTGGTAAGGAGAAGGGCTTTTCCAGCAAGACTTAAGTGCCATTTTTTTTTTTTCCCAGTATATTTTCCACCCACGGGGTGGCTTCCCATTGTCCTCAGGGCACCCATTCCAGTCCAGACAATTTAGTTTGGTCCTTGATTCAGAAGGACAGCCAAAGACAATTCTGAATAGTTTTGCTTGTTCATGACTTTAGTTCATCAGCCTCACAGACGGGACAGCACATCCACATGGGAAGGGCAGAGCCTGCTCCAGGGCCTCAGTGAGCCCGTCGCCCACTTAACTTTGGAGGAGCCATGGACAGCGATGGGTGCTAATTAGGGCTATTATGGTGATCACTTTGCAATGTATACAAATATCGAGTCATTATGTTGTCCACCTAAAATCGACATAATGTTCTATGTCAAGTTATATTTCAATTTTTAAAAAAATGAAAATAAAAATAAGGAATGCACACATGAGGACTGAGTTGTGGTATGAAATGTATTTCTTCCTGACCTATCTGTCAAGTAAAAAATATTGAAAGTCACAGCTTGACCTCAGCCAACCACACCCTGATTTTATTTTATTTTTAAAATTTTTTCTTTTTTTTCTTGAGGGGGAACTCATTAGGTTTATTTATTACATTTTTTGATGAGGGTCCTGGGGATTGAACCCAGGACCTCGTGCATATTAAGCACACACTCTACCACTGAGCTACCCTCTCCCCACACTCTGGGACTTGTCTGCAGTATGTATTCACCCCACCCTTTACCAAGAGCACAAGAAAAATCCTTAAGACAAACCAAAAGTCTCTCTGAGCAGCCCAAAGAGTCTTCCTGTGATTTATTTATAGAAGAGCTTCCTCATGATTATCTTAATCCAAAAGGAATCAAAAACAAACCTGCATTCTTTCACTTTGATATGAGTAGGGGCATAATAAGAAGTCCCTCTTTGGGGACTTATTATTAATATGTCATTTGAATGTTATCTTAAATGTGTTTCTTCTTTCCTCTCAGGAAGGTTCAGTTGCCTGGGCCCCACAACTAAGGGTCATTTTTGATTCCATAATCTTCCTTGCCTTCCAAATGCTAGTGATTGTCACCAAAGAGGATATGTCTCCAAACTCCCCACGATTTCCATCTCCACTGTCACCAAGAGAAGCAATTAGGCAGGCTTACTGACCTTGGCTGATTAACAAGGGGAAAAATGTGTCAGGCTGTTTAAAAAAAAAACAGATTGCTTCTCTTATCCCACAGCTGGCTCCTTGGGATACAGTCCTTGGGAAACAGCTGACACAGTCCTACAACAGGATGACCTGTGTCCCACAACTACAGCATCAACCCCAGGGACATACCCCAGTGTCTTTTTGTTCCCTTCCTTCCCCGGGAAGTTCCTGTCTTAGGGCTGAGCTCCGCGGGAGGAAAGAGCCCTTAATAGAAGATGACTGGCAGCACCCGAATGAAGATAAGGATGGCAGAGCTTTCCAATAAAAGACCCCTCCACCCGATCAGGGCTGGAGTTGTCTCCACCGGCCAACTGGCTGACGGCTCCTTGCTTGAGTGTTTTCTTTTTTGCTTTTTCCCTCCCTTTCTCTCTCTAAGCAATAAAGCAGCTCTCTTTTCACTTTCTTCCTCTGCCTCTACTGAGAATTCTTTCTCAATTGGCAGGCAAGGACCCACACGTTTGGGGTCCCCCTCTCTGCTAACATCACCACCCTCAGCCGGGCCGCATCTCTTCCTCTTAGCGCTGTCACAACTTCCATGCTGGGGTCCCAGCCCCCACTCTTGTCCCTTCTGACCCATTATCCTCACTGCCCCTAGAGTGAGCTTTCTAAACTGCAATTCTGAAACCTCACTCACAAAACTCTTCCAAAGATCCCTATCATTCTTTTTTAAAAAAAATTCTTGTATAATTCTTTTTACTGAAGTAGAACTCTAATTCGAAAAGACACATGCACCCCAATGTTCATAGCGGCACTATTTACAAAAATGAAGACATGGAAGCAGCCTAAATGTTGATCGAAATAAACCCACAAACTTTTGGTCGATTAATCTTTGACAAAGGAGGCAAGAGCATACAATGGAGTAAAGACAGTCTCTTCAGCAAATGGTGTTGGGAAAACTGGACAGCAGCAGGTAAATCAATGAAGTTAGACTACTCCCTCACAGCATACACAAAAATAAACTCAAAATGGATTAAGGACTTAAACATAAGACAAAACACTATAAACCTCTTAGAAGAAATCATAGGTAAAACATTATCTGACATAAATCTCAGCAGTGTTCTCCTAGGGCAGTCTACCCAGGCAATAGAAATAAAAGCAAAAATAAACAAATGGGGCCCTATTAAACTTATAAGCTTTTGCACAGCAAAGGAAACCATGAGCAAAACAAAAAGACAACTTACAGAATGAGAGAAAATACTTGCAAAAGACTGAAAGGGGCTTAATTTCTACAATATATAAACAGCTCATACAACTTAATAAGAAGAAAAACAAACAACCCAATCCAACAATGGGAAAAAGACCTAAACAAGCAATTCTCCAAGGAAGAAATACAAATGGCCAATAGGCACATGAAAAAATGATCAATATTGCTAAATATCAGAGAAATGCAAATCAAAACTGCAATGAAGTATCACCTCATAGCAGTCAGAATGGCCATCATTCAAAAGTTCACAAATGATAAATTCTGGAGAGGCTGTGGGGAAAAGGGAACCCACCTTCACTGTTGGTGGGAATGTAGTTTGGTGCAGTCATTATGGAAAACAGTATGGAGAGTCTTCAAAAGACTAAAAAGAGACTTACCATATGATCCAGCAATCCCACTCCTGGGCATATATCCAGAGGGAACCCTAATTCAAAAAGATACATGCACCCTAATGTTCATAGCAGCACTATTTACAACAGCCAAGACATAGAAACAACCTAAATGTCCATCAACAGATGACTGGATAAAGAAGATATGGTATATTTATACAATGGAATACTACTCAGCCATAAAAAATAACAAAGTAATACCATTTGCAGCAACATGGATGTTCCTGGAGAATGTCATTCTAAGTGAAGTAAGCCAGAAAGAGAAAGAAAAGTACAATATGATATCACTCATATGTGGAATCTAGAAAAAAACATAAACAAACTTATTTATAAAACAGAAACAGACTCACAGACATTAAAAAAAACCTGATTGCTAAGGGAGGAAGAGGTGGAAAAGGATAAATTGGGAGTTTGAGATGTGCAGATACTAACTAATATATATAAAATAGATAAGCAATAAGTTTATGCTATATAGCACAGGGAACTATATTTAAGATCTTGTAGTAACTTATGGTGAAAAAGAATATAAAAACAAATATATGTATGTTCACATATGACTGAAGCATTGTGCTGTACACCACAAATTGATGCAACATTGTAAACTGACTATACTTCAATAAAAATACATATATTAAAAAATGTCCATCAACAGATAACTGGATAAAGAAGTTGTGATAAATATATACAGTGGAATACCACGCAGCCATAAAAAAGAATAAAAATGTCATTTGCTGCAACATGGATGGATCTGGAGATCTCCATTCTAAATGAAGTAAGCATATAATTCTTAGAATGAAGCATAAATGCTGTCCAATGCTCTGCATAGCCCTCTTTTCCCTTCTGACTTGGATTTATTAAGAGATAACTAAAGAAAATTGGGATATCAATATTACCATATAATAAGACTTTTCAGAGCACTGCTTGTATGTATTACAGCCTGATTAAAAAAGAACAGATGTGAATTTTTCTTCTTTTATTAAAAATTAGATAATTAAAAACTAGATACTTTATTGTAATCTAAATTCAAGACAATTTTAAAAATTGAAGTATAATCAGTTAACAATGTTGTGTTAATTTCTGGTGTATAGCATGGTGGTCCAGCTCTACATATACATGCCTTTTATGGCCTTGCCCTTGTTTATTCCTCAGGTTTCTCCTTTGACAGCTTCCGACCTCCACACCTAACTGATCTTTTATCAGATTGTTATAACGTCTCACTGGCTGCCTCCCACTCTCCGCACAAGTCACCCTGATGCTCTTTTTCTGCTCCAGCTCTTCCTTCTCTGCTCAACTTGGTCACGCTTCAGAGGAAGCCTTTCCTTACTTTCTCCTCCCCATCCAATCCGGGTTAAGTGTCTTTCCCCTGACATGTTCTTATAGTACTTTTATTTCAACACTTGCCACACTCTATTCCAAAAGTCTGTTTCCCTATGCTCCTTGCCTGCCTATAAGACTATAAACTCAAGGAGGCAGAACCTACAGTGTTCACCTGTCTTTGTGTCTCTTAGCCCTGTAGTTCCAATATGAATGGGCAGGTAGACAGATGAGTGGATAATACTAATACAAAACAAACTTGTAGTAATAATACTAATGACTAATAACTAACAAAATAGAATTCTACTATTAAATCTCAAATTGAGCCCTATGATACAAAGGTAGGAATAAGTTATTACTAGAATAAATTGGAGATATTGGAAAATGGAATCCAAGTGGATTCCAAAATGGAAACACTGGATAAATTTCTTTGTCTTTTTTCATTAAAAAAAAAAAAAGTGATACATGCTCTTTAAAGGACATTTAGGAAATCTTGAGTAGGAAAAATTAAGCCACTCCTGATTTCAGGATTAAACACAGAATATATTACAAGTTTGGTGTAGTTCTTTCAAATCAAAAAGACTACAGCTAACATTTGAGATTCACAAATTATCACTGTAACCCTAACTCAATATGGCAAAGACTCAAATAACTGGCCACAGGTCACAGAGCTGGTTAAATGGTAGGGCCAGGCAATGAACCAGACATCTTGGCCCAAAGCCCTCACTAAATCTTTCTTTTTGTTCTAAACTATAGCTACCTAGATGGTTTGCACTGAGGAACATGAATTTTAATTATGCTTAATTTATCTTGTTATTTTATGTCTTTCACAGAATGATTTTTAGTGGTTCACCCAGGTTCCTTTTGTTATTATATATAATCTATAAAACAAGGATGAAAACTCTTTCATAAGAAGGGTCACTAGTGTTGTCTGGGCCCCCACGTCTGGCCACAGCCTAGTATCTTTACTCTATTGCCTTATTGCCCAGAGGTTAATAGGCAGTTTGCAAATACGCTAGCATAATGCTTCTTGATCAGAAGACAGATAAATCATGCAGGTGAAAACTACCCCACACCGAATTTTGTGGCTTGCTCGGTCAAAATGCCAGATGCATTAGGCTTCTCACTACTGCCGTTTCTAGCCTGGGAAGGGATTTCTGAAGTGGTTCTCCAAAGGCATGAAAGTCAACATGTTCTCTTTTTTTTTTTAAACATTTTTTTATTGAGTTATAGTCATTTTACAATGTTGTGTCAAATTCCAGTGTAGAGCACAATTTTTCAGTTATACATGAACATACATATATTCACTGTCACATTTTTTTCCACTGTGAGCTACCACAAGATCTTGTATATATTTCTCTGTGCTATACAGTATAATCTTGTTTATCTATTCTGAATATGCATGTCAGTATCTACAAATTTTGAAATCTCAGTCTGTCCCTTCCCACCCACCTCCCTCTTGGCAACCACATGTTTCTATTCTATGTCTATGAGTCTGTTTCTGTTTTGTATTTATGTTCTTTTTATTTTTTAGATTCCACATCAACATGCTCTTAAATTCAGAAAAGTGGAAACTAAATCCGGCTCTATATTTCTATCTCATGTGAAAAACAGCTGGTATCCACCCTTCGTCCTGGTACTATCAAGGAAGGAAAGTGTTGAATTCATTTAGCATTTTTACTGACTTTGGATTTTTGTATTAAGCCAGAATGATTGGTAGGAATCAGAGGTTCCTAAATTTTTCAAGTTCATAAATTCAGATTTCTGGACATATTTTATCAAGAGAACAGGTGTCTGTAAAGGTGAAATCCTTTCCTGGGTTAAAATTTAGGAATATGAGCATGTCGGATTTGAATCCACTAAGGAAGCACCACAGATGGATCCTTCAAGAGGCCCTGGTCCAGAGGCTGACTAACCGTACATTTAAGTCACATCCCTGTCTTCGTGTTTAATTACAGTTACAGCTGTTCCCTGGATGTCAAATACCCTAAGTATTATGACAAGAAAGAGTAATTCATGACTAGCTATCAGTGCAACTACTTGGGCAGGGGGTCTACACAGGCAGGACTCATATCCTGGTGGCCTCCAGCAATACACAGCCCACTCCTCCTGAGCTGTCCACGGGCTGTGGAGCGTCTGAATGGGGCAGAGGGAGGGTATGGGAATCTTGCATCCCTGCAACCCCTGGGCCCACAGTCCCTACATTTGGGAGGCAATGACTCAAGTGGCCTCATCATTGTAAGTGCTGTTCTTCACTCTGTTTGACAGCAACTTTGCCCAAGAGCAAGACTTCTCCCTGCTGTCCTCTATACAGCCAATGCAAAAGGCCAAAGGCCCAGAACACAATTGGGATGGATTAGGAGAGGCTATGCCCAAGACCAGCAGATGTAGGAGTCTTGGGCATCTTGAGTGGTACTGGAGAGATTGCAGGAGAAAGCACAGAAGGCACCCAAAGTCACTAGGAGGGGATATGGAGGGAACTTTGAAAGGTAGGTTCTCAGAGAATTCACTGATCTAATGTGTCTTCAGCACGACCACCCTGCACTCGCAAAAATGATCAGCTCATAAAAAAGCTGGAGTCAAATATTTCCCTGTAAATTTGCACTTGTAGGTGATTTTCTTAGACACTCATCCAATGCCGTCCTTCTGAGACTGTGTCTGCACCCCTTGTTCAGAGTGTGGGGAGCTTACAAAGGGGCCTCTTCCCGAGGGACCCTCTTGCTCACTTTATACATAGTAGTTTGTATCTCTTAATCTCATACCCCTAATTTGTCCCTCCCCCTTCTCCTCTTCCTTTTGGTAACCACAAGTTTGTTTTCTATATCTGTGAGTCTGCAGTGTTTTGCATATACATTCATTTGTATTATTTTTTTAGATTCCACATGTAAGTAGTTGTCTTTCTCTGTCTCACTAATTTCACTAAGCATAATATTCTCTAGATCCATTCATGTTGCTGCAAATGGCAGAATTTCATAATTGTTCATGGCTCAGTAATATTCCATCGTGTACATCACATCTTTATCCATTCATCTTTTGCTGGGCACTTGAGATGCTTCCATGTCTTGTCTGTTGTGAAGAGTGCCGCTATTAATATTGGGGTGCATGTATCTTTTCCAATTAGTGTTTTCATTTTTCCAGATATATCACTGGATCATATGGTACTTGTATTTTTAGTTTTTGAGGAACCTCCATACTGTTTTCCATAGTGAAATTTATATTCCCATCAATAGTATACAAGGGTTCCCTTTTCTCTATATCTTTGCCAACTTTTGTTATTTGTAGACTTTTTGATGACAACCATTTTGACCACATTTCACTGTTGTGAGATGTGAGGTGATATCCCACTGTTGTTTTGATTTGCAATTCTCTAATAATTGGTGATGCTGAGCATCTTTTCATGTTCCTGTTAGCCACCTGTATGTCTTTCTTTGGAAAAATGTCTATTCAGGTCTTCTGTCCAGTTTTTAATTGTTCTTTTTTAATACTGATTTGCATGAGCTATTTATATATTTTGGCTATTAACTCCTTGCTGGTCACATCATTTGCAAATATTTTCTCCCATTCCGTAGATTATCTTTTCATTTTGTCAATGGTTTCCTTTGCTGTGCAAACATGTTTAAGTTTAATTAGATCCAATTTGTTTATTTTTGTTTTACTTCTTTTGCTTTAGGAGATACATCCAAAAGTTATTGCTATGATTTATTTAAAAAGTGTTATGCATATGTTTTATTCTAGGACTTTTATAGTTTCAAGTCTTAAATTTAGGTCATTGAACCATCCTGAGTTCATTTTTGTATATAGTATGAGGGAGTGTTCTAATCTCATTGTTTTATAGGTAGCTGTCCAGTTTCCCCAGCACCACATGTTGAAGAGACTGTCTTTTCTCCCTTGTGTATTCTTGCCTCTTTTGTCATAGATCAATTGACCATAGATGCATGGGTTCATTCCAGGCTGTCTATTTGGTTCCATTGATCTATATGTATGTTTTTGTGCTAGTTCCATACTGTTTTGATTACTGTAGCTTTGCAGTATAGTTTGAAGTCTGGGAGGGTATTACCTTCAGCTTTGTTCTTTTTTCCTGAAGATTGCTTTGGCAATTCAGGATCTTTTGTAGTTCCTTATGAATGTTGCAATTATTTGTTCTAGTCCTACGAAAAATGTCATGGGTGTTTTAATAGAGATTGCATTGAATTTGTAGATTGCTTTGGGTAGTATGAGCATTTTAACAATGTTAATTATTCCAATCCAAGAGCATGGGCTATCTTTCCATTCCTTTGTATTAGCTTCAATTTCCTTCATCAAATTTTATAGTTTTTAGAGTATAAGTCTTTCAACTCCTCAGTTAGGTTTATTCCTAGGTATTATATTCTTTCTGATGTGATTTTAAATGAGATTTTTAAACTTTCTCTTTCTGATATTTCATAATTAGTGCATAGAAATACAACAGATTTCCATATATTAATCTTGTATTTTGCAACCTTGCTGAATTCATTTATTAGTTCTAATAGTTTTTGGGTAGAGGCTTTAGGGTTTTCTACGTGAAGTATCATGTCATCTGCAAATAGTGAGATTTTTACCTCTTCCCTTCCAATTTGAATACTTTTATTTCTTTTTCTTGTCTGATTTCTGTGGCTGGTATTCCAATACTATGTTAAACAGAAATGGCAAGAGTGGGCATCCTTGAATTCCTGAATTAGTGGGAAGACTTTCAGCTTTTCACTGTTAGCTATGTCATAAGTGGCATTTATTATGTTGAGATATGTCTCCTCTATTTCCACTTTGAAGAGAGATTTTTAATCATAAAGCGATGTTGAATTTTGTCAAATGCTTTTTCTGTGTCTATTGAGATGATCATATAATTTTTATCCCTCCTTTTGTTAATGTGGTGTGTCACATTGATTGATTTGGGAATGTTGAACCATCCTTGTGACCCTGGAATAAATCCAACTTGATCATGATGTATGATCCTTTTTATATATTTCTGGGTTTGATTTGCTAATATTTTCATGAGGACTTTTGCATCTATATTCATCAAAGATATTGGCCTGTAATTTTCCTTTTTTTGTAGTGTCTGTCTGGTTTTGGTATCAGTCGCCTTGTAGAAGGAATTTGAGGGCGTTCTCTCCCCTCCAATTTTTTGGAATAATTTGGGAAGAACAGATATTAGTTCTTTATAAGTTTGATACCCCCTTTTTAAGCCATCCAATCCTGGACTTTTGTTTGCTGGGAGTTTTTTTTTATTATTACAAGTTCAATTTCACTTCTAGTGATCAGTCTGTTCAAATTGTAGCTAAACTATTGTGGTTTGATGATTTTCTTTAGCAGTATGCGTGGGTTCCTTTCTTTTTTGTTTTTTTTGTGTATCTATTGTAGGTTTGATTTGTGGTTGCCAGGGGGTTCATATACATTGACCCATAATTACATCTATCTGTTGTAAACTGGTAGTCATTTAAATTCCACAACTTTCTAGAAGATGTGCATTTCCCCTCCCCTTCGTTTTGGGTTTTTGATGTCATATTTTATACCTTCACACTTATCCCTTAGCTGTTTATTGTAGTTATAGTTGCTTCTACAATTTTCTGTCCTTTAATTTTCATACTGGGTTATTTAAGTAACCTTCAGTCCTTACTGTCCATCTGCCTTTCCCAGAAAGATTTTTTTCCTTCCTATAGAGTCTTACTTTTCCATTTAGAGAGGACCCTTCAACATTTCTTTTAGGGTCAGTTTAGTACTGATGAATTGTTACAGTTTTTGCTTGTCTGAGAAGTTCTTCATCTCTCCTATTCTAAAAGATAATCTTGCTGGGTGGAGTACCCTGGGTTGTAGGCTTTTCCCTTTCAGCACTTTGAATATGCAATACCACTCTCTTCTGGCCTACAAAGTTCTGCAGTGAAATCAGTTAGCCATAATTTCTTCAAATACATTTAAATCCTTTTCTCTCTCCCTCCTCTTTCTGGAACCTCTATAATATAAATGTTGGCGTGTTTAATGCTGTCCCAAAGATGTCATATATTTCTTTCATTTTTAAAAATGTGTCTTTCTTTCTGCTGTTCTGATTTATTGATTTCCATTATTCTATCCTCCAGATCACTTATGCGTTCTTATGTATTACCTAGTCTGCCATTCATTCCTTCTAGAGTGTTTTTTTTTTTTTTTTTAATCTCAGGTATTGAATTACCTATTTTCAATTGGGTCTTTTTAATATTTTCTAATTCTTTGTTAAAACGACCAATATTTAGGTCAATCGTTTCCCCTAATTCAGTTAACATTTTTATTACCAATATTTTGAATTCTTTACCTGGTAAATTCTTTATTTCTGTTTCATTATCTTTTGCAGGAGTTTTAACTTGCTCTTTCAATTAACAGTAGTTCCTCTGCCTTTTTACCTTAATTTTCTCTGTCTCTGTGAATTTAGGTGAAACAGTTACCTCTTGTGGCCTTGAGGGAGTGTTCTTATGTGGGAGTGTCCCTGTGCAGACTGCATGAGCCCAATGCCTTTGGTGGGAGGGCTGGATGTTACGAGGCCATCAGTCTTCTTTCCTCAAGGTGTGCTGGCAGGTATCACCTCAGTAGTGGGTGTGGCTAGAGATGGAGGAGGTAGAGCCTGCACAGGGTGTGAGGCTGGGGCTCCTCTCTGCTCGGTGGCTATCACTGCCTGTCAGGGTGGGGTCTGCTCCCAAGTCGCTGGCACAGAAGCCCTGTGGTCAGGTTCAGGCTGGCTCTATTCCTTTCAAGTTATGTTTTTCCTTCTCCCCACACTGTGACCTCTTCCCCAAAGAAGGAGGGTGCTGAAGCAAGTGGGCCTTTACATGGGTCCCATGCTTTCCCTGTGTCGGTGTGCACATTCCACACAGATGCAGCCCACGGTGGCATCTTTTCCCCAGGTGTGGCCACCCCAGATCTAGTCCTGTGCTGTGGAGTGGAGTGGGCAAGGCTGAGGCATTCACTCCACTCAGGCTGGCGAGTGCAGCAAGGTGGTCATGGGAAAGCCAGTGGTCACTAGAGCAGGCCTCCCTCCACCCTCCCATGGGGCAAGCCAGGACCTGTGCACTCCTCACAAGTGGAGTCCAGGCTTCTCCAGCCTTTCAACCTGTCCCAGCAGTTCACCAGCCAGCCAAGGGGGCTTGTCTTCTCCACGTGGGACATCCAGTCTGTGACTCGCCCCGCTCACTTCCCAGGGCAGGTGTCCACACGTCCAATTTCCCTTTTCCTCTGAGTCCCGTCCGAGGGGAACAGGTCCCCACTTGATACTTTCCTTCCCGTCCTACCTGATTATGTGTGTGTCTTTCCTACAGCCTTGTTTGTACCAGAGTCCTTCTGCTGGTTCCCAGTTAGTTTTCAGTGACTATTGTTCCACATCTAGATGCATTTTTCATGTACTCACCGGGGGAAATGAGCTCCAAATTCCTTTGCTACACAATCTTGATCTCTCTCAAGCCTGATTATTCTATTTTTTCACTGTTCAAGAGCTTTGAGAATTGTAATTTGCAGTCTTTTAGCACTTGAAGAGATTATAATATTCTCTTCCACCTTTCTGTCAGTCTAACTGCTACTCCCTCCAAGATAATAGTCCATCTCCACTTTTTCATTGCCCCCCTCAGCTGCTTTTATTATTTGTCCTTTGTCTGTCTGTCTTTGTCTGTTTCCCAGTTTCATCCAAATGAATCTATATGTAGATCCATTTCTTTTAAATCTACTCTGCTAGGAATCTGCTGGGCATATTTTATCTTTGGACTGGTATTATGTGTCAGCTCCAGAAAAATCTAAGCTGAACCTCTCGAACATTGCCTCTATCCAATTCCTTCTCTGGGACTGTAATCAAATAGATGCTTCTAGTGGTTTTCTCTTGAGGGCAGAGTCACAATTATTTCTACCTGATTGTCAGCTGAGGGAGGCTGATGTGGGGTTTTAGGAGATGAGCGGCCCAAACGAAAAAATGCACGAGGAGTTGCCATACTGCTGAACAGACTTCAGCCGGAGACACCATGGGTTTAACAACACCTTATTACCACAGGGAGGTGCGCCTATGATGCACCTGTCCTGCTTTTATCTGTTTTCTGTCAGCACATGCGCGGTCTGAGTTTCTTTGTTCATTAGGCTTACAGAATATCTCTAGCATGTGCGTACTTCTATTTTCTTTGTTCTAAATCTTATATAATTGACGCATGCATGGAACGATTATTTACTGCATACTACAAACATGCCCTGATCGTGGCCTTCGGTCCCATGGACTTAGCTCATCTCAATGCTCCAATCGTGGCCTTGGGTCCCACGGCCTTAACTCATCTCAACACCAGCTCACATTCCACCCCCTGGGTCGTGGGAATCTTAGCCCACAGGGCAGAGCACTGTGCCCAAAGACCACAACAGTAATACAGAGTACAGCATCCTACCAATACACAGACAGCAACAATAGCCAGGACAGTTAGGCTCCATCTCCAGGAGGACATCAAGGATGACCACCAATTCTTAAGGGGGTTTTGAGTTACATGATCTATGTGATCCAATTCCTGATCTATTTTATGCAGTGCCTTAGCTACTTCCTTCTGGTGATCTGGTATATAGATACAACATTTAATATGTAACATAGCGCATGTGCCACCCTGGCTTGCAGTGAGAATATCTAATGCCATTCTATTTTGTAAGACTACCTTTTGCATCTGGGTAGTCTCATCTAACAATTTCTCTATAGCTCTTTTAGTAACATTTAGTACAGCTGATATGTGCTGAGCTAAAGCTTTTACCTGCAATTCAACACTGATGGTCCCAGCACTAGGCAGGAACAGGGCCATAGGATAAAACCACCAAGCTGCATGCTTCCCCCGGTGCCACCGGGTGTGCAGTGGGTCCCCATTTGTGGGGCGCTCTGTTAAAGTGGGCCGGATATGTCCGGGCAAGTAAGCTCTACCCCAAGCATAGTGCCCTGCCCATTTAGCTGGGAGAAAAGACCATCCGTGGGTGCCACGTACCCACAGATACCCTGGTGGCAGGAAATCAGTGGGTTTTGTGCCAATTAGAGGTCGTCCATCCCACCAGGTGGAGGCATTTACATTATAAGTAATTTTGGCACACAGCTCTTCTGGGAGCCACCCCACTGTGCGGTTTGGAGCCTCGTGTTCAAACCGCTGCTCAATACAGAGGGGGCTTAAATTTTTCACTTTTACATGAACACTATTCATTTATCCCCACCCATTCCATACAGTTCTTTTAATTGGGGGGGGCATTGCCCCGTTCACATCGGAGTATTTCTTCAATAGTCTGCCGCCGCAAGTCCCAGGGCGATCTCGCTGTCCTGTTGGCATTCCATCGAATCAAGGTGCTCCAATCAGCTCTGGACGCGGGGTGGAGGTGCCACGGCAGTCCATCTCCTGCGTCTACAGGGAGTTCAGCACAGACCCAACAGTGAGAGACGTTGTGGACTCGCGCGAAAGTGTGTGCCCAGGAGAACATGGTATTTGTTGTTACCCTGGATGGAAGGACAGAGCAGAGGTGGACACCATGATTGGCAAATCTCTCCCTTCTGGGAGGATGCAAGCCACTTTCTCATCCTGTGAGAGTACCGTGGCAGGAAGGGCCGTTCGCCCTGGGCGGTGGTACCACACCAACCCGCCCACACTAGGTTGGTTACACTCTGGGAGAGCTTCAGGAGCTATCAGTAGAATTGCCCAAAGCCGTAGGGCTTCTGCTCCTTTAAGTAGGGATACTCCTGTTTTCCCTAGAGTAACCTGCACATCAAAAGGCCATTCCCCCACTGGAGGGGTTACCTGCAGGGCTTTCTCTAGCCCATCGCCCCATCGTTCCAAAAGGGCTAGCCAGGGGCCTTTAGTCTGGACCTGATTTTTGCATGTCCAGGTGTCCTGTTTTCCTGAGTTCAACACCCTGGGGGTGCGTAATATTAATGCATGCCCCATTATTGAGACATCGGAGGCATCCTGCACAGGCCCAACTTTGAGCCTCCGAATAGTCCCTTGCAATAACTTTTTCAGTGGGCTCATACCTGTATGGCGAGTTTGTTCATTTAAAAGATGTACCGCCTGCGGCAAGACACTGTTCCAGCCACTCCCTTGTGGTTTGAGAGCCCTCAGTTTGTCCTTTAATAGGCCATTGTATCGTTCAATCATTCCTGCTGCTTGAGAACGGTAAGGCACATGCAATATCCAGTTAATATCACTTTCCTTGGCGCATTCCTGGGTCTGTTGGGCAGTGAAAGGGGTCTCTCTATCACTTTGTATTCTTAAGGGAGTCCCATAGAAGGCCCGTAAAACTTCCAGTGCTCTAATAGCAGAGTCTTGTGTAGCTCGGGGCACATGGTGAGCAAAACCTAGACCAGTAACGGTGTCTACCGCTGTCAGCAGGTTCCGCAAGCCCGTACTCGGAGCAAAGGGGCCCACGTAATCTACTTGCCATACCTGCAATGGCTGAATTCCCCGTGCAATCTTCCCCATCTGTTGGGGCCATCGCCGCCGGTGCGGGTGGTGCTTAGCACACCATCGACACTGCCGCACGGCATCTTTGGCTTCACTGTGGCTCAGGTGCAGGCCCCACCGTTCAGCTACCTGCCTCATTGTGTATGAGCCAACATGACCAAGTTTCTTATGGAGCCAGGGACCTATATTGGGTCCTGGGACCATAGCCTGTACAGGGCGGAGTTGGGCTAGCGTGTCAGCAGCATCATTTCGCGGTGCCCTGGTATGTGGTAAACAGTATATTGGCCTTCTTGGCCTTTGTCCCATAACTGTTTTCACATCTGTTGTCCCCACAGGGGCCGGTGCCCAATCATCCGGTCTTGCAGGGCCCATTGGGGTATCCACAATGTAAGGCCTCGATATATGGCCCAACTATCTGTACAAATCTGCAAGGGGATAGGTTCATTCATCAACACCAGCCATACTGCCCGTAACTCAGCCCATTGGCTGGATTGGCCTTCTCTGGTCTCATAACAGAAGGCTTCGGTGGCAGGGTGCAGTGCTACTGCAACCCAAGTGGGCAGGCTGCCCTTACAAGATCCATCAGTATACCAAGCAGTTCCCGGGGGTGGCCCTTTCCCTTCACGAAAGGGACTGGGCACAGGGTCCACCCCTTGTTGTGGGAGCGTCTGTACATCAGGCACAACAAATTTCACAGGCCCTAACACCTGCTGCAACTCTGCAGCCGAGGGGCTAGCGGTGTACTGGGCTCTCTGTTCCAAATAAGCACCCCACTTCGTCAGAGTTGGGGTCTGGGCAGTTCCCGATCAGGGTTGCTTTGTCCATGTCTGTACCCATCCTGCAACAGGGCATGTGGTCTGCACTTGGACCTCTTGCCTCCCCGTCAGGGGTTCAGTGGCAATCAAGGATGCATAAGTTGCTAGCAACTGTTTCTCAATCAGAGAATAACGACATTTAGCCCCTTTCCACAACTGAGACCAGAATCCTATGGGCACTTTCCGCTGCCCATGTTTCTGCCATAAGCCCCAGCCATATCCATCATTGTCCACATGGACTGTCAACCAGAAAGGGATGTCTGGATCTATAGTGCGCAGTGCTTGTGCTTGGGCCACTGCCCTTTTAGTTTTAACAAATGCACATTCGGTCTCATCAGACCAATTCCAGACTTTTCCCTTTTTAATCAGTTTATACAGGGGTTTGGCTATCTGGGCCAAATGAGGAATAAACACCCGCCAGTATCCCAGAAGACCTAAATAAGTCTGTAACTGTTTAGCTGTTTTAGGGCGGGAATATGCCTGGATTCTGTCCATTACTGCCTCAGGCAGCACTTCTGTCTTACCCGACCAGACAGCACCCAAGAATCTGACAGAGTATCCAGGTCCTCGCACTTTGCCCTCGTTCACGGCCCGCCCCCAGCCCGCCAGGGCTTCTCGCAGCGCTGTGGCCCTGGCTTCCAAATCTGAAAGAGAATCAGAGGTTAGCATTACGGCATCAATATAATGGAACAAGCGAACAGTATCCAGGTTGCTTTACGTACGTAGCCAGGTCCTGGGCCACCAGGCCATGGCACAGTGTAGGGCTGTGCAGATATCCCTGTGGCAACACAACAAATGTCCATTGTCTGCCTTCCCAGGAGAAGGCAAACTGTTCTTGGCTCTCAGGGGCTATGTCTATCGAGAAGAATGCATTAGCCAGGTCAACCACATAGTGACAAGTACCCAGTTCATGGGACAGTCGGTCCATCAAATCTGTTATATTCGGCACAGCTGTATGCATGGGGGGAGTGACTTTATTCAGTTTCCAATAGTCCACTGTCATCCTCCAGGAGCCATCTGGCTTCCGCACCGGCCATATTGGAGAGTTATATGGGCTATGCATAGCCGAATTATACCGGCTTCCTCAAGCTTCAGAATAGTCTGTCCTATTTCCTCATGGCCTCCGGGCAATCAATATTGCCGGACATTCACCACTCATGTGGCCTGTGGCAAAATCAAAGGTGCATGATGAGGATGCCCCTGTATAACTGTTTTCACCACACGGACTCTCAGGCGAAATTCCCCTTGAGTTGTCTGTATTTGCAATCCTTGCAAAATGTCTATCCCCAGAATGTATTCAGCTACTGGGGATATATGCACTTCATATGCAGCAGGGGGCAGATGGCCAATGCCCAAAATCAGAGTCACTCATTTAACACACATTTGCTTGTTTCCATATTCTTTTATATCAACCCATGGTCCCTGAAAACACTCCAGATTTCCATGCACCAATGTAATTTCAGCTCCTGTGTCTACTAGTGCCAGCACTCACTGTTTATTCATGGGGGACCAGTGAATAGTCAGCTCAACATGTGGCCTCCGGTCATCGGGGTGCCCCATGTCCCGAACACCTTGGCCTTCCTCCTAGTCTGGGAGGAAATCAGCAAAGGCCGCCTGTCGGGCCTGATGGGAGGTTGGCAATGGAGTATATTGTTGCTCAGGCCATAATTTCTTCCATAAGGCCATCAGCACCTCCAATGCCTGGCCATCTAATTTTACATGGTCTAGGCCAGCTGCCAGTAAATCACACCATATCTGCCGGTGATCTAGCTTTTGGGGCCCTCCCAAAATTGGAGCATTCCCCTTTTTCCTCCTTGGTGTGGACTTCCCTTTCTGTGTCACTGCACGGGAGGAGGGGTCTTGGATTCACCTTGAGTCTTGGTAGCACGTACCCCCTTTCAGCGCACCTCTATGTCCCCCAGATGAGCCAGAACCTCAGTTACTTCATGAATGGGGCAGTCTACATACGGTGCTAGTAGCGCCGCCATAGTCCCAAACGTTCCCTTTGGGCCATTAGCCAAAATCAAATCTTTTATTCGAGCTGTAAGGAGCTCATCGTCTGGATGCTCCCAGGGGCGGCGGGACCGGAGTTACACAGGCATAACTGCTCTCAGCGGCGGCGGAGCTAGGACCACGCAGACATCTTTCTGCTGTGCTGGGTCTCTGCTCAAGCTCCTCTTCTTTGCACTGCAACTCCTCCACTTGCATCTGTAAATCTCTCATGTCTTAGCTAGTATGCCGTAAAACAGATAAGAACATCCAGGCCACCCTCCCGGCTGCCTCTCGGTGGGCTAATGGGACATTATTTTCTAACAGCTCCAATGCCCTCCGGACGTCATCTGGCCGGGGCGCAACTGTGTCCCAATCCTCAGGTTGAGCCCATGTCAGCAAATAGGCTGCCACCGGGTACCATACAGAGGTAGGGGGCCACTTTGCTTCCATCAGAGCATCCCCATAAGGAGCAGGGGGTTCAGAAGGGGCACTCACCTCATCCTGCCGACTACGCCAAGTGTCAGCCGAGGGAGGCTGATGTGGGGTTCTAGGAGGTGAGTGGCCCAAATGAAAAAATGCACGAGGAGTTGCCATACTGCTGGACAGACTTCAGCCGGAGACACCATGGGTTTAACAACACCTTATTACCACAGGGAGGTGCGCCTATGATGCACCTGTCCTGCTTTTATCTGTTTTCTGTCAGCACATGCGCGGTCTGAGTTTCTTTGTTCATTAGGCTTACAGAATATCTCTAGCACGTGCGTACTTCTATTTTCTTTGTTCTAAATCTTATATAATTGATGCATGCGTGGAACAATTATTTACTGCATACTACAAACATGCTCTGATCGTGGCTTTGGGTCCCATGGCCTTAGCTCATCTCAATGCTCCAATCGTGGCCTTGGGTCCCTCAGCCTTAACTCATCTCAACACCAGCTTACACTGACTATACCTCCTATGTTGAGAAATGGCTCGGGACTTTAATGATGGGCCCTCAAGAAATGCCTGTTGAGTAAATTTAAACAGTGGGTAAATGATTACTCCTCCCAAGTATAACTGAGCACAAGGTGTGCCACTGAAAAGTAAGACAGCATCAGAAAGAGCAAGTTGTACCAATTTCAATTAGAAAGAGCTGGAGAAATTTAGTCTAATTTTATTGAAATTTTGTAGCCCTCAATAACAGCCTTAAGTTGTAAACACTGAAAATGTGTATCCACCTCTGACACTGCCTATTTTTCTTAGTAGAAGCATCCATCTTCTCCTGCATTTTTTAAATCATCACCTAAGAATTCAGTGGTTCCTCTGAGGATTTAGTATGACTCCAGGCCATCCTTCCTATGAAAACACTCTGGGTGACAAGAGGATTCCTTGCTCTCTGTGAACTTTATTCCTCTAGTTAAGCAAGTCTTTCTGGTCCTGAAAAGTCGGGAGGCTGATGGATCAGCCTGGGCTCCCAGGAACAATTCTGAGATTCCCAGCTGAGTATCCAGGCCCTTGACACAATTCAAGGAGCTTCTAGGAAGTAAAAGGATAAAAGCCACTATAAGTGACAGACTTGGGGGTAATTATTATTTTCCATTTCTTTCCTGAATATGTGCAGCTTGCAGAATTGGAAGTTTGGCACAGCAGTAATGTCTTTCTTAGGCTCCCTCATGCTTCCTTAAGATTTAAAATTTTATAAATATCTAGACAAATTAAAATTTTATAAATATCTAGACAATCCATATTTGAAAAGCAAGCATCCTCTCTGACCCCAGTAGGTATTGGGTGTTTCTTCTTGGTTTGGCTGCAGGGTTGTTTACTTGCTAGAGTTTAGAAATGTTGCCCTTTGTCTTTCTGTGTAACTGCTGGAGGTTCAGTTAATGGGAGCACTTACTGGCAACTGAATGTGAACTGAGGCAGGCAACTCCACAGTCTTGAGTTACATCTGTTACATTGTTTCTTCTTCCTTCTTCTTCTCCTTCTCCTCCTCCTTCCTCTTCTTTTAAGCAGGGGTTGCAGCAGTAAATACAGTCAACAGATTTAAAAGTATGCACAAGGCTGACCTGAAGTTTCATACCCAAAGAGGTAGTGAATCTGGCATTGGCCAAAAGGTTGCTGAGACCAGCAAGTTTGCACCATCTCCTCATGGAATGGAGTGAAGAGACAAAGCTGAGGCAGCCAGGCATGTCACTCTCTGTGCCACCTGGTTCTTCCCAGCCCCAGGTGCCCCGTACTCTGCCTCTGGAAGTTTCCTTTTTCTATTGAAAGGAGCTTCTCAGAGAAACCTCACTTGGTAGGCAATGCCTCGAGTGCAAGGTTTTATAAATGGCACTAACGACTCACTATGTGAAATGGTGTTGACTTGGTGGTGGTTTTAAAGTGAAACTGTAAATCCATGACTTGGCCAAAGCATTTGTGTGGATTAGGAGAGGTGAAGGCACAATTCAATTTACACCCCAAAGTAGAGGAGTTCCTGTCCCCATCTCTCTAGCCCAAAGCTTCCCGGATATGTTGTCTACTCCCTGCAGCTCAGTGGTCCACTCGCATGTTGATGCTGAGAATATGGGAAAAGGGTTAAGTGGAGAAGTAGCATCTATGATTAATAGGATTTGAGTTCTAATTCCTGATTTGTCACTAATTGGCTAGGTGACCTTGGGAAAGGGATCTCTCTCAGTCTCAGCTTCAACTGTCAAATAAGGAATAATAGGTAATATTCATTTTTGTTTAACATGCGCCCAAGACCATGCTAAGCATTTTTAATACATTTAATCAAAACACAGGGAAGACACAATTATTATCCTCCTTTTACAGACAAGGACATTGAGACTTTAAATCACTCAAGTCATTTGCCTAATGTCACATCGACAGGTGTAGCCAGGATTTGAACTTGGATCTCTCTATCCACAGCCTTAGCCACCAGGATGTAACAGTGGGTTAAATGATTGCTCTGATCCCTCTCAGCTCTAAAGTCCTAGGATTTTATGGTTTAAGTCAAAAATGAAGAAGGGGGAGGTAAAGAGAAGGCAAGTTCAGGTAGAAGGCTTCTACCCAGAGGGTTGGCTGGATGATGTTCAGCTTCCGTTGGTCTTCGGTTCTTCCTCTAGGTAGACACAGGAGGTGGGATGGATGGGAGATAGGTGACAGCCCAGAAGGAAAGGGTTCTACTAACGGTCTAGGCTTGGTAGCAATGAGCCCTCCCCTCCCAGGCTCGACCTTCTCATGAGATCTTGACCATGAGTTCACTTTGTAGTGTCGGTACCCCATCCAAATGGATTCTGAGGATCCACTGGGACTGGCATGGCATGACGTAAGTAAAAAGGCAGCTCCTACCCTCATTCTCATCCCCAACCCGAAGGAAGATGGTTTTACCTTGAAACTAATGATCAAAGTGTCCACACCTAATTTCATATTCATAGCTTGGTATTCTCTTCTTAAAAAACTCCCCTATTCCCGCAAATTACACAACTGCAGCTATGGAAAACCACTCTTGTTCTAACACGTTTTTTGTTAATTAGAATGCAGGTAATTTAAATAGACTGCAGTAGGGCTTCTTGATTTTAAAAATAGGGAATTGTTCTAAAGAAACACTGAATTTGAGTAATCTTCCTAGACTCTTCAATAGCCCCAAAAAGTAAGGTTCAGAAAATCACCCATTTATTTGCTATGTAGTTTTTTTTTTTTTTTACCACACTGTGGTAGGCTCTGTGGGACGCTTTTGTATTTCTAAAACAAAACAAAACAAAACAAAACAAAACAAAACTCCAGCGTTCTTCCAGAAAATAATAGATACCCTGGAAGCTTTCATTGAGGGCTGATCCATTGTTAGTCAGTTTGCTGATGATCAGATTGGTTACTAGGAACTTGGCTTTGAGTACCAATGTTCTTCAAAAGACAAAAACCAGTCCTTTTAATTTTTATCTTTAAATTAGCAATTATTAACATAAGTGCCCAGATATAAGGCAAAGAGTTTTTCTTCAAAAGTCTTTCCCCCAAGAACGGTTTTATCTTGTGCTTCAGTTTGTATAAAGTTTCTCATATTTTTAGTGTCCTCTCCATTATTTTATTATGAAAAACAAAGTCCTCTTTAGAGAACACATGTGAGCCTGAAAAAACCTCAGTCTTTGTTAGTTTTGGATGCTTGTAGAGATCAGCTGAAAAAAACTGGCACTTCTTGAAAAAAAAAAAAGGAGTCAAAACAGATTTAATCATAATACTAGGGTTGATAATCTCACATTTGGAAAAACTACATATCTATGTTAACAATTCAATGGTTAATTTGAAAATTTTATAGGAAATGTTTACCTTATGGAGAATATAAGTATCTATCATGTGTAATAGATATATTCAATATATATATTGCTTTTTTTAAAACAAGAAATTATCCTAATACTAGGTGACTGGATACTTGGATCCTGGGGTAAAATTTCCAGAGACAACATTAAATGCAGATGCAAAAATTTTCTTTTATCTAACATTCAGAAGGGAGTGAAAATTATGTGTTATGGAAAACTTACAGATGACTTGAAAAGTTGCTCCAGACATCATTAAGATACTGAGATAAAACTGCTTAGATAAAACTAGAATAGAAACATGTGGTTGCTGGGGGGAGGGGGTGGGAAGGGACAGACTGGGAGTTCAAAATTTGTAGATACTGATGGGCATATTCAGAGTAGATAAACAAGATTATACTGTATAGCACAGGGAAATATATACAAGATCTTGTGGTAGCTCACGGTGAAAGAAAAATGTGACAATGAATATATGTATGCTCATGAATAACTGAAAAATGTGCTCTACACTGGAATTTGACACAACATTGTAAAATGACTGTAACTGAATAAAAAATGTTAAAGAAAAAAAGCTATTCCCTAAATTGTGAAAAATGTGATTTCCAAACTAACATTTCTATTGCTTTAAGTGTGCATATGAAACATACTTAATAAATGTTACATACAGATACCTGATGACAATTTCACTTATACCCTTATAAGTTTATATATTCTATTCGTCAAAAACAAAACCTATAAAAGCCTTTTTGGCCTTTCTTGTTGGAAAAATTGGCAATCACTTTATATTGGAACATATAATTAATAAAAATTTCCATTAAAACACACCAAATTCAGTTCAGACAGGTTAAGTGATTTACATCATATTAAATATATCTGAATTTTCCCCTAGGATTGAAAAAGTTGTGAACTGCTTATGCAAAAACCCCGATGCACTTTTTACGCTGGTTTGCTTTCCCCGCGAGGAGGTGGCTCCACTTACTTTGCCAGATGGGGCAAAATGTTTCCTAATTCAATAGAAGGTGTGTTAACTTCCATCATCATCTAAGTGATTTATCAGGTCAGATGATATGTACTTAAAGGAATTTGAAGCACAATAAAGCTTTTCCTTATGGGAAGATTATTAATACTAACAGGCATTCCAGATTGCTCTTCAAGAAGCTGATTTTTATATTTGTAAAGTAAGAAATTCTTTTTTTTTTAAAAACATTTTTAATTGATTTACAATCATTTTACAATGTTGTGTCAAATTCCAGTGTTCAGCACAATTTTTCAGTTATACATGAACATAGATATATTCATTGTCACATTTTTTTCTCTGTGAGCTACCATAAGATCTTGTGTATATTTCCCTGTGCTATACAGTATAATCTTGTTTATCTATTCTACAATTTTGAAATCCCTGTGTATCCTTTCCCACCCTCCACCCCCCTGGCAACCAGAAGTTTGTATTCTATGTCTATGAGTCTATTTCTGTTTTGTATTTATGCTTTGGTTTTTTGTTTTTGTTTTTGTTTTTAAGATTCCACATATAAGCGATCTCACATGGTATTTTTCTTTCTCTTTCTGGCTTACTTCACTTAGAATGACATTCTCCAGGGACATCCATGTTGCTGCAAATGGTGTTATGTTGTTGGTTTTTATGGCTGAATACTATTCCATTGTATAACTATACCACTTCTTCTTTATCCAGTCACCTGTTGATGGAAATTTAGGCTGTTTCCATGTCTTGGCTATTGTAAATAGTGCTGCTATGAACATTGGGGTGCAGGTGTCATTTTGAAGTAGGGTCCCTTCTGGATATAAGCCCAGGGATCTTACAGTTAAGTCTATTCCTAGTCTTTTGAGGAATCTCCATACTGTTTTCCACAGTGACTGCACCAAACTGCATTCCCACCAGCAGTGTAGGAGGGTTCCCTTTTCTCCACAGCCTCTCCAGCATTTGTCACTTGTGGGCTTTTGAATGATGGCCATTCTGACTGATGTGAGGTGATACCTCATTGTAGTTTTGATTTGCATTTCTCTGATAATTAGTGATATGGAGCATTTTTTTCATGTGCCTATTGGTCATTTGTATATCTTCCTTGGAGAATTGCTTGTTTAGGTCTTCTGCCCATCTTTGGATTGGGTTGTTTGGTTGTTTCTTATTAAGTCATATGAGCTGCTTATATATTCTGGAGATCAAGCCTTTGTCGGTTTCACTTGCAAAAATTTTCTCCCATTCTGTAGGTTGTCATTTTGTTTTACTTATGGTTTCCTTTGCAGTGCAGAAGCTTGTAAGTTTAATTAGTTCCCATTTGTTTATTCTTGCTTTTATTTCTTCAAGGAGAAAATTTTTGAGATGTATGTCAGATGATGTTTTGCCTATATTTTCCTCTAGGAGGTTTACTGTATCTTGTCTTATGTTTAAGTCTTTGATCCATTTTGAGTTGATTTTTGTGTGCGGTGTAAGGGAGTGTTCTAGCTTCACTGCTTTACATGCTGCTGTCCACTTTTCCCAATACCATTTGCTGAAGAGACTGTCTTTATTCCATTGTATATTCTTGCCTCCTTTGTTGAAGATTAGTTGACCAAAAGTTTGTGAGTTCATTTCTGGGCTCTCTATTCTGTTCCATTGGTCCATATGTCTGTTTTTGTACCAATACCATGCTGTCTTGATGACTGCAGCTCTGTAGTATTGTCTGAAGTCTGGGAGTTATTCCTCCAGCCTGTTTCTTTCTCTTCAGTAATGCTTTGGCAATTCTAGGTCTTTGGTGGTTCCATATAAGTTTTATTATGATTTGTTCTAGTTCTGTGAAATATGTCCTGGGTAATTTAATAGGGATTGCATTAAATCTGTAGATTGCCTTGGGCAGTGTGACCATTTTAACAATATTGATTCTTCCAATCCAGGAGCATGGGGTATCTTTCCATGTTTTAAAGTCTTCTTTAATTTCCTTCATCAATGGTTTATAGTTTTCTGTGTATAATTCTTTCACCTCCTTGGTTAGATTTATTCCCAGATATTTTATTACTTTGGGTGCTATTTTAAAGGGGATTGTTTCTTTACTTTCTTCTTCTGTTGATTTATCATTAGTGTAAAGAAATGTAACTGATTTTTGAATGTTAATCTTGTAACCTGCTACCTTGCTGAATTCTTCAATCAGCTCTAGTAGTTTTTGTGTGGACTTTTTAGGGTTTTCTATGTATAGTAACATGTCGTCAGCATATAGTGACACTTTCACCTCTTCTTTTCCAATTTGGATCCCTTTTATTTCTTTCTCTTGCCTGACTGCTGTGGCTAGGACTTCCAGGACTATGTTGAATAGGAGTGGTGATAGTGGGCATCCTTTTCTTGTCCCAGATTTTAGTGGGAAGCTTTTGAGTTTTTCACCGTTGAGTACTATGCTGGCTGTAGGTTTGTCATTATAGCTTTTATTATGTTGAGATATGTCCCCTCTATACCCACTTTGGTGAGAGTTTTTATCATAAATGGGTGTTGAATTTTATCAAATGCTTTTTCTGCATCGATTGAGATGATCATGTGGTTTTTGTCCTTTCTCTTGTTGATGTGATGTATTACATTGACTGATTTGCGTATGTTGAACCACCCTTGTGTCCCTGGGATGAACCCCACTTGGTCATGATGTGTAATCTTTTTTATATGTTGTTGGATTCTATTTGCTAAAATTTTGGTGAGGATTTTGGCGTCTATGTTCATCAGTGATATTGGCCTATAATTAATTCTCTTTTTTTGTAGTGTCTTTGCCTGGTTTTGGTCTCAGTGTGATGGTGGCTTCATAGAATGAGTTTGGGCATATTCCCTCCTTTTCAATCTTCTGGAAGAGTTTGAGAAGGACTGGTATGAGTTCTTCTTTGTATGTTTGGTAGAATTCCCTGGTGAAGCCGTCCGGTCCTGGACTTTTGCTTGTAGGGAGGTTTTTTATTGCTATTTCAATTTCATTTCTAGTGATCGGTTTGTTCAAGTGGTCAGTTTCTTCTTGATTCAGTTTTGGTGGACAGCATGTTTCCAGAAACTTGTCTATCTCCTCTAGGTTATCCAGTTTGGTTCCATACAGTTTTTCATAATATTCTTGTATGATATCCTGTATTTCTATTTTATTTGCTGTAATTTCTCCATTATCCTTTCGTATTTTGCTAATTTGTGCTCTCTCTTTTTTCTTCTTTGTGAGTTTGGCCAGAGGTTTGTCGATTTTATTTACTTTTTCAGAAAACCAGCTTTTGGTTTGATTGATTTTTTCCTATTGTCTTTTTAATCTGTATTTTATTTATTTCCTCCCTAATCTTTATAATTTCCTTCCTTCTGCTGCCTTTTGGGGTTTTTTGTTCTTCTTTTTCTAGTTCATTCAGCTGGTGGGTTAAATTGTTTATTTGAGATTGTTCTTCTTTTTTGAGGAAGGCCTGTATCACTATAAACTTCCCTCTTAGCACTGCCTTTGCTGTGCCCCATAAATTTTGTGTGGTTGTGTCTAAAGTAAGAAATTCTGTTACCCACTTAAACAAGTTAGTTGATATCATCCAACAGGTCACAGACTGTTCAGTTTTTTTTTTTTTTTTTTCCAGTGGAGGTACTGGGGATTGAATTGAACCTGGGACCTCATGCATGCTAAGCATGTGCTCTCTCAGTGAGCTATTACCCTCCCCTTCTCTGTTCAGTTTTTTAAACCCCTTTTCTCTCTGTGCTTCAGTCTACATTTATTGCCTTATCTGTCCTAGGATCTTCCTTGTTGCTGGATGGGGAATGGAGATCGATCATGGCATGTAATTTCTGACTGCCTTTGCAGCACTGTCTTCCCATTTTTATCTCTCTGGCTCTGTGGGAACGCAAATAGCTCTGCTGGTTCTTGGCCTCTGAGAAGCAAGCCTCAGCCTGGAGTCTAGAACTCAGGACATCTAACAAGTAACTGATACATCTCCACAGTGGGAAAGTGCCTGGAGGAATCCCAGTCCCCTTCTCTGGAGTTCTCTCTGCAGGGAAGTCCTGGTGGCCTCAGCGGTTCTCTAATGGCTTCAAACAGATCGTGCACACGTATGTGTCTTTGTATGCCTGTGTGTGTGTTTTATTCACCTTTATCTATTTGTTCAATGAGAGGGTTCCTCCACTGCAAGATACTTTTTCACAACCAAAACTGGAAAGCTGGTTCAACAGAGTAATGTAACAAACCATCTGTATCAACTATTCCCTGCCCTTTCCATATGACTATTTCAGCATACTTGCTTCAGAATTCTTTTTTAACTTCTGATTGAGATCTCCATTTATTTTTCAAAACACGGCTATTTTAAAAATAGCTTTAGATATATATAAAATTTGCAAAGATTGCTCTCACCCAGTTTCCTCTAGAGTTAAAATCTTTCAATGCACAGTTTCATGTCTTATTTGATTTCAGGCAAGTTTGCATGGATCATAATTTCAAATACTAGTTCTTTTCCAGTATTTTATTTTGTTTACATTTTCTTGAGAGTATTTATTCCTATGCTGAAACTCTTTCCACCTTTTATGATTATCACTTCCTTTTGGGATCTTTTCCTTTTTTGTCTTCCTCTTTATAGCTCTTTTATTCTCATCCTCTGCATCCTTTTAAATACTTTGCATCAGTTATCACATAGACAACTTTCAGTCATTTTTGAAATAATTTTTGTCTTTTTATTCCATTTCTTTCCAGTATTCTGTCAGCTCTTTTCACAATAATTTGTCTGTTTCTGGTCAGAATTTTAGATTTATGGAGTTACAGTGTTGTTTCATTCCTGCAATTTCTCATTTAGTGAAATTTGATTCATGTTGGGGTGTCGGTATTTTCTTCGGCTTGCTGAGTTTTTTAAAAAAGCATTTTCATTCGCTGAAAAAGTTTAATACATATTCTCTGTGTGTTGTGTGTATTTCTGTTCCGGATGAAGTCTGTTGGATTTTCCTGACCCAGAAAACAGGTCATTCTACTGGGGGCCAAGGCGGCTTGGTGCTTACTTTGCGTCCTAGTTCAAGAGCGCCCTCTTCTGCCGCTATAGTGAAGTGCAGTTTAGAAATTAGTAACTGCACGGTTGGCGGTTCCTCATTGTTCTGATTCTTTGATACCACGTGGTATATGTAGGGCTCTTCTCTTCAGTCGTTTCCTTTCTTCCTTTTATTTTTTTTTCTTTTGCGTGGCATCAGGCCTTCAAGGGATGCTTCCCCCTTTCGAAGGTGACTTTCTCTCCCCTGGAGATGTGCCTTCCGAGCACTACACCTCTCTGGTCCCTTCTGCTTCGGCAGCCCCTTTCCTGCCACTTACCAGTCACCACAACTCCGCCATGGAGGTCTCAAAAAAAAAAAAAAAAAAAAAATCCATTCACTGGGAGAAGAGAGCCCTGTTGCTAATGTATAAATGTATTTTTAGAACTTGTTGGAAGCACTTTCATAAGAGATTTTTAATCAACAACAGATGGTTCAATACAGTCACTTAAGTGCTGCTCATTTAAATAAATTTTTAAATACTTGATATATAACAGTGTCTAAGAAATAATACCACAAATTTAACCATTCCTACTGTTCCCCTTAAAGAATAAAATGGCACAGCTGAACACAAACCAGGCTACTTGTACTCCTCCCCAACTGTGTCTGCTCTCTCCTCTTCTGGTTTCCTCACATACACACAAGATATAGTATCATTTTACATATTTCTAACTTTACACAACTTTACACAAATAAAACACTTGTTCTGTCCTCTATTTTTTGAGATTCATCATGTGGATATGTGTTTCTCTACTTCATTGATTTTTAACTATTATATATTATTCCACTGTGTGACTATAATGCAGTTATGTGTCTATTCTTCTCTTTATAGGCATTAAGGTTTCTTTCTTTCTTTGCTATTAGTAACAAT
Source organism: Camelus bactrianus (assembly GCF_048773025.1). NCBI lineage: Eukaryota > Metazoa > Chordata > Mammalia > Artiodactyla > Camelidae > Camelus > Camelus bactrianus. The sequence goes on along the minus strand of NC_133573.1, from coordinate 7,126,683 downwards.
TTCTGTAAGCATTCTCATATACAGTTGACCCTTAAACAACATGGGTTGGGGCACTGACCTTCTGCACAGTCGAAGATCCACGTACAACTTACAGCCAGCCCTCTGTACCTGTGGTTGAGCACCTGTGGGTTCGATCAGCCGTGTTTTACATAGTGCTGTAGTATTTCTCATTGAAAAATGCACATAAATGGACCTTGTAGTTCAAACTCTTGTCCAGGGGCCAACTGCACATGTTCTTGCGTGCATGGGTAAGAGTCTACCTCTAGGAGTGGAGTTTCTGGGTGGTGGAATATGAATGTCTTCAACTATAGGAGATATTGTCAAACTGTTCTCCAAAGAAACTGTAATGATTCACTCTGCCAAAGCAGGACATGGGAATTCTTATTGCTCTATCTCCTTGATGAAATGATTGCTAAGGTTTTTGATTTTTTGCCAATCTGTGCATGAAATTATTGTGATTGTGTTCTGTTTTTTTTTCCAGTTTTACTGAAATACAATTGACGAAACATTGTACAAGTTTAAGATGAACAACATAATGATGTGACATCTATTGTGAAATGGTTACCACCACAAGTTAGCATCCATCACCTCGCACAATTATGGCTTTTTTTCCTATGATAACTTAAAGACCTACTCTCTTAGCAACTTTCAAATATACATATAGTACTGTTAACTATAGTCATCATGCTGTACATTACATCCCCAGAATTTATTCACAGTAATCAAAACTATGCTACTTGCATAAAAACAGACACATAGACAAATGGAACAGAATCAAAAGCTCAGATGTAAACCCCAGAATATACAACCAACTAATATTTAAGACAGGTGGGAATACTCAGGGGAGAAAAGACAGTCTCTTCAGTAAATGGTGCAAGTAAAACAGATATTCACATGTAAAAGAATGAAACTAGACCCATCTCGTCACTCACAAAAATTAACTCAAACTGAATTAAAGAGTTAAATGTAAGACCGAGAATTGTAAAAGTCCTAGAAGGAAACAAAGAGAAAGCTCCTTGACATTAATCTCTGTGATGCTTTTTGGATACGACACCGAAAGCACAAACACAAAAGCAAAATAAACAAGAGGGATGATGCAAAACTAAAAAGCTTCTGCACAGAAAAAGAAACAGCCAACAAAACAAAAAGGCCACCTACCAAGTGGGAGAAAATATTTGCAAATCACACATCTAAGAAGGGGTTAATACCTAAACTATATAAGTACCTCATACAACACAGTACCAAAAAAACCCAAACTATCTGATTTTAAAATGGGCAGAGAAATTGAATAAAGATTATTCCAAACATAACTTACCAATGGCCAACTGGTACATGAAAAGGTGCTCAATATCACTGTCTGGAAAATGCAAATCCAAACCATGAGGTAGCACCTCATACCTGTTAAAATGGCTATTTTCAAAATGACGAGAGGGAACAAGCATTGGCGAGGATGTGGAGAAAAGGGAACCCTTGTGCACTGTTGGTGGAAATGTAAATTGGTGGAGCCATCGTGGAAAACAGTACGGCGGTTCCTCAAAAAATTAAGAATAGAAGTACCACATGATCCAGCAATCCCATGTCTGGGTATATAACCAAAGGAAACCAAATTGGTATCTTGAAGAGATATCTGTACCCCTTCCCATGTTCACTGCAGCATTACTTACAATAGCGAAGACATGGGAATAATCTAAGTATCCATCTACAGATAAATGATATACAAAGTGTGGTATCTTGATAGATCAATAGATAGTGAAATATCACCCAGCCATAAAAAAGGAAATCCTGACATCAAGGATGGAACTTGAGGGCATCATGCTAAGTGAAATAAGTCAGACAGTGAAAGACAAATACTGTATGCTATCACTTAGATGTGGAATCCAAAAAAACGAACTCAGAGAACAGAAGTGGGGATGGAGGAAATGGGGGAAGGTGGTCAAAAGCTACAACTTCCCATTATAGGATAAAGAAGTTATTCTGATTTTAAACTAAATAACCCTTATTATAGGTGAGACCGGGCACCTTTTCATATATGTATTGCTATTTATGTCTTCTTTCCTGTTAGTTTCTTGTTGGCATCTTATGCCCGCTTTTCCATTTGATTCCGGTTTTTTATTAACATGTGGAAATTCTTTACATATTCTTGACCCTACCTGTTTTATATTTTGTGGGTTAAAATGTCTTTCCCAGTCTGTGCCACTTCTTTATGTTGTGTCTTTTGATTCATAGAATTTTTAAGTTTTAATATAATAAAGTTTATCACTTTTTTGTCTTATATGATTTTAAACTGAAGTACAGTCAGCTCACGACGTCGTGTCAATTTCTGGTGTGCAGCATAATGTTGCAGTCATGCATGTACATACATATCATTGTTTTCATGTTCTTTTTCATTACAGGTCACTACAAGATATTGCATGTAGTTTTCTGTGTTCTGCAGAAGAAACTTGTTGTTTATCACTCTTAAAGTTTGTATTTGTTATGGCTTGCTTTAAAAGTATACCCTAAAGAATAAGGATTCCCTAACCCTCAGTCACAAAGTTGTTTCCCTATGTTGTCTTGTCTTCTGTCAGTTCTTAAGTATTATGTCATATCTAAGCTAGAACTGACTTTTGTATATGGTGTAGGAGCCAGGTATCCAACTGTATTTATTTCACCTGAATAACTAGTTGACTTGGCAGCATTTAGTCAGAGGTCTACACCCTTTTCCCACTGATTTTTAAATGCCAGTTCATTTATAAATTGAGTTTCCAGATACGTGGGATCTATTTCTCAGCTCTCTATTCTGTTCCACTAGTCCGTTGCCTCTGTCACGAATTTAAAGCACGCCAAAGCCCTGCCTCTCTCAGCCACTCTTGACGCCCTATTTTTAACTGTCCTGATATATGTGGCTGACAGCCATTCCATTAGCACATGCTTACTACTAGAATTTCAGTTCCCTCTTATTTTTTTTCCTTCTAGGTGTTCCCTTATCTTACTGTGAGCCAAACTCTACGTATGTGATTCATCTAGTATTTCTAGGTGTTTTTTAGTTGGAGAGGGTTTTTTTCAGATATTTAGTCATCTGCATTTTGTTCTCTTTTTATCAACAAATTCCCAAAGTTTTTTCTCCTTAGAATTGGCCTTTATTACTCAGTTCTTTGAAACTGTTCGCATCATGATGACATAAGCCCTTTCCCAGCGTCACAGAATCTCTCTCGCCGTCCGCATGTATTAGCTGTCTTTCTCCAACTCCAGCACACGCCATAAGGCTTGCTGGATGAGAAAGTCTGCTTGAGGAATCTTTTGCAAGTGACATCTACCAGGTTGTTGATGAAATTACCTGTGTGCTACTGCCAGTCCTCCAGAATAAAACATTTTCATTTTTTGGCCATAGGTATTTGACATCTGTTTTGAAAGACAGCCGGGGAGTTTCTTCAATCACAAATCCACGGTTAATGTTGCTTGCCTTTGTTTGGGTGACATTGCTTCATCCCTGCTTAAAAGAATGATTGATGAAATATGGTTACAGCTGTTCTCAAGAACGTCAGACTGAGAAAAGTTCTGCAATAGGGGCCATAAGCATGCAAATGTCAGGTGATGAGATCAACTGAAATCTTTCTTTGGGGGGTTGTGTAAGTGCTAGGCTTTTCTGGCCTCTTCTCTTTTGAAACTAGTCCCAGCATGTTGGGTAGTTGTGACCAGCCACAATTCTCACAAATGGGCAGCCTGTAGGGTCATTTTACCTTTGTAAGATCAAGACTCTAGCAGCAACTTACAGCCCATTTAGTTTTAAAATTTAAAAAAAAGTTATATAAATAGTATTTGTTTCATAAGTTACGCTGTAGAATTTTGAGGTTAGTTCATGAACTCTGGAGTTGTGACAACCTCTTACCCAGTTTGACCTGTGGCAATTTCCTTAGGTTTCTGAACTAGTTTCCTCCTCTGTAAAGCTGAATAATGCTGGTTCCTATTTGTGAGAATTAAATGAATGATAATGATAAATTACTTAGTATATGGCAAGGATGGAATACATTTTGGCTTCTATATTATATAATATTTATAGAGATAACAAAGTATCCAGCATCCCAGAATTGTGATGGTATTTTTACTTGATGAAATCTACTTTCTATTTTTTCCTGATTTTCCCCCCTACTTATTATTGCTGTGGAAATCTTTGACTGCTCTAAGATTACATTGCTTCAAGACATTTTTTTTTTGCCCATCTCTTCCTGTGGATATATGAGTTACTTCTATCTTTTTCTGTTATGAAAACACTTCAATGAGCATTTTTGTAGAAAATTTAGTGTACAAGTCTTCTAGGTTCCTTAAGGGTACATTTCCAGAATTTAGGCTAATGATATGCACATGAATAAAGCTCTTGATATATATTTCCAAATTACCTGCAACTTATACACACTCCATCCTCAGTGAACAGAGGACTGAGTTCCCCTTTCTTCCTCCTCCTAAAATATTTACAAAAAATTATCTCTGGCAATAACATCTACAAAATATATCCCAAGTACGTCTACAGCAGTTCATACACTTTTTGGTTGCAACATTGCTTTAATACTTCTAAAAAGCATTGAGGTCCTGTGTGATTTATCTGCCAATACTCACCATGTTAGAAATTAAAATTACAAAACTTTAAAGCTTTTTAACTTATCTTGACATTAATAAACCCCTTGTATGTTGACATAAAGCATATATATTTTACATCAAAGATTCTATTTTCCCCAAAAAACATGGCAACAAGAGTGGCATTGTTTGACACTTCGGCAAATCTGTCCAATGCCTGGATTATCAGAAGGCAGCCAAATCCCCACTGCTGCTTGTGTTCTCACTGTGGCAATGCCCCATGCCACACATGGGGTATGGAAACTCAACTAGTCTCTCATGAAAAAGTGGAAGTTCAAAAGGCAAATGATATTTTAGAATTACCCTGAAAATCACTTGAACCTCATAGGCCACCTGGAAAGTTCTCAGGAATTCCTGAGAGAGCCCAGACTCTGCTTTGAGAACCACCGACCGATACTGTTAAAGATGTAGTGGTATCTGTCTTTCAAGGGAAAGAGCAAATTTAACTTCGAGATGTTGTGGAACTCAGTACGAAATCTTAGTTTGAATTGTTGAGGATGCCTTTAAACACTTTTTATGCTGATATAAATCACTGAAAATATACCTTTTACAAATAAATTAGTTGTTACTCAGCTAACTGAGGCGTTTCTTTGGACTGTTTCGTGACTATTGCTGTGCTGATGACACTTGTTTTCATGAACTTTTTTGATGGATTGTCGTTGGTTTTGTTGAACAGGCACCATGTTTTTCTTCCCCAAATGTAGCATGGGGCCCATCCTGCGTTCCTGACGGTGCTTTACCGAAAAGGAAAGTATGAGCTGCACCCAGTGCAGTCATTTGTGTCAAGCACAACGCCCCTCACGTAAGTAGCTTCCTTAGGTGGGCGGTGGGAAGGACGGAAACTGAAGGCAAGAACATGAAGGCATTATCCTCCTGGCTGGTGAACTCTGGTCCAGCACAGGGACAACAGTAGAGATACTGTCAGTTCAAGAACACACTCACACACCCCTTTCAATATCCTCCTCTCTCCTTTCCTCCGAGATGTGCTTTAACTGTTTCCAGCTCGGAGCCTGCACGGCCCTGGCATCTCCTAGCTAATACTGACTGTGAGTGCGTTTTCTTTCATCCTGAGTCACCTGGGAACTTAACATTCAGCAAACCAACCAGATCAGAGAGTCTTTGTAACCACCAAAAGGGAGCGTGGGTAGCATTAAATGAAGTGTTAGGCCTATGTTGTTAATGTTTCAAATCAAAGATCCGGATTTGCATCCCTGAAGCTGACAGTTTGTCAAAAGAGCAAGTTGTCTGTTTCATAAAGGATTTTGGAGGCACTCCCAACGAACTTATTGATGACAGGGAACTTTTACAACAATGTAGTCCCAAAGTGCTGGCAGATGCACACAGCGCTAGTAATTACATGTAGGCAACCAAGGTTTTTTTTTTTTTAATGTATCATGGTCTGTGGAAATGGTAGATGGGCAGTTCTCGGAGCCTCCTTACCCAAGAGGGCAGAGTTTCACTTCTTTTCCTTTGAGGCTCACCTGTGAGATTTTTACTGAATTAGAATGGAGCCTGGACACAGAACTTGTATCAATGAAGGATGAATAGAGAATATATTTCTTAAAAAAATATATATATATGGTTCAATATGCATGTTTTAGGGATGGTATAGCTCATGGTAGAGTGTGTCCTTTGCATGCACGAGGTCCTAGGTTCAATCCCCAGTACCTCAGTTAAAAATAATAATAAATAAACCTAGTTACCCTCCCCCACAAATATGCATGTTGTATCACACAAGAAATATTTGTTTAAAAAATTGATGCCATCGGATCCTCATCTTCTTAGGGGGTCAGCAGATGTGGACCGCGACTTCTTAAGTATGGAGGTTAACTGGGTCTGGGGAAGCGCTGGCTGTTTTGTGAATTTTGCTCCAGGGCACCTAATCACGTTCTGCCTCCTGAGACGTCTCTACTGACACTTGGTTCTTCTGATAGGACTGAAGTCCTAACATTCTAGTTGCTGACCCCAGGGATGTGAACCCACAAATGGCTCTTCCTAGCCTAGCTTTCTCATAGCAGGTACAGAGGGCCAGCTTTCGGCCCTTAGTCACCATCATATACGGTCATGCATGTCTTCTGTTGTGCCTGGGCTCTGTCTCCTCTGCGCAGGTTACCTGAAGCCAGGTGCTTGGGCGTGTGTTTTATTTCCTGTACAAAGTCTGGAACTGAGCCTAGGGCCACAACAGGCAGCACCTGTGACTAGGAATTTACACAAACAGAAAAAAAAAAAAAAAAAAAAAAAAGTGGAGCCAACTTCCAGTAACTTGAGAACAGAGACAATCCTGTTTATCTCTGCCACATCCCTGCACTCAGTGATCACCACCAATCCATCACTAAGTCCACCATCTGCCTCCCAGTTCTATCTGTCCATCTCTCTCCATTTCTACCCCAACCATCTGAGCAAGTGTGACCCTTGCAGGGCTGAACTGTCTCTGTTTCTGGCTTAGCAGAGAGTCAGAATCAAAGAAACACCAGTCCGACATCTGCCCCACATGGAAAAGTAATCCAAACCACTGTGGATGTAAAATCATGTATGCAAAAGCTACATTTTAATAATTAAGCCTTGCACAACAGTGAATTAAGCGTGCCATCTACAGAGTCTGCTTCCCAGGATCCAAGCCCGTGGCTGACTAGTTGTGAGGCTGGGAGCAGGGGTCTCGTCTGCGGCTCACCTGTCGGAGGAAGGTACGCTAAGAGTCCTTCCCTCCACTTGCTGTGGTGAGGGTTAAACAGGGTCGTGTGTAGTAAACAGTCTGACACATAACAAACCACATGCGATTTTTACAAACAAAACACAACCAAAAAAAGTTCACTTACCCAAGGCTCTCATGACTTCGTTAAATTAACACTTGTTAAGAAGAACCCCGAGTGTTAGAAAGGGAGCTGAGGTTCAGCAACAGATCACAAGAGAAACTGAAATAGAGAAGTTCATGATTCACAGGTCCTGGGGGACGTCCACAGCACACCTGAGGGGCCCCGCGGGGAGGTTGAGGCTGGGGTGCAGGCAGAGAGGTGGCAGGACCCGAGGCACCTGCCTTTATTAAGGGGTGCTTTATGCATGAGTGGAGGGATGGGGGGACGGTCCCGGGCTAAGGCCAGATTGGTCAATTCAAACTGCAAAGAGTAGGTTTTGGTTAGCTTCATGGGAGTCATCTAAGGGGCACACGAAGGAAGGGTCTGGGAGGTCGGGAGGAACCTATCACGAGGGCTGTTAGGAGGGTCATATAAGCAGCTCACCCTTACTGTTGATTCTGCGTGTGGTTGCAGGAGGGGTACTGTCAGTTCAAGGCTCCCACTGGCCACCTGGCCACACTGTGTAGATGCCAGGCAGCAACATTATACAGTCTTTTAGCTAAACTCTCAAAAGTTCTCAAAAGAAATCTCCTTAAAACCAGACATAAAAGAGAAATCACTCACAGGGATATTCCACTCACAGAATCCAACCCCCCACCCCCACCCCCCAAAAAACCCTAATATTCTCACCCTCTCCCCAGTGAATCAAATCACAGTCGCTACCCACATCCATTGACTTCCGGTCTCCAGATCCCAAGCATTCTCCCCAAACCCTGCTCTCCGGATTCTCCTCCTCCCTTTGCCCCTGCCCTGTCCCCTTTCTCAGTCTATTCTCTCTTCACCTCTCTGTAGCTCTCAGCGCTTTCCAATAAAAATGAAATCAGGCCTGAGAAAGCCTCTCACCCCTCTCCTTCCCGCCGCTACCACCACACTCGGAGCCTGGCAGCCAGACTGAAAGCCTGTGGCGGGCAGGAAAGCTCTGGCTGCCCCCAGCTTGCCCAGGCTGCCTCCTCTCTTGCCTGGACCGTCGTGCTGCTCTGTGCTCTCCTTCTGGGGCCCTGACCACACACACATCAGACTGTTTGATATTGCCCCCTGGCTCTCAGGTGTTCTGTCTTTTTCAGACTCTTTTGTTCTTTGTGTTTCAGTTGCATAGTTTCTATCAACCATCTTCAAGTTCACTGATTCTTTCCTCAGCTGTGTCAGGTCTACCGATGAGACTGTCAAAGGACTTCCTCATTGTTGCCGCTTATTTCTAGAATTTCTTTTGGACTCTTTCTCAGAGCCTTCACCTCTCTGATGAACTTCCTCATTTGTTCATGTATGTTGTCCACCTTTTCCATGAACTCCTTTAACGTGTCAGTCATAGAAGCTGTAAGGTCCCTGCCTGATGGTTCTAACATCTGGGTCTTATCTGAGCCTGATTCTTTTGATTGCTTTGCCTCTTGATAATGGAGTTATTGTTTGCTTCCTTGTGTGTCTGATAATTATTTTTATTGAAAGCAGGATATCATGCATAAAACAGAGACTGATATAAATATTTTTCACACCTGGATTTGAGCACATCTCCTCTTCTGCCTAATGTGTGTGGAGTTGAGTCAGTTGACACTGGAGATGAGCTGTGTTTGGGTTTTGTTGTTACTGTGGTTACTTCAGGGCAACACTGCTCCCAAGTTACTGTGAGTTTACTGTGGAGGCTGGGTTGCTGGAGAATTTTTCTCAATTTTTCAGTCTTCCCTGCACCTCACAGAAGAGTCTCTCTCCAGGTTCTCCTCAGTGACAGACAGCTGTTGCTTGTTACCCTGTGTGAGATGCTGCCCCAGGGGGACACAGGGAAGTCTTGGACATCCTGTTCAGTCCTGAGCTTCTATCTCAGGCGGGCCTTCTGTGCCTGAGCCTCCCAGGTGGGACTTTCTCAGTGTGCCTGCTCCTTCTCCTTGTGTGTGGTTGGTTTGGGGTAGAGCTTCCCAGGTCCTCCCCAGAAGTAGAGGACTTCTTCTTGGTTTTTGTATAGAATTGTGGGCCCAAGACCATTTCCTATTCCTTTCCCAAGGGTGGGGGGTTAATGCTCCTATCACCCACCATGGGTCTTCACATGTGCCCAGGGGGTGGAAGTGTCTGATGCCCCCCCTCCAGCAGCTGAGTTTTTGCTTAGCAGGAAGGAAGGACTTGGGCAAGGGACAGGGTTAGTGCCCATCTCATGGTCACTAATTTCCTGCTGCCCACCTGCCCCACAGAGAGGGCTCTTTCTGGCCTCCTGCCTTTGTCCCAGTCTTTCCTGTGAACCCCTAGAGAATTCTAGGGGGTCTCCAGCACTTTAACATCTGAGCTGATTTCTTCTTATCCGCATGAGCAGCAGACACCCCCTCCTCCCATGCGCTGCCCACGCGAGCCAGTCCACACATCCCACCTCTCCTTAGAGAGGCCTGGCCCTCCTTGGAATTCGGTGTCTAGTTTGCCTTGCAAACTCAGCTCTCTGATGAGTTCAAGGAAAAGTTATGATTCTGCAGTTTGTTGGACTTCTGTTCCTTGCTAGGCTGGGAGTGGCGCTCCTAGTTTTCTGTATTCTGGGCGGAAGTGGGAATTCTTGCCTGGACTATTGAAAGAACCACTGAACCAGTCTTCTCGTAGACCCTTTGTCTCCCTCAATCCATTCCCCGCATTAAACCCAGAGGGGTAACAGTCAGGTCTGGTCAGGACGTGCTTTACCTTCAGTCCTCTTGGTGGCTTCCTGGCTCTCTTATGATGACTAAAGTCCTTCATGAAGCCTAGACGTGGCCCTGGCTTACTTTCTCTACCTCAGTTTGTCTCAACATCCCATTCACTCTTGGAACAACAGCCACGGGTTTGTGCTCGTTCTATTTCTTCCTCCCCGCATTGCTGCTCTCGCCTTCGCCAAGTCTTTCCTGTTCATTCAGATCTCAGACCCCACTCCATTTCCCAGGGAGACCCTGCCTGACGCAACCCACCCCCTACACTCCCATCAAGTGTTCACAGACCACCCTGAACTTGGTTCCACATCTCTGTAGTTGTCCAGTTACTTCATTAATGTCTGTCTCCCCAGCTGCCAGGAGGAAAGGGACTGTGTAAATGTATCCAAGTGTCCCTAGCAGCTAACTCAGCACCCAGAACCTAGCTCAGTCAATGTTTGCTACTGCTGTGATTAAACTGAGAACAGGTGGAACCAACTCAGGGGCCCTGCTTCCATGAACCTGCTTTTGTTCTGTACATAGCAACCCTCGGCCAGACAATGGAGGGCTGGAAAATAGAGATGCAGTCATATCTGGGGAACGACAGTTAGAGATGCTGAATATAACCAGCCTCACCCTGAGTTGGGCTGGGTGCAGGTGCCATCTTGCTGCCACCAGCAGTTTTAGAAGCTAGTTGAGCTTAGAAAATAGCCTGGACCAGAGTGGTTCTCAGACAGGTGCTGACAGGGAGAAGTACCATGGGTAAAAAAAAATGTATTCCTGCAAATAGCAAAATGGAAAGAAGTGAGGACACACCACGTTTAATTTAAATGAAGTTATTAACAGGAAAAGATTCTGGGGTGTAAATTATAAAGTTACCTTTTATGTTTGCAGCTTTGATACACCCTCAGAAACTGTTCTGTCTTGTGACTTAACATGCTCCACTGGATCTGAAGATACAGTAAAGGATATGCAAGGTGAAGCTGTTTTATGGTTTGGGGTATTTTATGGAAATATTTGTTTGATGATTTTCAGCTAATGTCAACTAGCAATTACTGCAGCGAGGAGAAAACTGGCCCAAGTATTTTTTTAGCATTGATGGAGAGATGTGGGTTGTGTGTAGTAAAATGAAAGAAGGCAGGTGATACCACTGTATCCTGACAGGTCTCAGAGAAATGAAAAATGCAGGATATGCGGAACGTGAGAACTTGGACGTAACTCTACCACTGGCGTCAGCTCCTAGAAAAGTTATCTGGAAATAAATATTTTGTTGTTGTTGGTGTTATTTGTTATTAAATATAATTTTGTTTATTTTTAGCCTGAAAGATGTAACCAGTGGAAGCTTTGACACTCACGTACCTCCAGGACACCGCTTCCATCTCATGCAACCTTCCAATGAGACCTTCCTCACGAACTACATAACCAAATGTCTGGAACTACTGATGCTCAACTGTTAGGTGTTCTCCCTTCTGGTCTTAAAATAACCCCAATGATCATTTGATACTCTTCTTCAGTTTTCAGAAGTAGCTCATGAGTTTTACTCCAAGATTGGAACATGATACATTGGCTTCTGTCTGGGTGATTTGTTATTTACAAATGTCTTTCTCCAAAGAGCACTGAAATATCTGGGGACAAAGGACCAATGGGTCAGCAGTATTTCTGGGAGGGTCCTTTGTCTCATTTGAGTCTCATCCGTGTTAAATTTGTCAACAAAAATTCCTGCTTGATCAGTTATCCATTTCTTCCCTTCAATTACCTGGACGTTGAAAATGACAGAGAGGGAGAGGCTTGAAAGGATCGCTTCATTAACACACTGTGGCTCACACATGATATCATTTTTTGAAATATAGTGTTGTCCTATTTAATGAAGAAATATAACCTACCTCTCTGTTAAAATACAAGAGTCCTGAACAATCACTGCCACCCGTCCTGGCAGGTTCTCAGAACTCCCTTGCCCTGGCCCTCTTCTAAGGGGCTCCTCGGACTCGGACGACTGAGGCTCTGTGAAGCCCTGCTGCTGCTCTGGCAGTGGCCCAGGGTGAGCCTCCCATGGACAGCCACTCGAGAGCCTGGCCCCTGGCAGATGGAGGGGTCAAACTCAAAGGCCACACCCGACAGGCTGTCTCAGCCTTGCGTGATGACAACTAGAATTAGACGTGGGGAGAAAGTGGAACTGCTGGAAACAGATAAAGGAACAAAAAGGAAAAGAAGCAGAAGTCGGGAAAATGAGCTGAGTTGGAGTAACGGCAGAACACTCCAAATGGGGTTCACAGATGCCCACTGATGGGAGTGAAGAGGCACCGTATCCCCAGTGCTGCGTGGATCCTGTGATCTCTGGCAGATCCCAAATTCCCCCACAATGTTTGTCTCTTGGAATCCTGGCTGTCCAATCAGATATCTTGATTTGTTACCTCCCGCGATCTTCACAACAAACTCGATGTTGATGCAAGTGGTGCCTCTTCCTGTGGCTTCAACTGCTTAACACAGCATTATACACTGAAACGTCACCTTTTAAAGTACTGGTATGTTTAGGATCATGTAATGTGGGCTCATGCTTTTGTTACAATTTAAAAATAATAGTCTCAATAAATAAGACTAAGGGAAATGCACAAAGGTATTTTTCAGAATGTATCATTCAGTTTTAACAAAGCATAAATAATATAAAGTCAATTAAGGGGGGGAGGGCTTTGAGTTAGAATGCACTTAATTTGGGTGAAAAATGACCTCCAGCAAATTACGTTAAACGTTTTAGACTCAAGTTACATCATACACACACAGACACAACATTAACCTTGGAACAGTGAGGACATTCCACAAAATTCCCCTACTTTCATTTTACTTTGCTTGCCAATTATCATGAAGAAAGTCACTTTGTTAAGAACCTGTAGAGAGCTTGTTTTTTACAAGGGAATTTTAATAATACACCCTATTTAACTATCTCATTAATTTCAACTGTGCAAAATCAACAACCCGGAAACGTGAAATCTATACATGGTAGAGCTGTCAGACCCATCATTTCTGCCACATGTGGTTTAAACTGAAATCACTTTCCCTAAAAGCCTGAGCCATCTTCTTTGCATACTAGCACTTTTTAAAATATCATATTCTCGGTTTTATAAGGCTGTTAGCAGAAGCAGCTTTTTTCACTGCTTCACAGATACTCCGTTTTCTCAAGAGATTTCTTATGATCACTTGGATAGACAATGTTTGAAAGTCTCATGTTTTTGCAAAGTATGCTATTTTGTGATGTTTTATATTTTGTTTCTCTCATAATTACTTAAAAATTTTTTTTGCGAGGAGGTAGTTGGGTTTATTTACTTATTTAAATGGAGGTACTGAGGTGAACCCAGGTAGAGTGCTGAGCTATGCCCTCCCTCCATATTTTGTTGAAAACTCTGTCCACAGTGGTCAAGAAGAACATACAAATATTGCCTCACACAGATGTACTTGCCAGTATAACTTTGCCTAAGAAATAAAATAACTAAATGTTAAAAAAAAAAAAGTTGAGTACATGCTGTGCTTTATTCTTTGGTAGGATACAATTTCCAGGGGCACCCTCTGGTGCTAAAGTAATGTGGATTTGTGATTATTCATTCAAACAATTTTCAGTTAAGAGAGTCCACAAATGGGAATCTCACAACGTAGCCAACGCCAGGCTTCTGGGCTGGAGGTGAGGAGCACGAGGGAACACCTGGAACCTTCCAAGCTCTCGGTGTATCCCTGCTAATGCCTTCTCTTTGTTGGACGTGGGTGTTGACTTCATCATGGAAGACTTCTGACTGTCTTTATGCAAAACTTAGTAGAAATGAGAATCATCTTTACTTTTTAAAGTTTTCCAGGTGAGAAATCAAGTGAGACCTGTTTTTAATTAAATTTTTTATTTTGAGATAACTGTAGATTCACAGGTGTTTCTAAGAAACAAGTTTCCCCTAAAGGCAACATCTTGCAGAAGTCTAGTGTAATATCACAGCCCGAAGATGACACAGATACAGTCAGAATGCAGAACATTCCATCACCACTGGATCCCCTCCTCTGACCCCCAATCCTCCTCCTCCCTGGCCATCACTATTCAATCCTCTTTGTGTATAATTTTGCCATTTCAAGAATGTTACATAAATGGGATCATACAGTGCGTAACCTTTCGGGGTTGACTTTTTTCACTCATTATAATTCCCTGGCAAATCATCTAGTCCATCCAGACTTTTTAAAAAAGTCATATGAAATTAATCTATCCCTCTGGTCATATGACACCAAGGCTGAATCCTTATTCAGGGAATAGAGGTACACTGTTCGAAGGGATTTTTAGCTAGTGGAATCTCAAATAGATTTTAGGACCGTGTAAATGAGATTACCTTTTTTTCAGAGACCATGTGTACAGGCACATCAGATTGAGAACTGGTCCAATATGATATTTCAGACTCTGCATTTTTCACTCTGATAAGACTGGATGTAAGAAGCACAGTCACTGTACACTTTGTCATCACTAGCTTCTACATTTCAGCTTGATTTTTCTATTTGTCAGAAAGGTAAAAATTTAAAGACAAATAGTTGATAGTCCCATGATGGCTTTTTTCTTTCTTTGAAGGGCTTTAGATAGACTCGCAAGTTAATTTTTTAAAAACTTTGTTGCTTACTGTTAGGCTTTATACAGGATATGCTTTAAAATGAAGGCAGGATAATCAGTTATCTCATTCCATTCTCACAGCCCTGGGAGACTGACTTTTTCCCCCTTACTCTACAGATGAGGCTAAGCAAGCCTAGTGATTTGCCTCAAGTTATCTGGTAAAGACATCACAGGGAGAGGGCTGGAACCAGGGATGTCCGTGACTGCCAAGGCCCTGTGACAGTGGAAACCTCAAAGCTTCATGTGCAACGAGGAAGAGTCTTGTTACTGGTTCTTAATCAGCTGCTTTGATCACACCAGTAAGAACAGCTCACTGAAGAAAAACAGATGAGCTAGAAGAACCAACCAATGTTAATGTTTCTGTGCACACGCGACCAGAGCAATACTTCTGTAAAACAACTTCTAAAACTTGTCTGGTTTTAGCAAGTAAAATTTCATTAAATATGTAGTTTCAGCATACCTCTAGTTAAGAACTGCAATTCGTGTTAATAGCAAAAATACTCATGATATGGAAAGAGTTAATGGCACGTCCCTCCCCTAAATCTTAGGTCGTGATACCATTACCAAGGCTCCGAAAGGGAAATTTTCTTATGTGCTGAATTCTAGATTCCGTATTTTTCTATCAGCTCTTTTGCTTTAGAAATATAGGCACTCATGGCATCATCCTTCGATAATCCTAGAAAGATACAAAAAGACTGCTTCACAGACTGATGTACTGGGAAATGAGGAAGGTTTGTTTAACTTATTTAAAAATTAACCACTTTTGAAATAATGCTGTTTGCAGCAACATGGGTGGACCTAGAGATTATCATACTAAGTGAAGTCAGGCAAAGACAAGTATCACATGATTATTACTCCTATGTGTAATCCAAAAAATGACAGAAAGGAACTTATTCACAAAAGAGAAAGAGACTCACAGAGAAAGCAAACTATGGTTACCAAAGGGGAAAGAGAAAGGGAGGGATAAACTGGGAGTCTGGAAATAGCAGATACTAACCACTATGTACAAAATAATCAACAAGGTCCTATTGTATAGCATGGGGAACTATATTCAATAACTTGCAATAACGTATAATGAAAAAGAATGTGTCCATATA
This sequence comes from Camelus bactrianus, assembly GCF_048773025.1. Lineage (NCBI taxonomy): Eukaryota > Metazoa > Chordata > Mammalia > Artiodactyla > Camelidae > Camelus > Camelus bactrianus. Next base: position 7,110,869 of record NC_133573.1, on the reverse strand, counting down.
TATATATAAAACTGAATCACTATGCTGTACACCAGAGACTAACACAACAGTGTAAACTGACTATACACCAATTAAAAAAATATTAAGCACCTTTTTGGAGGTTCCAGGCTTCCCATTTAGCCTTGCCTTTTAGATCTAACACTCCTGGACACTCTGCCAAAAGAAGGATAAATGTATCTTCAGGTTTCTTTTTTACCCTATGCTTCTAGAAACACCATTAACAAAGTGCATTGTTACTTTTAAACGACAGCATAATACCAATATCCACGTCTCCCACTACAGACTGTTTGTAGAGCCCGTAGAGGACTTTCAGTTCCTCATCGTCTGGCCTGGTTTTCAGCTTCCTCACGTCGTCAGCTGCCTTATCAAAGTAACCCTAATGGAAAAAGAAAAAGAGGCACCCAGTGTACTTGCTGACTTTGGGGGAACTTAAAGAGGAGGGAGGTTTTGTTTCCACCAGAATTATCCTTAGTTTAATTCGTGGACACTTCCCCTGGTCCTTACCTGTTGCATAGACAGTGTATCTGTGTATTAGATATGGAGAACCAAATAAAATTTTTTTAAACATTTTTTTATTGAGTTATAGTCATTTTACAATGTTGTATCAAATTCCAGTGTACAGCATAATTTTTCAGTTATACATGAACATACATGTATTTATTGTCACATTTTTTTCACTGTGAGCTACCGCAAGATCTTGTACATATTTTCCTGTGCTACACAATATAATCTTGTTTATCTATTCTGCATATGCCTGTCAGTATCTACAAATTTTGAAATCCCAGTCTGCCCCTTCCCACCCCTGTCCCCTTGGCAACCACAAGTTTGTATTCTATGTCTATGAGTCTGTTTCTGTTTTGTATTTATGTTCTTTTTTTTTTTTTTTTCAGATTACACATATGAGCGATTTCATATGGTATTTTTCTTTCTTTCTGGCTTACTTCACTTAGAATGACATTCTCCAGGAACATCCATGTTGCTGCAAATGGTGTTATGTTGTCGGTTTTATGGCTGAATAGTATTCCATTGTATAAATATACCACTTCTTCTTTATCCAGTCATCTGTTGATGGACATTTAGGCTGTTTCCAATTCTTGGCTATTGTAAATAATGCTGCTATGAACACTGGGGTGCAGGTGTCATTTTGAAGTAGGGTTCAGTCTGGATATATGCCCAGGAGTGGGATTCCTGGGTCAAATGGTAAGTCTATTCCTAGTCTTTTGAAGAATCTTCATACTGTTTTCCACAGTGGCTGCACCAAACTGCATTCCCACCAGCAGTGTAGGAGGGTTCCCTTTTCTCCACAGCCTCTCCAGCATTTGTCATTTGTGGACTTTTGAATGATGGCCATTCAGACTGGTGTGAGGTGATACCTCATTGTAGTTTTGATTTGCATTTCTCTGATAATTAGTGATATTGAGCATTTTTTCATGTGCTTTTTGATCATTTGTATGTCTTCCTTGGAGAATTGCTTGTTTAGGTCTTCTGCCCATTTTTGGATTGGGTTGGGTTTTTTTTTACTTAGTAAGTCATATGAGCTGCTTATATATTCTGGAGATCAAGCCTTTGTTGGTTTCATTGTTTGCAAAAATTTTCTCCGATTCCGTAGGTTGTCTTTTTGTTTTACTTCTGGTTTCCTTTGCTGTGCAGAAGCTGGTAAGTTTAATTAGTTCCCATTTGTTTATTATTGCCTTTATTCCTATTGCTAGACTGCCCTAGGAGACCAAAGAAAATTCTTAATATTGAAAATGTTCAATTTATCTACTTTTAAAAACTGAAGAAGACACAAATAAGTGGAAAGACACTCCATGTTCATGGATAGGAAGAATTAATAGTGTTAAAATGATCATCGTACCCAAAGCCATCTACAAATTCAATGCAATCCCTATCAAAATTCCAGTGGCATTTTTCACAGAAATAGAAAAAGCAACCTAAAATGTATATGCAGCCACAGAAGACCCTGAATAGGTCAAACCAATCTAGAGAAAGAAGAACAAAGCTGGAAGCATCACATGTCCTGATTTTGAACATCACAAGTGGTTGCAAACAAAACAGTATGGCTGTCACAAAAACACACACAGATCAATGGAATAGAAATGTGAGCCCAGAAATAAACCCATGCATATTAGTTTATGACAAAGGGGCCAAGAATGTACAATGGGAAAGAACAGTCTCTATAATAAGTGGTGCTGGGAAAACTGGACAGCACATGCAAAACAATGAAACTGAACTTCCTCTCACACTATATACAAAAATCAGCTCAAAATGAATTAAAGATTTGAATGTAAAACTTGAAACTGTAAAACAACTAGAAAAAGATGGAGGGAGTTGGCATCTTGACATTGATCTTACCAACGAGTTTTTGGATTTGACACCAAAAGCAAAAGCAGCTAAAGCAAAGTTAAACAAGTGGGACTACATCAAACAGAAAAGCTTCTGCACAGCAAGGAAACCATGAACAAAACGAAAAGACAACCTACTGAATGGAAGAAAATACTTGCAAATCAGAAAATATTTGCAAAATATTTGTAAACTGATAAGGGGCTAATATTCAAAATATATAAAGAACTCATATGGCTCAAGAACAAACAAAAGAAAACAATATGATTTAAAAATGGCTGGAAGATTTGAAGAGATATTTTTCCACAGAAGACATACAGATGGCCTGAAAAGATCACTAATCTTTTATTTTATATTTTACTTTATATTTTAATCCCCACATCATTAATCATCAGGGAAATGTAAGTTAAAACAACAATGAGATATCACCTCACACCTGTTGGAATGGCGATTACAAAAAAATAAGAAACAACAAGCGCTGGTGAGGATGTGGAGAAAAAGGAATCCTTGTACACTGATGATCGGAATGTAAATTGGTGTAGCCACTGTGGGGAACAGTATGAAGTTTCTTCAAAAAAATTTTAAAAAGAACTACCATACGATCCAGCAATCCCACTTCTAGGTATTTATCCAAAGGAAATGTAATTGCTTTCTTGAAGAGATATGTGCACGCCCGTGTTCACTGCAGCTTTATTTACAATAGCCAAGACATGGAAGCTACCTAACTGTCCACTGATGGAAAATATGGGGTGTGTGTGTGTGTGTGTGTGTGTGTGTGTGTGTATAACAGAATATTAATCAGCCATTAAAAAGGAGCTCCTGATACTTGTAACAACATGGACAGACCTTGAGAGTATTGTGCTAAGTGAAATAAGTCAGAGAAAGACAAATACTGTATGATCTCACTTATCTGTGGAATCTTAAAAAAAAAAAAAACAAACCTAGTAGAAACAGAGAGCTTTGCTGTTTATTTTCCTTAATAACATTTTTTCCATTTTTTTTAAATAAATGGTATTTTATCTTGTGCTATTTGTTTGAAATCAGGAGTAAGCAAGAATTGTCGGCAGCCTGAGTATCAAACAAGAGATGCTCAAAGAGGCATTCTATCCCTGCCCCCTGATTTCTTTCTCTAAAGCCAGACTTCCCTTTTGATCCAAAGATCTGGTAGAGAAAGTGGAGAGCCCACTGTAACATCAGAACCCCAGTGATCTCAGCAGAGTTGCTGGATAAAATTTCCATCTAGCGCCAAAGACAGGGCAGAGCACAACTAGAATAGTTGTTTTGTGATGAACAAAAATCACTTGTAAGCCAGAGGCCAGGATCTCTACACTAAATATCCTTGAATATAGCCCAGCCACCTGATCAGTCCCTGGAGGGGTCTCAGAAGCATGGGTGCACGTGGCCAGGATGAAGGACAGACTCCCTGCCTCATCTTTCTGAGTTATTTTCTAGGAAACTCTCAGCTGCTTTATAATGTTATGGTTAAGAACACAGGTTTTGGAGCTAGACTGCCTTGGTTTGACTCTCAGCTTCACCACTTAAGAGCTGTGTGATCTTGGGCAGGTTACTTAACGTCTCTGTGTCTGTTTCTTCATCTGAAAAATGAGACAATATGAGACAGTAACACTACCCATCCACATGTAAAACTTATCTATGAGGATATAAGTTAACAACATACATAAAATATTTTAAATAATGCCTGGCACATAATGAATACCCAAGAAAGTTTAGCTGCTATTATTTTTATTGTAAGGGTTTTTAGGGGAAAAAAAACTAGTTTTAGAAAAAACTGGAAAAAAAAGTACTTGCACTGAAGCAAGACATGAAAAATACTTTTTATGATTTAACAAAGAATACAACATTGTTGGTATACACTCAACTTTTAGAAAAAATAAAGACTAGAAAGAAATATACTAAAACTGTCAGTACTAATTGTCTTTGATTATTGGTCAGTTTTCTAATTTTTAAAAATACTTTCTATACTCTCCAAATTTTCTGTAATGTGCACTTGTTTGTCTATAATAAGGACAAAGTTAAAATGCTACATTTGTGCCCCAGGCTTCCTAAGGGCAGGGCAGTGTTAGGCTATTCAGGGAGGAGTGCTGGCAGGTGGTATGAGCCCATCTGAGCCCAGTACCTCCTTGTTGAATGAATGAATGAATATGTGAGTGGATATTAGAAGGGTCTGAAAGTTATCATAGGTGAGAAACAGGCTGAAATACACAGCTGTTTACACTTAAGGTCAAAGCATTCTGGGCCCAAGGGAAAGCCTGATGATGTTTCTGAGCTGCTGTAAAGCTGGGCTCATTGCTTCTGGTGAGGAATTTCGGCCTCTGTTGAGCTGCTTCTCTGGGAGCTGTGTCCAGGAGTGTGCACGTGATTCTTCCCAGCCCCATCAACTGCGCTGGAGGGTCTTCAAAACAACTGCCTTAAGGCATCTCCTGAGACCCTCTCCTATTCATGTTTTCACCACTAGGCCCCCTGACCCCACTTCTGCCGTGGCAGTGACCACAGCGTCAGCAGCAACACTCACACTGGGTGCCTCCTGCCATGCATTCAATGCCCGACATTTAAAAACATATTTCAGAATATTGAGTGATGAGAAACCGTTCAAAATACACACACACACACAAAAAGAGCAAAACTATATAAATAGCAGGCTCGGTGGGTTATAAACACGCACATACACATCTGTATGTGTACATCCACGTTTCTAGAATATATGAGAAACTGACCCATTATGTTAGCGTGGTTATCACCTGAGTGAAGGAATTCGATGGTTTTACTTTACATTTGTTCTCTTTCCCCCGAATTCTCGCTTGAACATACTCCCCACCCCCACCCCCTTCCCAGATCAGAAAAACGGTGATTTTCAATCATGGTTTTACAGACCTCTGCACTTACTTAGGAGAGCCCCTGGATCGTACCAAGGATCAAGGGGCGGGGGTGAGACCCAACCACCCTTTCCAAGAAGGAAAGAGCAGGCGGAGCAGGGACCCCGTGGTCCTCCCGGGGCAACCTGGCGTCCGCCCTCCCCAGGGCCCGTGCCTACTTTGCATCTAACCAGTCCCCGGGTTCACTAGAGTTTCCATAGGGAACCCAGCGCGCAGTCAACAGGTGGCCCCTGTGCGGACTACCTGCAATAGGGAGGCGCTCCGACGGGGTGGGAGTTTCCCGGGGTGGGGCGAGGACCACCCGCATCAACTGCTCCAAGCGCGGGGTCCACGCCCGCCACCAGAGGGCCGTCACACTGGCTCCACGCCCCACTCGTCCTTCCCCTTCCCCGGGAGCACGCCCCACCCAGCACAGCCGGCTCAGCCCAGGCTCACCTGCAGGGACATGGTGGCGGCAACCAACTGCGGCCACACTCCCGGCGCTGGATTCCCCAGATCCCGCCTCCCTCCGCCTATTTAATAGCTACGCACCACCTCTCACAGGCTCCCATTGGGTAGGCTCCCATTGGGTGCGCTCCCGGGCCTGGCTGGCTTCCATTGGCCGCTGGCCTTGGGGGGCGGGGCTGGGCGGTGAGTGGCACCCGCTCTGGCCGTGGCGCCTGTGCTGGTGCCCTAGGGTCCTCCTGAGGGTTGTCCGCTGCCAGCCCTGTTGCAACTGGCAAGGCGAAAGGCAGGGAATTTAAATGAGTTCGCCTCAGTCCTTGGCTTGCTCCCCGATTCTTTCTCAAGAGATTGTTTGCAGGAAATCCAGAGAGGTCTCCCCAAGGCACGGACCTCGCTTGGGATTCCTTTTTATAAATACCTCTGTCCTCCGTATGATTCCTAGAAAGCTGGACAGAAGACAGCATTTACTCAGACCTCAATCTTCCGACCCGTCTCTAGGCACAGCCCATTGGGAACGGTAAAAGCTGGTAATTTGTATCTCATCTTTCTAAAAGCAAGACCACTTAACATTCTGAACACGTGGGGCAACCACCCGAACTCGTTCTCAATTAGAGTAAGGCACAGGACTACTCTCCTATTCAACTTGACCCCATTCTCCAGGGGAAGAAAGCTCAATGTCTCTCCTAGTCTGCAGACACAGAATGGGGTGAGGATTCTTTATTTTAAATAGAAGGCCTCGTGGAGCAAGATGACTGGAAGAAATGGCAAAGTCAATTTTAAGAAAGTTACTGATTTGACAGTAACAATGCAACAACGTATAAGCAATTCAAGGCCCCCAAACATTTTAATTTGCTTTCACGTAAAATTATTTTAAAAACGTATTTGTTACTTTTTCATGTACATCCCTTGGTGTTTTATTTTCTTCTAAAAAATATTTTCATGGTGAAACCAGTGAGTTCCCAACTAAAGAACAAAAAGCAAGTATTAGAAAAATGCACTGGGCAGGATTTTTTTTTTTTTTTCCATACCATGGGAAATGCATTGTTAGGCACAAAAGCAAATGACAGCTTCAAAACAGTGAATGTTCTGTCTGCTGGAGAGAGCCCCGTTTATCCGTGTGTCATCAGAGAAATACTGCAGTGAGGTCCAATGTTGTTGTGTATCTGCGACTGAGACATTTTGGCATTATAGTCATTATGAGAAATCAGAAGAGAGGGAAGTCACACTGTGCTCTGTTTTATTCTCTAAGTCTAGAATATTCTTTTAAGAACACTTTTCAAAACATGTTCTTCTCTTGAGTTGCATCCCCGACTGAATACCAGAGCCATGGGTGTCCTGTCTTCAGAGCACAAAAAGAAGAAACAATGGAAACTTGTCCTCTATTCAGTGCTAATAATATATTACATCTAGTGAAAACTTGGCTTTGTGGAACCCTTAGGGAGTGAGTCAAGTTGAACCATCAAGTTATTTTTTATTGTATTATTAAATATTGATTATGTACATATACACGTAAAATTTTGAAAATAAAGGGCACATTTACGAACATGCCACCAGTTTAAGAAATAGAACATTTCCCTTTCACTTTGTGACTCTCCTGGTTCCATTCCATCCTATCCTCCTTATTCGCTCACTCACTCATTCATTCATTCATTCAAATAGTTACTGAGTGCCAAAATGAGCCAGGCACTCTTCCATGTTTTTGGGAAACATCAATCAACAAGACAAACAAAAATCCCTATCCTTGTGTTACATTCTGATAGGCGATGACAAATAATAGACACATATAATAAGAAATTATATAGTCTATTTAAAGATTTTAGGTGATAGGTACTATTTTCAAAAAGAGCAGAGCAAAGGATGGAGAATCTTGTGTATGTAGAGTGGAGGATGTGACTTGATATTATAAATACAGTGATCAGGGTTAAGTCTCTTAGGAAGATGACATTTGAGTCAAAATTGAAAGAGGTGAGGGGGCTGGCCAGGAAGATCCCTGGGGAAGGGCTTCCCTTGCAAAGGCAGCATTCAGTACAAAGGCCCTAAGGAATAAGCTTCCCTGGCAGGTGTGAAGTAAGGAGCCAGTGTGGCTGGAGCAGAGTGGTGAGAGAGGAGGTCAGAGGATAGGAGATGCAGACCAGATCACAGAAGGCCTTGCACAAAGGCACTTGGCTATAAGCAGGAGTGAAACAGGACCATTGAAAGGTTTTGAGTGAGGACTGACATGATCTGACTTGCTTTTTAAAAGGATCACTCTTGTTGCTATAACCTCGAAGAAAAAGATTGGAAGCAAGATTCTTACAGTAATAACCCAGGGAAGAACTTATGGGTGTCTGCAACTCAGGTGATAGCAGTAGAGGGAGTGAGAAGTAGTTTGGACTCTGGATATATACTGAAAGTAGAGTCAATAGGAGTCCCTGGTAGATTCTACATGGGATGTGGAAGAAAGAGGAGGCAGGATAACTCCAAGATGCTTGGATACTTGGCCTGAGTAACTGAGGTTTGGTGGGGTGGCCAAGGTCAGAGGTTCAGTTCTGGACACGCTATGTTTGACATACTGGATATCCAAGTGGAGATGCCAAATAGCCGGTTGGAAATCCAAGCTTCATCTGGGCTGGGTACGTAAATTAGGGACTCATGGTCATAGAGATGGTGTCTAAAACCTTGAGATTGGATGGCCCTAGGAATTGAACGTATGTAGAGGAGAAAAGGAAAGAAGACTGAAGATTGGGCCATGGGAAATTGCAACATTAGGAGTTTGAGGAGAAGAGGAAGAGAGAGCAAAGTGATTATCGAGGTAAGAGAAAAACCAAGAGAATGTGCTGTTGAGAAAGCATAATAAGGAGAGGGTTTGGTTAGATGAGGACTGAGAATTAACAATTGGATTTGGGTCATTGTCAAGATTATCCATGACCTGAAAGAAGTTTTAATGCAGTCATCGTGGGGGTGGGGGTCAAGCCTGATTAGAGTGGCTTTAGGAGAAAATGCAAGGAGCAATACACAGCAGTTAGAGCCGTTTTTTGGGCTCTGCACTTGTTTATCCCTCCACCTACATCACACTGTCTTAATCATTGAATCCTCTAAGTTTTGTTCTTCTTCAGGGAGGATTGTCTTAGGCACTCTTCTATAATTATTTTAACATCCATGAGTTTCCATAGACGAAAATTCTTGAATTTTTCTTGGCATTGCATTGAAACTCCATATCAGTTTGGGGGAGGAGGTGGAGGCTGATATCTTTAAGCCGAAGTTTTTTTGTTTTTAATTGAAGTATAGTCAGTTTACAATGCTGTGTCAATTTCTGGTGTACAGTATGATGTTTCAGTCATACACAAATATACATATATTTGTTTTCATATTCTTTTTCACTGTAAGCTACTATAAGATATTGAATATAATTCCCTGTGCTATACAGTATAAACTTGTTTAACTATTTTGTATATACCAGTCAGTATCTGCAAATCTCAAACTCCCAATTTATCCTTTCCCACCCCCTTCCCCCCGGACCCCGGTAACCATAAGTTTGTTTTCTATGTCTATGAGTCTGTTTCTGTTTGTAAATAAGTTTGTCTGTCTTTTTTTTTTTTTTTTTTAGATTCCACATATAAGTGATATCATATGGTATTTTTCTTTCTCTTTCTGGCTTACTTCACTTAGAATGACAATTTCTAGGTCTGTCCACGTTGCTGCAAATGGCATTATTTTATTATTTTTTATAGCTTAGTAGTATTCCATTGCATGAATATACCACAACTTCTTTATCCAGTCATCTGTTGATGGACATTTAGGTTGTTTCCATGTCTTGGCTATTGTAAATAGTGCTGCTTATGAACACTGGGGTGCAGGTATCTTTTTGAATTAAGGTTCCCTGTGGATATACGCCCAGGAGTGGGACTGCTGGATCATACAGTAAGTCTATTTTTAGTCTTTTGAAGAATCTCCATACTGTTTTCCACAATTAAGCCAAAGTTTAACTATTTATGACTTCCACATATCTTTTTCAATTAACTGTCTTATTATTTAGAGAATATGCTCTAATTTTCCCCAATTGAAAGTCTTGCACATCTTTTGTAGATTTATTTCTAAATAACTTTATAACTTTTGATGTTACAGGTAGCATCTTTTAAAAAATTTCTTTAGCTGTTTGAAACTGATATAGAGGAAGGGAATTGATTTTTGTACATTGACTCTATCTAGCAGCCTTTATAAATCTTTTTAATTTTAATGATTTTTCAGTAAGTTATTTTGGGTTTTTTCTATAGCAAACATACAATCTATGAATAAATGACAGTTTCATTTCTTCCTTTCTAGTCCTCACACCTTTCTTTCTTTTCACTGCCTCTCTGCGCAAGCTGGGGCCTATACTATAATACCAAATGCTATCATAATAATAGTAATGATATAACTATAATATAATAATGGTCACTCTGATCTTGTTCCTTTGTATAAATATACCACAGATTCTTTACCCAGTCAGAATGTTCTTTTTCTGATTTTTAGTATCATCATTATGCTAGCACATAAAACAAGTTGAGAAATCATCCTCCCGTTTTTGTATTCTGGACTAAATTGTGTAGAATGGAAAAAAATTACAAACCAGAGGTCACCCACTCAAATGCCAATGACATTTGAGCTGATTTTTTTGCTTGCTGCCTCCCTCCCTTTCAACTCCTTGGTGTTAAAGCCCACTTTAAAAGCACATGGGAAACTCAGTTGTTTATCCCATTGATTTTCCAACCTGTAGCCAGAGTCAGTGTCCTATAATACAAAGGGCACCTGGTTACACGACCTGCTGCGTGCACCTTGCAGTGACATCCCAGCTCTCTTATGATAAACTCCAAAATCTTTTTGGCATAGAGATGGCTCTAATGCTATTGAGGCCCTCAGTAAAAGTCACCTATGGGACGTCCCGAGAAAGAATCCGTTAAGGGTTCTGATACGTTACCTAACTACCGTCCAGCAACACCCACTCCCCTCCCTAACAAGAGCGGAAGAGTGGGCCCCCTGCTGCAGATGACGGTCCTGGCGCAAACGTCCAGGTGGGGTGCGGCGGCTCTCTTGTCCCCCTGGAGGCTCCAGGCCTCCTTTTGAAGGTTAAGCGGCAGTGATTTGAAAAGCAGTGTTCTCTAAGCCTGGAGAGGTGCGGCTGCCCAATGAAAAGGAACTCCGTCGAGAGACGGCCCCGACCGTTTGTGCCTCTCCATCCTCCACTGCGGATGCAAGGTTCCTCTTGGCCGGGATGCTCGACATTCAGAACAGAGCAGATTTCCTGTTCAGCTCGCACTGACCGCTGTTTGCTTCTAGCACCTGGCCAATCTCCTGCACGTTCTCTTTGGGCTCCATGAAGCTCATGATCTTCAGACTCCATGTCAGTACAGTGAGCGAGGCCTGGCGTCCCCACATTTTTTCTTTTTCACTGCCTCGGCTGCAACTCCAAGAGGTGTGAGTGGCTCCCATAGGCTTCTGCTTTCACGTTCCTCCTGGCAAACCTGAAACGTAGATGTCTCAGTATGAACTTGAACTTGAACATGGCGAAGAGGCCCCCAGTGGCCCCTGCGGGTCCTGGCTGGTTATCAGAGGGAAGACTGGCGAGGTGGCGCTTATTCTTCCGAGTGTGCCCAGGTGGATGGAGTTTCCTTTGGACACATCCTGCGGGAAACTGGTTCCTTCTGTGGCTCTGCCACTACTTTCTGATGTGCGGGAGGCCGAAGGGCCCAAAGGGACCCACTTGGGAGTCTGTGCTGGGCTGGAGACACGTCCCGGGTTCCCTCTGTGGGGCACAGCCCTGAGGCCTGCTTGAGCTGCACCGCTTGGATCCCCGGTGCCAGCGTGGCCTTGTCGGGGACACTGGGGTGTGGAGGGCTGCGGACGCTGTGGTGGCCCCGCCCCTGGCACCATCAGGCTGTTCGCCCTTCTGCATGGAGGACTGGCCAAGGCTGGCCCCCTCCCAAAGCAGGCAATTCCAGCGTTGATTTATGCTGATGGCTGAGAGTGACTTGGTCGCTGTTGCTGGTAGTGAGATGCCCTCTTACTCTCCAGCCGGTGGAGGGACCGGCAGGTTCCTTGGTTTTGCTGCTGCCCTCCCATCCTGATGTCGGAGCCTCCTGAGGTAGTTTATGTTCTGAGTTGCTCCTCTGAGTATTCTCGGAGGGGGAATTAGCATTAGCGGTGGGGGCAGCCAGCTCACTGACGCCGCCCTGCTGTATGTTGGCGGAAACTCCACGTGGATGCTCGGTGCGCTGCAGTTGGTTGGATCCACTGAAGCCTGGGGTTTCAGGGCGAAGATGTGGCCCTCCAGCTTGGCTCTCTTGCACCTCAGAAGCAAACAGATGGCCATCATTTGGTTGTACTTCTGGCCATCAGTGAGCCTTGGATCTCTTCCCTGTGTCACACGGACACCTTCCACTGTCAGCCAGGGTTCCTGGGAGACAGACAGTGGCTCCACGCAAGCTCCACTTTGTCTTCATGACCTGTATTCATCCGCAGATCTTTCCTGATGGGCTCTAAAGTGCCTCTCTTGCTGGGGTTGAGAATGAGAAATTTCTGGAGCAGTTTTTCCACATTTCCTGAACATGTGAAAGGATATATGGTATATTCACTGAGTACCCACTCCTGCAGCTCCCTAAAGGCAGGAGTCCATCAAAAGGTGTGGGGGTCTGCTGACCAGTATATAAACAGATGACCCGCAGATTCCGCACATCTACTGCAGATCCATCTTATTTGGACCTGGAAGAGTTCCAGGGTGGCACAAAGGGGGTACCAAAGAAGGTATCCAGCTTATTGCCAAAGGTGAATCGTTGGTGAAACCAAAGTCTTCAAACTTGATTTTCATATCAACATCCAAAAGCAGGTGTTCTATCTTTAACTTGATGAACAATGCACACCCTGTGACAGGACTCCACTGATGGAATTTGCCAGGACCTCTTTTCTTGAGGACTTCCGTGAACTACTAAGTACTCAGACACATCGCTTCCATTGAGTACTTCCTGACAAGGCAGAGTGGATCACTACAAATAATTGTTTTGGGATGGTTCAAATCCTTCGTGATTCTTACTTTAAGGAACCATCTCTGGTATTTGGACGAGTGTCCTAAGTCTTGTCGATGGTCTTCATGACTTCCTCTTTCCCAGCTCAGGATGTACTGAGCCAACTTCAGCTTGGTCAAGTTGCCCATGGCAATGGTCTTGAGAACTAGTGGTTGTCAAAATGGGTGTCCTTCTCAGCAGAGATGACTGAGATGCCTAGAGCATGTTGGACTCACTGCTGACCTGGGAGTCAAGGTGTCCTACGGTCAACTTAAAATTGGGAAAAGCTGATCAGAAACTTGACCCAAATCACCTCAAAAAAAAAAATCACTTCCATACTCCTCCTGATGAGCTGATTTTATAACAGAGTCAAAACACAGTGCCACACATACAAATACTAACAAATGAAATAAAAGGAAAAAATACAAAAAGAATCTAAAAATGGGGGACATGAGAAAAAGAAAAAAGTAAAGAAAAGATGAAAATGAGAAAAGAAAAAGAAGAGTAAAGAAAAATGAAAGAAAAAGAACAAAGAAAAAAATGGGGAAAAAAGTAAAAATTAGTAATAGACAAAATGGAGAAAAATCCTGCAATGTCAATGAGAAACATTGGTCAGAGTTCTCCAGGTCACTGAAAACCAGCTTCTTGAGCTACAAGAACTGAAAAGCCAGGAAGTTAGAAGCTTGACTTTTCCTAAGAGTGGCTTCTTGCAAGGCCATAACAAGAAATCAGGCCATCAAAGCTGGTCATCATCTACCGTGGTTTTCTCACTTTGGGGATTCTAGACCACTTGTTTCTTTCAAGCAAATTATTGAGGACTCCAAAATGCTTTTTGCTTAATGGGTTATGGCTCTCAACATTTAACTTTTTAAAATTAAAATCTGTGGCTTTTTCATTTCTAGTTTGAAAAGCTATAATGATTTTTGGCTTTGAAGAGCTCATACTGGCTACACTGGAAAATAAAATTTATATATGAAGCAAACTGCATTTTCAAAGATTTTCTTTTAAACATAGATGAAAATTTTCCACCCATTTATTTTTCCTGCTTGTTACATTTTCTGTGATGAGTTTAATCTATTTTACTAGTCACTAATCAGAAATAGTAGCTTTTCCCCCATAAATGTAAGTGGTTTTAAATGTTACATTAACTACTAAAATATGGCTATTTCTGATACATGGTTTTGTGTGATTGGTTCAATTTGTTCACAGTCTGGTTGGTCTAAATATCTGTCAATGATGAATATTCACAAGTGTGGAAGTGAAAAGACTTATATTTGTGTTGTGTATATGAAATGAGTCTGTTAGTAGTATTGAATTTGTTACAAACAGATCCATAGGGAGAAAATTAAAACAGAGTTCCTAATACCTTCCAACTAAGCAACTGGGTCCAGTCACTTTTAAACTAGTAAAGTTATAAAGTCAGTGATGTCCTAACACTGGATTAGCGACTATGGTGCATGTGACTATGTCACAACTTTAGATGAATAAATCATTTCCTACAATAAACATTTTAATAAATATAACTTCCTGAAGCAACAAACAATGAATACAATTTCCCCAAATGAACAACTAAGTAGACATCACCTAGGCATGGAAAGTTATGTTTCCTGTCATTTTAAAGTTAGGGTATTTTTAAGAGAACTCCTTGCAAAAAATTAACCAAGACGTTATCGCTGTAACAAATTTCAGAGAAAGAATATATCTGACCATATGCATTTTTATCTTCATTTAGTTTAATATTTATATTTTAGAGTTTTCAAAGTGAAAGTTCATAAAAATCTTCCACTTTTTACCCAACCTATTAAGATATAATGGTAGCTCAGGACTTTATCTTCTCAAGGCACCACTGCCAACCACTTTCCATTTGTGTTGTTTCAATGATGATATGTAGACAGGGCTGAATTAAAGTACCCATGGCTCATAATTTTGTTCCCCACCATTTAGTGATAATATTGTATGTGTTTTACATGTTAATATCCAATTAACATACTCTGCAACTGAACACCCTTAAACCAAAGGTCTCCCTACTGGGGATACCAATGGTTTCCCACCTAGCAGCCATTTCCCCCTTCATTTTTGTCAACAGTCCTACTTCTGTTTAGTTATGGAGCCATCAGATGCTCAGGGACCATCTCCAGGAGAAGGCTCACAACTGGTCTAAGCCAGTCTTGTTTGATTCATTCATCTCTGCCAGTGACTGGTGTAGGTGTGGGCATGTTAGCAATTGTGTCCAATAAGCCATAAAAGGAAGCCTGTTAGGGCTTCTTAGAAGGATTTTTCTTGCTGATAGAAAAAATGCATGAGGGAAAACTTCCTGCCATCCGGTATCACTGGGTAGGATGTGATGATCTACTTCATTTCTTTTTAGGGCTGAGTAGTATTCCCTTATATGTATATATCACATTTTATATATTCATCCATTGATGGATGTTTGAATTGTTTCCATCTTTTGGCTATTGTGGATAATGCTGCTATGAACACTGGTTTACAAGTATCTGTTGAGCCTCTGCTTTCAGTTCTTTTGGGTATGTACCCAGGAGTGGAATTGCTGGGTCATAGTGTAATTCTATGTTTAACTTTTAGAAGAAACTCTATTCCATGGCAGCTGCACCATTTTTATTCCAACCATCAGTGTAAAAGGGTTCTGACTTCTCAATATCTTCACCAAAACTTATTTTCTGTTATTTTAATAATAGCCATCCTTGTGAAGTGGTATCTCATTATGGTTTTGATTTGCTTGTCACTATTGACAAAGGATGCTGAGTATCTTTTCAAGTACTTACTAGACATGTGTTTTTCTTCTTTGGAGAAACATCTATTCAAGTCCTTTGCCTATTTTTGAATTGGTTTTTTTGTTGTCGAGTTTTCTCTTATATATTCTGTTTCTTTATGTGCTCTGAATATTAATCCCTTATTCAGATATATGATTTGTAAATATTTTCTCCCATTCTGTGGGTTGTCTTTTCAGTCTCTTTGATAGTGTTGTTTAATGAACGAAATTTTAATTTTGATGAAAACCCAATTTACTTTTTCTTTTGTTGCCTGTGCTTTTGGTATCATATCCAACTTATGACTGCCAAATGCATTTTGAAATGAAGATTTACTCCTATGCTTTAAGAGTTTTATAATGTTCGCTCCTAAGTTCAGGTATTTGATCCATTCTGAGTTAATTTTTGTATAAAGTGTAAGTAAAGATTCAACTTCATTCTTCGGCACTAGATATCCAGTTTTTCCAGCATCTTTTGTTGAAAAGACAGTCCATTCCCCTTTGAATGGCCTTGGCTCTCTTGTCAAAAAATAATTCACCACATATATGAGGGTTTATTTCTGGTTTCTGTATTCCACTGGTTTATGTGTCTGTCTTTATGGAAATACCACATAGGTTTGGTTTATATTGATTTATAGCTTTTTAGTAAGTTTTTAAAATTGGGAAGTGTGAACATTCCAATTTTGCTCTTAATTTTCAGATTGACTTGATTCTTCAGGGTCCCTTGAGATCCCATGTGAATTTTAGGATGGGTTTTTCTATCTCAGCAAATAATACCCATTGGGATTTTGATAGGAATCACACTGAAGCTTTAGGTCGCTGTGGATATTACTGTCGAGATGAGCACTTCTGAACTCTGGCTGCGAGTTCAATCATCTGGGAGGAAAAATACAAACACAAACTAGATGCCTAATTCCCACCACCAGTGATTTCCAATTTAAAGGTTGTGGAGTAAGAAGTAACCATCCTCAGGAGTGATGCAGCCAGGCTGGAGATCTATTGTCTGAAATGATAACTTGGCTTGCCTCAGTAGAGCCACTGATTAATATATGTGGTGGTCCATGATCTCACTGCTCTCCTTCCCCACAAGCACACACACCCTCTCCCAGGTACACTGAACTACTATACATCCCCTTTTCTCCAGGTGTCTGAAGAGCTGCTGCTGCTCCACTGTCTGGGGTGCCCTTCCCCTACCTTCTTAACTGACCAATTCCTCTTTTAAGATTCAGCCTAGAGGGTACCTCCTCCAGGAAGCCTTCAGGACAAGAAGTATCTCTAGTCTGATCTACAGCCTGTAGCCACTTTCTCTCTCCTCTCCTCATCTTCTCTCAAAGGGTTCCCCCTGCATGGGGCCTCCTTGCTGTTCTAACAGCTCAAGCACCATCCTGCCTGAGGGTCCTCACCTCTGAACACTGTTCCCTGGGTTTCTGCACACCTTGGTCCTTCTCCTCCTCAGGTCTTTGCTCAAATGTCACTACTCAGTGAGGCCTTTTATCACCCCATACTAGTACCCTCTTCCTTCTTTCTCTGCTTTCTTTCTTTTCATAGCATGTAATCATCTGACACATATATATGTGTATGTATACATATATGTATATTGTCTGTCTCCTCCATCAGAATTTTGGTTCACTGCTTTATCCTCAACAATTAGAATTCAATAAATACTGCTTTCTATTGAAAAAAGGAAGGGAGGTAGAAAAGAAAGAGCAATGGTTTCTTCAATCCTACATAGCAGCAGCTAGAACATTGCCTAACACATAAAAGAGGCTCAAGAAATACTATTGAACAAAGTGAAATGTTATTTATATTTTTTGTACCTAATACATATACAGAGACACAGGTGCTCATTTCTATCTTAAAAGTGCTTCTTGATCACTTGCTCTCATACTGTTTCAAAAAGAATCCTGTGATCATTTAATTCACATAAATATCTATACTTTAAATAATTCTAGAAGTATAGGGCCTGTTTATGTATGTCTATGGCTTATTTTGAACAGATTCTTGAAGCCCATTTTCTATCATTTCCACAGTTGATGCTGGTTCTTTAGGACCTAGGGAAAATCTAAAATCTAGCATCTTATCATTCTAGGACCCTTCCTTTAGAAATAAAAGCTCTAAAAAAATAAAATTTATTAAAAAAATCCCAGACTAACTTTGTGGCCATCTGATTTAAGGTCTTCCAAATTTCTCTTTTTTAATAGAAGGACTGCTCTGCCTCGGCCCTCTGACAACCTCTCATGTCTCCCCATGACCACGTGGGCCAGGCTTGACTGCAGTCTGACCTGGGTCTTGGCCTAAAGCCTGGTGATTCCTCCTGGGGCAAGGCCTCCATATCTGATGAGAGACACCTGTAAAAGTATCTCCACTCCATTGTCCTAGTTTCTGTTGAGAGTAGGGTTTGTTGATATATCTCCTACTGGTTCTACTTCTCATCCTGGCAAGCATATAAGTCTAACCATAGTCCAATTCTAGAGTGAATATGAAAAGAATGCTTTATTATTCAAAGATTAAATTGAAGATTTGTAGGGTAAAATAACTGTTAACAGTTATCATTAAAAAGTAAACTGATCATTCAGTATAGGATACCAAATACGTAAGAGTTAAAGTGATAACTTGAAGTCTTTGAGAAACATGGAAGAAAAATGTCTATATGGAAAGAAAATCAGAAAACAAAATTTAATCCCTATTATTATTTTAACAATATAAATACACATTTAAATATGAAACAAGTTAAAAGGGAACACTGAAAGAAAATGTGTTTAGAAGTAACTGGGACATAGAATTTTCTTCTTTTTCCTTTTTTGTTGCAATGTTTGTGTGGTACAAATGGGAAGACATTATTCATTTTAGTAAAACTCATATTGCTAGTCTTAGAACAGAAACACTAAAATCATAGGGGCCACAGTTAATTTTTAGTAACCTAGTTCTTAATTCAGATCGTCACTGGATTCATCAGTTATATTTATTAAGCACTTTGTACATGCCAAGCATTTTAAGTAGATTATTTCTTCTAATCCTCAGAACATGTTCCTATTTTTATCACTTCATAGACAGGGTTAATTAGTTTGCTTTAGGGTCATGTGACTTGATAGTGATGAAGTTAGGATTTCAACCTTGGCTGGTCTTGCTCCAGAGGCATGAATACTGTGGCTGTGAATCTTCATAGGGCAAATATAAACTGAGATCACGATCAAGCTATAAATCTGAAACCTTAGGGGAACAAAAACTTACACATATTTCTTTCCCGCTGCTCTAGCATTTCAATCACATATGTTTCTATTTGTCTTACAGCTTAAAAGTGAGATTTGAGTCTACTTTATATTTTTTTGATATTAAAATATTTATTGGATTATTTTTTAAAAATAAGATTCACAAATATTTCATTCTTTTAAAATGATAAATAATTACCTTCCACTCTGAATAACTTCTCATCTTTTTAATCCAAAAGTTTTTACTGAGAACTTTAAAGATGTATTTGGTGGCACCACATAAAATGTGATTTATGCTTATCATTATTTAAACTTTGAAATGATACTTTATTAGTTCTTAAGTCAGTGTGGGTTCACTGAAGAAGGTTTGAGAGGCACTCTGTAGGACTAAGTCATTAGCCTGTAATTTTACAATAGATGAAGTACTATATTTTCATTACTTTGAAAAAAATTATGACTTTGCAATGACTCTTATACTTAACATTTTATTTAATCTCAGCTGTGCCACCATTAAACATGACTATTTGCATTGATCCTGTAAGAAGCCAGAAAAAAATCACTGGGCCCAGGTAATCTAACTCAGTATAAATCTAACAAAGATAGCCATAGTCAGCAATTTACCAAATCAAAGGCCAAAGTTAAGTTACATTCAAAACTGTGTCCATTTGAGAGTAATTAGCCTTAACTTTTAAAACATTATTTGAGGGGTGGGTGCTGAAGCTCTTTCAAGAGTTTATTAGATGGTACCTAATATTTTTCAAGGGTTGGATGATTTATGAAGTCTAAGCTATTATGAAACATAGCCAGCACTGTTGTTGTACCTACTGTCTTTCACTTGATTTGCCTTAGGGCATAGGGTTACAGCCTTTATCAGTGTTAGTAATAAAGGCTAGACCCCACCAAAGATTTTGAATACTATATCAAAAAAACCACAAGACACGATCTTCTTGCCTTCCAATGCCCAAAATGCCCATCTTGTTACTAAAGAGTAAGGCAGCAGGCATGATAGAAAACAGGGCAAAGCTGAATTGAGAGGGTAAGTGACATTTCAAGAACAGAGGAATTTTGTTGGACATTGAGGGCTCGCTGCCCTCAAAATTCTTCATGATCTGAGACTACTCTAGAACTGCCATGTTTGCAGTTTATCATGATGATGGTTTGTCACTATTCTTTTTATGAAACAAAAGCCTGTTTTTACACTCAAAGTTGTTGTAAATTTGTCCTTTTTAATTTTTCTAATTGTGATTTAAAAAAAAATCACATTGTACTTTACCCTGTGTAACCTGTAACACTCTTTGCCCACACATAATAGTGTTTTGTTTCTTTCTATGGCCAGTCAGGTACTATGTAGGTGATGAAAATTGAAAATATAGAAACTAGATCAATGAATGGGAAACAAAACGAGCAGTGAAGAGATTGAGAAAAGGATGAAGATGTTCAGAAGTAAAAAAAGTGCTAAGTTAGACTGGAAAAGAAAAAGAAAGGGGCTGGGGAGGGAGAAGGCTCACTGAGTCAGAAACAACCTACGGTCTTGGTCTTTCAAGTTCTCACCAAGGGTAAATCAACAGATTCAGATCCCTCACCTTGAAAATGTTCTTCAGCCGTTTCACAATTGCCCACGACTTCCCAGCGACTCCGTAACCCATTAAAGTCTCCATTGGCTGGAGTAGCCACAGTGGACGTTTGGGGGAGTTTTCGGAACTGCTGGAGCAGGACTCAAGGAAGTCTTTACATTCCTCTTTCTAGGGGCTCACGGTCGCCTACAGTGTTCCCTCAATCCACTCTCCTATCCCCCACTCATCTTGATTTCCATCGGTGCCGGAGATTCGGCAGGGACTCGGTGATGGGGGCACTGGGTCGGGGTTTTGCGTCCGTCAGGCAAGTCAAAAACAACAGCGAGAGGGGCTTGGATTCTTGCAGGCGCTAAAAGGTAGAAACTGAGTTAAGAGGGAGCGGCGTGAGGCGAGACAACCAGCCTCCAGGCGGCTAACAGAGGCAGACTGGTCCCCAGACCCCGCCCCAGATAACAGAAAGCCGGTTATCCAGCAACGAGAGGTCTCGCGAGACAGATGTTGCGCCTGCGCACTGCCGGTGGAGGGTCTTGTCCGGATCCTTCCTGTGCAGCCCGCTCATCCCCTCACTTTCCCCACCCCTCTCACTCCTCCCCCCAACCCTCCCCATCCCCGCTTCTAAACTTAGGGTTTTTAGAGATCGGACCTCGCTCTGTCCCGACGCCCTGGTCCGACTCTCGCTTTTGGGAGTGAACCAACGCAGAAGGAGGAAACGAGAAGCTCTCTGAGCCTTTCCGCCTCGTCCCCCATCTGAAGGCGGGGCTGGAGAAGGCGCGGGCTCTGCGCACGCGCCGCGCGGCCCACGTGGAGCCTGTGCAGCGGCAATTGTGAGTGGGGGGTCCGTGCCGGGGTCTGTTTTTCGGAGCGGTACCCCTGGAAGGATCGGGCCTGGATCTCGGCTGGGTGCGCGCCTGTGATCCCGCTGCCTGGGGCCGCTCCATCCGGATCTGTGTTATTTTCCTGCGTCCCAGCCTTGGCTCACGCTCCGCTGTCTGCCTGAATTGAGCGTATCTTGGATACGAGAAATATTCAGATAAAGCCCCACCCTGGCCTTTCTGTACTCCGCAGTCTAGAAATGGAGGTGGACAAGAAAATAACTGCAGTTGCCTGTGCTAAATAGTAATGTAGGTAGACACTAGCTAGAGAGGCGGCAGACAGTAGGGAGGGTTTAACTCTGGGTCAGAAATGCAGCCACGGGAGATGGGCTGTCATCCCCTCGGCTACCGGATCCAGAACCCCGGAGTCCTCTCTAAGTCCTTCCTTTGCTTTACCACCAGTCGATCACTAAGTCGAGCAGCTTGTGTCTTTTAACTATTTCAACATCCCCTTTGCAGCGATTCTCGTGCAGGCCACCATCGTTTCTTACCAGGACGACTCCGGAGCCTCTTTGCTGGATCTACTCTTGGCAAAGGACCCCCTCCTGGCCCGAGTCCACAAAGATCTTTCTGTAATGCCTTTCTAACCATACCACTCCCTTTCTTTGAACGTTTCAGTCGCTTTCCACTGTAAGACTTGCAAGAGTCTCCACTATATGGACCTTTCCTGCCTTCCTCAATATCTCACCACTCTCTCTAGAATCTCTGCCCTGGTGACACTACATTATTTCCTTTAATGCTGTTCCCTGGGATGCTCTTCCTAATAGGCACTCCCTTTGATAGGTATTTTTCAGATGTAGGTTAAAAGGTCACTTCCTCCAGGAAGCCCTCCTGACCCCCTCCTGCTTAGGATCCTGTAGATCCCTGACCATAATGTGCATCACATCTTAACATTATTACCTACTGTAAGTCTTCCTCCTAGTTTCTAGGCCCAGTGAGTCCAGTGACTGTTTTTGCTTTAATTTGTAATCTTTCTGGCTTGGTGTGTCATGGATAATCTATCAATACTCGTTCAAGTAAGATAGGTGGTGATGGGGCTGAGGGCGGGAGTTTTCCAGGCAGAGGAAACCATGTATACATGTGTGTAAAGCCGTGGAGGAGAGGAACTGGGGCCCTCATTTGATGGTCTGGTCCAGTAGTGGGGCGTGGGGAGAAAGAAAGGCTTATGGGGAGATGGGGGACAGAGTGCGGAGGGCCTGGGATACCACCTTGATGAGTTTACACTTGACCTTGTGGGCAGTAGAGGCCTCCAAGGGCACCTCAGCAAGGCTTTGCTAATTTTCTCTTCCTCCAAAGCTGTTACTTATTCTACTTTGACTTTGGATTATATCCCGTGAGAGTCTGCTTATCTGAAGCCTTTGGCTCTTGTCGCCCTTACTGGATTCTGAAGACAGGAGGAGCTGAGGCCCAGAGCACTTCACTGTAAGTATTTATTCCATGTTCTTTGAATGCTGAGGCACATTAACTGGAGTTTGTAGTTTGGGGAGAGCTCTGTTAGAGCACCCTGATCGTTGGTCACTTCCTGACCACCTTCAGCCTGGTGCCAGCCTCTGCCATTCACTTCACTGGAACTGGATAAGCTGCCTCCTAATGCCTGAGCTGGAGGGGCGTGTGGAATGACAGGAATGGGGAGGGCTGCAGGGCAGGGCTGGGTGAAGGAAGCAGCTTAGGCAGATACCAGATTGCTAGCAGTGGGCAGCACTGACAAGGTCTGAGCTCTCACCCCAAGGAGCTGAATTTGGTTTTCTGTGCAAAGGTGATGTAGGAGGAACATCGGAGGCCAGTAGCGGTCAGACTTTTTCTCAGGCCCACCCAGTACGGAAAGGCCCTCTGTCCTACACTGGCGGTTCCCAGCCCCGGTGCTGTATCAGATTCACCTGGACACCTTTTACAAGAACAGGTGCCCTGCCATGTTCTCAGGGATTCCAAGTTAGTAGATCTGGGGTTAAGACCAAGCACCTACACATTTAAAAAAGTCACAGGTTATTTCTGAGGTGCAGCCAGGAGTGAAACAGCATCAGATTTGGATTTGGGAAACCAGTTGTGACTTGGGCAAGGTATTTAACCTGAATCTGTTTCCTCATCCACATGTCGGGCAGTTACACAGGAATCGTGGGAGGATCAGATACTTCATGGGGAAAGTGCCTCCTGCATTCTGACCCCGTCCACGGAGACACCTGCTCTTCAATATCAGCAGCCAGGCCCGTAGGTGGGAGTTAATTGAGGAGATTTCATTAATCCTGCCTGAAGCACTTTGGGGAGGGCAGGCATTGGTGGGATGAATGATCTGGAAGGAGAAAATCTGGTTACCTGAAATGAGGGACAGTTCCAAACTCCAGTCTTCTCCAGAGCCGTTTTGTTTAACTTCCTTCAGTTTTGCAACATGCGTCCCTATAGCTCCCTACGGAGCCCAGGAAGAAAATGCAGGAGAAAATTGAGGGAAGAAAGAGGAATATACATTTGCCTCTGGGCAGGATAAACAGGATGTGCTCTCCAGAACAGTGGTTTATAACATTTCCCCAGTAAGGATTCTTCTTACTATTTTGCCTTAATGGGGTAGTATCTTTCAGTTTCATTACAAAATTCCCCTAGTTTTCATCACACATCCATCACCTTTCATCACACTGTCAGCTGGAGGAACAGCCAGCTCAGAATGACTGAGGGAAGGGGGAATCTGTATACTAGTGTTTTAGGAAGGATGTGTAAGAAACTTAGGGGTCCAGGGAGGGAGGGAGACTTACAGAAGGGCACAAAATGAAAGTATCATTTGAGTTTTTAGTCAAGTGTGTACATTACTGTTCCAATTCTTAAAAAAAAATCACACCTGATTAAATCCGAATGGCAGAGGCGTCCAGGGTGCTCACAGACTGTGTGCTGCGGGCTGGTGGAAGCAGAGATTCATGGAGGTGGATGTGGGCACTTGTTCAAGGCTGAACCCCAGTGTCTACAACCCCAAGTTGGAGGTGCTCAGTGAATATTTGCTGAATGGATGAATGGAAGCCTAACTAGAGAGCAATTTAGAAAATGGTAAAAAAATCTTATCAGATTAATACTGTGGATCCTTAAGAAGATAATTCTGAACAAGTAGAAACCTGGAACACTTTTAATAAGTGAAATAAACAAATAGAATTTCACTGTGACTGCAGTAACACAAAACATTGAGAAATTGCCTGTATGTGAATGAAGACTTAAGTCCTAGGGGAAAAAATGGAGAAAATAAATGACCAAAGTAGATGTATGTCCTATATAAGCAGGCTTATGATAGCTTTTCAAGAATCAGAAAGAGTACAACCAAGATATTCTTAAGACGTGTGTTCCTAGTTAACACAAATCTTCCTTTGTCATTTTGCCTCTGAAGGATCTTCAGGATGGCCGCAGCCCCCCAAGCGTCAGGGAGGGGCTCTGTGCGGAAGACGAGACCTTTACCTGTGAAGACGTCACTCAACAACCCATACGTCACCTGCTGGGGTGCCCTGGAGAGAGAGGATATGCACTTCATACTACAGACGCTCGAAGACAGATTTCAATCTCTTGGGCTTCAGAAGATTGAGGACAAGAGGAGAAAGAAAAAGCAGTCCCCTTTGCAAAAACAGAGCGGAGACACATGGAGCATGGACATGGACACTGGTGAGGACTCGAAGGAGAAAAAGCTGGAAGATAACCAACAGGCCTCAGGGTGGACCCCTGCCCACATCAGGAAGCAGCTGGCAATCGGAGTCAATGAGGTCACCAGGGCTCTGGAAAGGAACGAGCTGCTCTTAGCCTTGGTGTGCAAGTCTGCCAAGCCTGCCATCATCACCGCACACCTGGTCCAGCTGAGTGTGAGCAGGACTGTCCCCGCCTGCCAGGTCCCCCGGCTCAGTGAGAGGATCGCTCCCGTCATTGGCCTCAAGTGCGTCCTGGCCCTGGGGTTCAGAAAAAACACCGCTGCCTTTGTTGAGGAGGTGAAGGCCATCATTCCCAGAGTCCCCAGCCTGAGAGTTCCTTGGCTTCCAGACAGACTTGAAGACCCCAAGGAGAACCCAGAGACTGAATCCTTGGAAAGCCAAGACAAAGAGATTTTGGAAACATCCTTTGAAGATCTCTCTAAACACAAGAGAAAGCTCGCCGACCATCAGGAGGCTGTCGTGTTACAACCCCTGAGAATAAAGAAACTGATTCCAAACCCCAACAAGATAAGGAAACCACCCAAAAGTAAAAAAACAACTTGAAAGTCATCTTGTGTAAACTTGTCACTTCATATATAGTTGTAAAACGACAGCTCGTAAAGAAGCCTTGAAATGAATAAAATGAGTTACTCTTACATGTATTCTTGGGACACTGTTTAGTACCACTTTAGTTCCACTAGAAGGTGTGGCTGTAGAACAGAGCTAAGACTGAGGCTTATACGCTGAGTGAGGACAACATTGAGGCCTATGAGTAACAAAACAAAGGTGTACTGAAAGAGTTGCCCGTGCTTGTGTGAATTCACTTTTTAAAAGGCTAGTACAGTGCTTGTAAGCAAGGACATCTGTATCCTGCAACTCTTAACTCGTTCCTTTCCAGGAAGGAGTTTTTCTGTCACACTTGGAGAATGTGCCACAGTAAACCTGGTTCTGGTTGGTGGGGAAGATGAAACTGGACTGCATCAGTTTTAAAGGGAAAAGACTAAATGCCATGTGATACACTGTCTTCAGAAACAATACATTATTTTTTTTTACTTTTGTCAGTTTGCCTTTCTTTGTAGGTAGGCTAAGGACGGGCTTGGGAGAAAGATTAATGTTTACAGGAAATGCCAAATGAGGTATTTTTGACTAGTTAGACTTCATCCCTTTACATGGTTAACTTACTCCCTTGAAACTTTAACATATGTAAATAGTATGATGGTAACTGGGTGAAATGAGGCAGGAGGAGGAGAAAAAAAAAAATCCCTGAGGAGCTTGGATGCTCAGAGACGGGCCTGCCACGATAGGGGTCCTTCGTGTTGGGAAGTAGAGCATAATCAATGCTCTGTTAAAGTGCCTGCAGTTTACAGAGTGTGCTTGGAAAAGGCACTTTCTGTGATTTATGAGGAAGATACTGGATCGCCAAGCGTTATTTTCAGCCTATATTCTGGTTGATCTATGGATTACGTCACCTCCACTCATTTAAATTTACTGAATACCACTTTGACCAAAAAAAGTGGGGTGGGGGGCGAAGGATAGCTGGTAGCATTTCCACTACGGACAGAGGACGCAGGATGGCGTGTTTTCCTGAACCTGTAAAACACTATATATTGCCTTGAAATTTAGTTCTCACAGCTACTTTATTAACACAAGCAGCTTTACTGATTTTCTGTTTTAAAATGTTCATTGGCAAAGTGCTTAAAAGGTAAAGAGGCTTCACAGAGAAGCAAATGAGCTAGTCGTTTCTTAATCATTGTATTTAAAAATGAGTAAAAGAGGGTGAACTCTGTGACAGGAATTATGTAAGTGAGTAAGGAACAGCCCCAGTTTCATCATGAGGTGAACCCGTGGCAGAATCTGAGGGGCAATCCTGCAGTTGCTGGAAAACCTGCAGCTTATGAAACCGCTATGAAAATGAGTGAACGTAATTCCCAGCCAGAGCCTTGATTCCAGATATAATGAAAATCTCGTTTACTTAATTTCAGACTTTCAGTGGAATGGTTCACTTTTGCTCCTGGAGCCATCCTCCCTGTGTTAGGAAGAAAGTGGCAATGCAGTTGGGTTGGAATCATCCTATAGACAAGTCTCCCCTTGGGTCTTCCAGAAGGGAACAGCGCTGTCCTAACTGATGGGTGACTTTGGGGCCCGCACGCCCTCCCCCCCTGAAGGTCCCGGGAAACCAGTGCTGTGGGTCAGTGCCTTCAGGACGCGGGCAGGCCGCACAGAGTGGCTTTCGGCTCCTTAGTGGAAACCAGGGGAGACGCGTGTTTCTTCCGCAAAGGCCCAGGCTGTACACATGTTAGGCCTTGTGGTCCACGGTCCCTGCTGGGACAGTGCCACTCTGCCTTCTGTGGTGTGAAGCAGGCAACACATAAATGATTGGAAGTGGCTGTGTTCCCATAAAACTTTATTTGTGGATGCTGAAATCTGAATTTCCTACAATTTTCATGTCATAAAACGTTACTCATTTGATTTTTTTTCTCCTCAACCATTCAGAAATGTGAAGACCATTCTTAGCTGGTAGGCCGTACAAAAAAGGGTGATGGCTGGCTTTAGCTCATGGGCCATAGTGCGAGGTCCTGCCGGGCAGAGGGGATGACTGGTTTCCTTTGATTACTTGTCACATGAAGGAAGGGCATCGTGTTGTCTAAGGTAGTGAGATTATCTGGACTGAACGGCCTAGGCACTGATGCAGTAAAGGCAGGAAGAAGTATTTACTCTGTGGTGTCGGAGTTGAGGCCAGTTTACGTGGCCTCATCCAGCATCTTTTCCCCCTTGGGTTACTGGCAATATATACATATCTCTGTACACTGAGAGACATGGTTTTTCAAATCCTAGATAAAAACATCATCAGTAACAAAATTATGATACTTATTTACAAATAAGACATCTTTCTATCGCATGACAGCTTTTATGATAAATTAGAGTCAGCATAAAGGAGTATGTGCAATTCTGCATAAGTAATAACATTCCGATCACCACTGTCCTGATAGCGCTGACAGATCCCACTGGGCGTGTCTTCTGACTTGAGAGCTTTTATTTTCTTTTCCTCACATCTCCTGGCTGTTGCTGAGAAGCAGCAAAAGTCCGTGCAGGACCAGGAAAGTCTAATTCATCATGGGTGCATACTCAGCTCAGAGCCTTGCTTTTCAACCAATCCACCGACCTGTTGGAGAGGAAAGCACACATCTGTGTGTTTACTGATTTGGCAACTTCACTCCTTGAGAAACACATAGTCACCAGTCCATTTCTATCTCACTCTTGAACATCCACTGCTCATCACTGAGTCACAGAGGTGCTGGTTCCACAGACATTCCCGATGAGGTCACGTGAGGTCATGTAAGTAGACACTTTCCGAATGGCTGCTTTATTCTGCTCCGTGGACCAACAGACCAACACTTAATAAACAGAAAGGCCGCAGTTTATCTCCACACGAGGGCAGAGATCGCCTTACGTTATTCTGTGACTACTGTTCAGTCCACAGACCAGCAGTCCCGTTTCCAGAGAGTGGAAAAAATAGCTTCTCTTCACCAAGAGACAATGGAAGGTTGAAAATGACAGGAACGTGCTCTTTGTGCCCTCCTTCCATCTCCCACAAATGGGTAAACAGTGAAAGAAAAGGGTGAGTGTTGATGTCCTAGCTAGGAATGCTTTCTGCTGGTCGTGAAGGGATGCTTTTTCACCTTTTCTTTTACTGACTACTTCGATTTCACTTCTGTTGTGCTTTTATTCTTCTTTGGAATGACAGTTCTAGGAATCACGAACTAGAATATTAATGAGTGATGATGTTAGAGTTCTCGAAATAGAAATATCCATCTATTGTAATACAAGCCCAACCTAAAGGGAGGGAAGAAATGGAATAGTATGAACAAGTCAGCAAGAAAAGTTAAATTATAATGTCGTACAATAGACCTGTAATTTTAGAAAGCTACTAAAAAAAAAAGTCTCAACAATCTGAAGAGAAGCAAGCATGGGGTTTTCTAAGTAAATTTATCAAGTCTACAAAGGGTTTATGATAACAACTTCACGTACCTTTTCGGACTCTGTTCCTGGACATCTCCAGTTGTACAAGTAATACTGTAAATTGCCATCTCCTATGCCAAACTTGAGTTTTTCCAAAAATGTCTTATTTTCCATCAAATCTAGTGCATTGAATACATCAAATCCTTTCTGCCAATGTAAAAAAATTAAAAAAATTAAAGTACCAAAGGATTAGTGTTTTCTATATTATATATTTCAGTATCTCACCTAATTTCCCTACTAACCAGCTTGAATGTGCATTTATAATAAGGTTTAATGTCTGTAGTATATCGTATAAATTAGGAATTCGGTTCAAAACTATCTTATTAAATGAGTAGCAAGCAGTGAATCTGATGGAGTCAGCAAGATTATCCAGAAATGCTGAATCAAAAAATACCACAGGATGGCTAACACTAACAAAAAATAATCTATTAAGATTTCAGAAAATACTTTGTCCCTGTTTTCAAAGGAAACAGTTGCCTGGATGACCCCATTACCAGAACTGTTACTGGCTTCTAAGTTCCGACTTACCTGAACCTACAGCCAAGAAGCCAAACCTGCAAAGACTGTAAATCATGTATTTGCCTTGGGCTGATGCTGAGGAATAAATTTAGTACCACTTTAATAATAAAAATAGAATTTTAAAATGTTAGATAATACTATCCAAAATGTGATACAGATGAAGCACCTTCATGTCTTTCTCAGGGTTTTTACCTTAAAATACCTTATTACTGGCCTTTTTGGGAAGTCACTGAAAATGAGCTATAAGATCAAAGAATCAAAGGAGAATGCTGATTCTGGGATCCACATATAACAGATTAAGAAAAAAGTTTCCAATGATCAAATACTAGAGGAATACAAGGAAGACAATTAATGCGTTGTGTACAACAATTGATGTGTTGCTCTCAATTTCTCATGAACAATATATTCTCATTCAGTAATTACATCAAAATGTCCTTGTCAGCTGATTTCAATTTCTTCTTAAAGGAAAATGTTTATTTGTAGCAAGAATTTAACAATTATCCTAACTACTACACTGAGATAATAGAAAGATAATGGAAATATATAATAAGGTATATTTTGAGTTTAATTCTTTTCATTTTAAGTCCTTTAATAATATAATTTTAATAATTAAATTTCTTTAATTTTAAAATTCAGAGACTAGCTGAATGAAGAAAATTATCGTTGCGAATGATTCACTGCAACACAAACAGCCCTATTTTCCCCATCCAGTCAGATCTCGTTTTACTGCGCATCACAGATAACTGTGGTGGTGGTGGTTTTTTTAAACACACTGGAGGTCTGTGGCAGCCCTGCACTGAACAAGCCTATCAGAGCCATTTTCCAACAGCATTTGCTCACTACATGTCTCTGTGTTCTATTTTGGTAATTCTTGTAGTACTTCAAACCTTTCATTATTATGTTTGCTATGGTGATCTGTCATCTCTGATGTTACGACTACAACTTGCTGAAGGCTCAGATGATGGTCAGCATTTTTTAGCAATAAAATATTTTAAATTAAGGTATGTACATTGTTTACGTGTGCCGCACATGTAAAGACTACATTGCAGTGTAAAGATAACTGTTATATGCACCAGGAAACCAAAAAATTCGTGTGGCCCACTTGATCACGATACTTGCTTTACTGTGGTGATCTGGAACTGTCTGGAACCGAACCCGCAGTAGCCCAAGGTATGCCTGCATTGTGGGATCATGTATTTTTATTACATTCCTTATATTTTGAACATTACATATTCTTATGTAAGGGTGAAAAGTTTCTAATTTGTACAAAACGTCTTTTTGGTTAAGTTACAATAGAATTAATGAAGAAAACAGCCAAGAAAGTTTAAAAAAAAAGTTATCAAAATTATCCCTTAGACAGATGGTCAACAGTAAAAATCTCTTGAATGAATCCCCCTGTGTGGAAGAAAACACAAGATGTCTTCCATACTCGGACATACACACTTAGAGATATACACAGGACAGAAAGCGGCAAGTCGCCTACCAGCTTGGCGAGGATGAGCGCGTCGGTCATGAGGTCCAGCAGCGGCGTCTCGGTGTGGATGTTGTAGAAGGAGTAGGCGGCTTTGAGGCTCTTGTGAGCTGGGTGGTGCATGACTGTGGAGGGGAGTGTGTAGAAGCTCAGGAAGTCAGTTGGCTTACCACTGGCATTCTAAAGGACAAAGGTAACGTCAGGTAAATACCTCCTTGAACAAGTCTCGTCCAGCATGTAAGCTCACTTCCTGATCTCTCACTCGCGCCAGAGGTCTCCGTGAGAATGAAGGGCAACAACTCATACTCCTCTCTCCAAGTCTGAGTTGGAGCCCCTTATGGTAAGCTGGGCGGAGGCCGCAGAAGAGTGTGGAGGTGGACCTCAGCCTAAGTGCTTGTCGGTGATTTGCATAAAGTTCTTAGTAAGTAGGACGTTCTAAAAGGAATGCTTCTCTCTGGTTGACTGATGAGTCTCTCCAGACTCGTGGGGCAGTGGTAAAAGTAAAACTGTTTTTGCAGGAATAAGAGCACAAAGGATTAGAACTAAAAGATACTGTATAATATTGAACATCTTCTTGGCCCAAGACAGGAATTTTATCAGCTTAAAGTGAAATTGGTTTGGAAGCTGTTTTTTTAGAAGCTTGTAAAAGGCACTGGTACTGCACCCAAATATATGTGTATGAGTAACAGAAAATCTAAAGCTATCAAAAATCAAAAGGGACGCAAAAGATGGTGCTCATTTCTTCATCACTGGTAGACCTTTCAGTACAAGAAATTAGCCAATATTGTTTGGCTTGTAGCTATGGTGGCCTATGCAAGTCTGCATATAATTCCAAGTATGATCTGTTTGAATTACAGGAGGAGGCTAGACCACATGTGCCATTGCTACTGTTTGTTTTAGAGACAAAGAGAATTCCAGAGGGATGGATTATCCAATCATCAATGCTTCTGATTCATTAAACCTTTTTTTCAAACATTATAAAATTAAAGATGTTAAGCTAAACTGAGTCTCTACTGCTCTGTATCAGGAGCTCAGTATCAGAGATGACTTAAAGCCCCAAATGTTAAGCTTTATTAAGGATTTTCCACTTGAAAAATACCATAGCAGAAATTAAAGGGAAAAAAAAGTCACTGGATGGGTTCAATAGTAGAGTGGAGATGACAGACGTCAGAATCACTCTACTTGAATCCAGCTGAATTTACCCAATCTGGACAACAGAGGGAAAGCACACTGGGACAAAAAAAAAAAAAAAAAAAAAAAAAGGATTAAGCTTCAGGTGTCTCTGGGGCAGTAACAAATGATCCCCTATTCATATTATTGGAGTCCCAGAAGGAAAGAAGAAAATGTGGGATGGAAAAAGATAATGGCTTGGGGGGAGGACATAGCTCAAGTGGTAGAGCACATGCTTAGCATGCACGAGGTCCTGGGTTCAATTCCCAGTACTGCCTCTAAAAATAAAAAATAAGTAAGCCTAATTACCTTCCCCCCAAAATTAAAAAAAAAAAGAAAAAAGAAAAAAAAGAAAAAGAAGAAAAAAAAAGAAAAAGATAATGGCTGAAAACTTCTCAAACTTGGCAGAATACATACGATAGATTCAAGAAGCTGAGTGAACTCTAACAGGATAAACCCCCCAAAAATCCACACCAAGACACATCATGATTAAATTTCCAAAAACTAAAGGCAGGCAGAAACCTTGAAAATAGCCACAGAGAAACAATGCATTACCTACAGAGGAATACCACCTAAAATGACAGCAGACTGTGTCCCTGAAACCAGAGGCCAGAAGCAAGTGGCCCAAGAGATGAAAGAAAATCCCCATCAACCATGAATTCTGTACCTGGTGAAACTTCCTTCAGGAATGAAGGGGAAATAAGGACATTCTCAGACAAATGAAAACTAAACAAATTTGTTGCTAGCAGACATACCTTTAAGATTGGCCAGAGGATATTCTTCAAATAGAAAAGAAATCATAAAAGAAGGCATGTTGGAGCATCAGGAAGGAAGGAAGGAAGGAAGCAGAAATTTGGGTACATTCCTTGGGCTATGCATCTGTTCTCGTGAGTTTTGTTTAAAAGTTCAGGAAGTAAAGAGACCTCCATGGAAATCAGGTCACTTACCACTTTGAAGTGGCAAGATGACTGTGATGGATAAAGTATTATACTGCAAAACCCAGAGCATCACAGAAACGACACAAATATACTCAAATACACCATAAATAAATCAAAACAGAACCAAAAAACGTTCAAGGGACAGGAAGGCAAGGAAAAAGAAACAGGGACAAGAATCAGAAGAAACGAACTAAAAAATAAAAACATGGAAGATTTAAACACTAACATATCCATAATCATCAGATGTAAATGGTCAAAATACATCAACTGAAAGATGAGCAGAGTGGATAAGGAAACATGGCTCAATACACCCTGTTTACAAGAAATTCACTTCAAATTCAATGATATAGCTGGGTAGAAAGTAAAAGGACTGAAAATGATATGCCATGGAAACATGAATTTTAAAAAAGCAGGAGTGGCAATACAGGCACCTTGGAGATTTTGCGGGTTTGGTTCCAGACCTCCTCAATAAAGTTGCAATAAAGTGAGTCACACAAATTTTTTTGTTTTCCCAGTTTACATAAAAGTTGCAGTTATAAAAAAGTGCACCTATATGGTACTCTATTAAGTGTGCAGTGGCCTTATGTCCAGAAAAAAATGTAAGTACCTTAATGAAAAAATACTTCATTGCTAAAAATGCTGTCATTTGAACTTTCAACAAGTAGAAGCCTTAACATCAAAGATCACCGTAACAAATATAATCATAATGAAAAAGTTTGAAATACTATAAGAATTACCATAATGTGACACAGAGAAACAAAGTGAGCAAATACTGTTGGAAAAATGGTGCTAACAGACATGCTAGATGCCAGGTTGTCACAAACTTTCAATTTGTAAAAAAATGCAGAATCTCCTTAGTACAGTTAAGTGCAGGGCAATAAAATGAGGTCTGCCTGTATTAATATACAATGAAGCAGACTTCGGAGAAAAGGTAATTAGTAGACAGAAAGAGGGTTATTACATGATGACAAAAAGATTAATCTACTAGGAAGTCATGAAGGTCCTACATGTATAAGGACCAAACAAGACCCTTTGGACACATCAAGAAAAGCTGACAGAGCTGGAAGGAGAAACAGACAAGCCCACAGTTACAGCTGGGGACTTCCACACCCCTCTCATCAACAGACAGAACTACCAGAATTAAATAAGGGATCTGACTATAGTTTCTGTACCCATTAAAAGGGAATACTATGAACAACTTTATTCTTAAAAAATGGACAATTTAAAAGAAATAGACCAATTCCTCAAAACCCACAAAATTACAGTTGATGCTTGAAAAACATGGGGGTTAGGGGGGACCCCAAGTGTAATCAAAACTCCAAGTATAACATTACAGTCGGCCCTCCATATCCTCAGATTCAACCAACCCCGGATCATGTAGTTCTGTAGTATTTATTGAAAATGCCTAAGTGGACCCACGCAATTCAAACCTATGATGTTCAAGGGTCAACTGTATTAAAATTCAATCAGGATGAAATAGATCATCTGAACAGTCCTGTAACCCATAACCATTAAAGAAACTGAATCCATTATTTTAACAAAGAACAATTCTCTAAGGTCAGAATGTTCCAACTGGAGAATTCTAGACTTATTTAAGGAATTAACCAATTCTATATAATTTCTTCTAGAAAACAGAAGAGGAAGTCATACCCACTTTATGAGGCCAGTAGTATCCTGATACCAAAACCAAACAAAGACAGGACAAAAAGAGAAACTGCAGACCAATATCCCTCATGGACCCAGCAAATACTCTACAAAATATTAGCACTCCACATCCAATAATGTATAAAAAGCATTATACACCATAACCAAGTAGATAATTTTTCTAGGTGTGCAAGGGTGGTCAAACATATGAAAATCAATTAACAAATATACCATATCAACAGACTGAAGAAGAAAAATCATGTGATTGTATCAACTGAAGCAGAAAAAGCACTGGACAAAATTCAACACCCATTTATGATAAGAATTCTCAGCTAGTTGGGCATTTTCTTAAATTCATAAAGGAGTATCTACAAAAAACCTACAGCTAACATCGTGATGTAAGACTCACAGGGTAAGACTGAATGCTTTTCCTCAATATCAAGAACTAGGCAAGGATGCCAACCTTCACCACTCTTACTCAGCAAAGTACTGGAAGATCTAGACTCTGCAATAAGGCAAGAGAAAGAAAAAAAAAAGGTATACAGATGGGAAAAGAAGAAATAAAACTGACCCTATTTGTAGGTGACATAATTGTCTGTGTAGAAATTCCAAGAAATCTCCAAATAAACCCCTAGAACTAATAACGTGATTTCAGCAACGTTGCAGGAAACAAGAGCAACACAGAAAAGCAATTACATTTCTACATACTAACAACGAACACGTGGAAACCAAAATTAAAAACACAATGCCATTCACAAGTGCTCCAAGGAAATAAAATATTTAAGCACACACTTAAAAAAAAAAGTTACAGAATTTGGATGCTGAAAATTATAGACTGATGATAAAATAAATTTTAAAAGACCTTAATAGAGACATACCATGTTCATGGATTAGAAGACTTGTTAATTCTCCCTAAATTAATTTATGGATTTACTGTAATTCTTACCAAAATCCCAGCAAGGTCTTTTGTAGATAAAGACAAGCTTATTCTAAAATTTATATGCAAAGGCACAGGAACTAGATTAGCTAAGACAATCCTAACAAAGAAGAATAAGGTGAGAGGAATCACTCTACCTGATATTAAGGTTTACTACAGAGCTCCAGTAATGAAGGCAGTGTGGTACTGGTGGGGGAATAGACAAAAAAATAAAATTGTTTGCTAAAGCAAAACAGTATTAAACTCCGGGACACATCCATCTCAGATGAGGTAATCCAAACTGGCCTTTTCAAAACTGAGAAAAGCAATTAATCATACAGGTGACAACCAAGTGGTATCCTGATTTCCCATTAATGAGTAGTAACAGTGTGCTTTTATCCAGGAATGGACACTGTGAGAACATCTGGTTCTAGCAGGGTGAGCAGAAATCTGGTCCAGGAGTAGTGAGTCATGGAGGCAGAAGAAGGAGATGGGCACTCCATGATCTTTCTGGAAAATGGACTCTCCCTCACAGGATTTTCACATTCCTCTGTACTATCTTACCACCTTATCTTTACCTCCACTACAAAAGTGTCAATGATGTGCTCTTGGGGGAGGAACCAGTGGGCTACTTCCTCTTCATCCATCACCGGGGCTAAATGAAACTGCTTCAGGTAACTGTTGGTTAGTTCTTGAACGGCTTTGATATCTCTTGGTTCCATCGGCCTCAAGCCTGCAGTTTTTGTAACCTGTTAGAGTGAAAACAGAAAAAATTGGGAGGTTTAAAGTAGAGGAGTAAACAAACTTGGCACCAAAGCATGGTCCCCAGACCAGCAGTATTAGCATCCCATGGGAGCTTGTTAGAACTGCAGAATCTTAAAAAAAACAAAAAACAAAACAAAAATAACCAAACAACGAATTAATTAATTAATTTTTTAAATAGAAGTATAGTCAGTTTACAATGTTGTGTCAATTTCTGGTGTATAGCATAATGCCTCAGTCATACATGAACATACATATATTCATTTTTATGTTCTTTTTCATTATAGGTTACTATAAGATATTGAATATAGTTCCCTGTGCTATATAGTAGAAACTTGTTGTTTATCTATTTTATATTCAGTAGTTAGTATCTGCAAATCCCGAACTTACAATTTATCCCTTCCTACCCCCTTTCCCCTCTGGTAATCATAAGTTTGTTTTCTATGTATGCGCATCTGTTTCTGTTTGGTAAGTAAGTTCATTTGTGTCTTTTTTTTTTTTTTTCAGATTCTACTTTTAAGTGACATCATATGGTATTTTTCTTTCTCTTTCTGGAACTGCAAAATCTTGGGGCTGCACCGGACCTACCAAGTCAGAAGGTGCAATTTCATAAGATCCCCTGGTGCTTTGTTTACACACAAAGTTTGAGAAGCACTGGGTTAGAATATAAGCTACACAGTGTGATCTATCTTCTTATCTCCATGTACCAGGTCTTGAGTCAGTGTTGCCTTTGACCCTAACAAAGCCAACAGGAAC
The DNA here is from genome assembly GCF_048773025.1 of Camelus bactrianus. NCBI lineage: Eukaryota > Metazoa > Chordata > Mammalia > Artiodactyla > Camelidae > Camelus > Camelus bactrianus. Next base: position 7,073,910 of record NC_133573.1, on the reverse strand, counting down.
ACTTCAAGTTGATCTATATACCAATGCCAAGAATTTTAACAGCCTACACGACAGGGCAGAATAATCTTAGCATGTTTTACACTTCAAGATTGCCACGTCTGACATTTTGAAAACACAGTTGAAAATGACTGAGAAACATATTTTGTTCAACAGCCTGTGAAAAAGATGTAGCTATTTTGTTCTCAAGAGCAACAAAAATGAAAGAAGAGTGAATCATATTGGTCAGTACGGGAAGGCAAGCATTTTAACAGCCAAGGACGAATGGCTGGTTGCCAAGTCCTGGCCCTGGTCTCTCATGCCATCTTTTGATTAAAAGGTGATCAGAACAGGCATCTGAATCCACCATTCTAGAATGTCACAATATTTACATTAGGCCTTAGGAATAGCAAACCCTCAAGGTGAGGATGCGTCCCCATTTGGGTTTGTTCAAGTGCTTTTTCTTAAAGGGGCTCCAGACATCCACTATAGGAAGTGTCCAGACATCAGGACACCTGGCACTAGGAGCGGGAAGGCCCACTCTACTTGTTTGTTTGTACAACAAAAAATTCGATACTTACAAATACAACCTCAATTTTCCAGTTAATTCGATATTTTTTTTCTTGAAGAAATACTGGTTAAATTCTACGCGACAAGTATCTTGTATCTAAAAAGTGCTATTCTATCTTTTCTGTCCTAAATTATTTCTAAGGACTTTCAAATTAAAAACTGCCTCTAAAATTAGACCGTCACAATTCCTACATGCCCCCAGACCAGTGGGAGGGGAGAAACCCGAGGCGGAAAATGGGTGTTCATCTTGAGTGCTGGTTCTGACAGATGCTAGTAGTCATGCTGAGGTCTCTAAGGTTCAGGGACAAAGAATGCTGATGGATTACTGATTAGTGTTGGGAGGGGACAGGAGATGTGTTCTCCCTATTTACAGACCCAACAGTCCTTAGCTGAGTATTTACTATGTGCCACTCAGTTCAGATTTCTTTAATCTATAAAGACAAAGTAATGCAGCTAAAATAGTTTAATATCCTAAAATGAGAGAATTGAAGTCCTTGACTAATAGAGAACTCAATACTTTCCGTCTTTCGGTGGGTCTCAAAGCCAAAGGACCAGAAATCTCCAGATTTCCATCCAAGGCTTAACCCTTGGTTACTAATGGCCTGAATTGGTGTTGAATCAATGAATGAATTCCTAGGTTTGGTACCAGTCATTTACCCAGTAAGGTGAGGTGAAGGCTGAAGACACAGAAAGTGTCACTGTCAGCTCTGAGGAGATGACATGTCCGTGGCCTGGCATCTGAGTGCAAGCCAAATGTGAAACGGTATTCTCCTTCTGTCTCCCTAAGCCAGTTTTAGTTACGTGGAGCACTTCTATATTGCAGTTTGTGGGAGGAGGGAGCCTGCACGATTTCTAAACAGTGTGAAATGAAACAAATCATATTTCTAAATGCTGGTGGGAAGACCAAAATCATACCACATATATACTGCTGTCATTTGAAAAGGTTATTTTTTGCTATGAGGATGACCTGGATAAATTTTAAATAGCCCTTCTCAATATCAGACTGTTTTTTTCTTCTGTTACTGATTCAGTAACAATCAAGCAGTAATATCAAGCAGTTAGATTAACTAATGAAAGCAACAGGAAACATGGGATCTGTTGACAGAGACCATTCATAAATGAAGACTAAAGTCTGCTGTCACCTTTCTATAGTAAAACAGGCTTCTTCAGCACAGTTCTTATTCACTGAGTATTCATCCTGTGAAATCACTGAAGTCAACATCTTTTTGCCCAGCAGACATCCTTAAAGCAGCAGTTCTCAAGTATCTTGGTCTGGGGCTTTGTTATGCTCTTAAAAATGATTCAGTGCTCCCAAAGAACTTTGCTAATGTGGGTTATATTCATCTATATTTATCATATTAGAGGTGAACTTTGAAATTTTAAAACAAAAGAACATATAAGCTCACATTCCATACAGCCTCTGGATGACTTCCCAGTGCACCTGTAGTAAGATAATAAAAGTGAAAAATGGAAATTATCTTTTTGTGTTACAAAAACTTTGACTTCATGGGCCCCCTGAAGGGCTGTGGGAAGTTCCACGGGTCCCTGGACCAGACTGTGAGAACTGCTATGTGAAGTCTCTGAAGGTCAGAAAAATGGGTAGTAGAATTTAGAAAAGGAAAACTCAGTGAAACAGTATGTCTTGGTGAACAGGCAGGGAGAAAGATAAACTCAGCAGTTTATAAGCACTTCAGACAAGTCTTTACAGGAGCATTAAAGCAAAAGAGAACATCAGACTGTATCCAACTATAAAAAATATAAGGTCTTAGAAACAGGAGAAGAGTATTTACTTTTGCTCACTAACAACTGCTCATTATCTCCAAGCCCACACTTGTTTCCTTCTAATGTCATGGAGTCACATACTCTCCAAAATCTATAGAAGCATAAATTTTAAAATAAATTTTAAAATGTTTAAATAAACACTCCAATTATAGCTGTTGTCTTCAGGAAGAAGTGGGGAAAATGTTATGCCTAGATAAAAATGGTAAGCTTTGGTATAATCTGAAAGAGGAAAGTGTCGATGTTTTCTGGAAGTTCAATAAACAGCAAAAACAAACAAACCAACAAAAACCCCCAAACATTTCCAGTAACTGAGGAAAATCTTAAAATTCACAAGCAAATTCTATTTCTGAATCAGATATACTTTCCCACAGTCTAACTCATACTCATTTCTTGTACATAAATTGAAATCTCTGTAAAATCTGCTCATACACAAGGAAATGGAGTTCTATTAAAAACCAGAAGCAGAGCTGTTCTCTATCAAACTCTGTGGTGTGAACTGTTTTGGAGCCAAGATTCCAAGGTAGAGATGTAAGCAATGATTACGGTTATTTATTTGATTTAAGAAGGAGTATGACATTAAACACTAAAAAAAAAAAAAATCCACAGCTACTACATCTAGAACATCTCCTGTGTCTTAGCACGTCTTCACATGCGAAAACTTCTTGCATCGCACTGTAAAGATGCTGGGAGATTAACCTGACTCCTGCTTTTCATCTACTTCAAATTCCTTCTTCACCTTTAAGAGCACTGATGAAAAAAAAAAAAAAATCCAACGTCGTTTGGAAATTCTCAACACCAAATTAAAAACAAACCAACATTTAAAGGGTAGGAATCTGTGTTACTCTTGGTTTTTAGGTAACAGTGGCTCATGGGGTGGGCTCTGGGGATGGTTCTGTCCTGATTAGAAGGCTCTGAACAAACCCATCTGATGTTTCAGTGTCCACTTCTGTGACAGGACAATGACCTGTCCTCTATGATTGTTATGACTAATAGGGGATTATGGATATTAGCTGTTTAGCATAATGCTAGTCATAATAAATGTGAACCTCTCCAGTCAGAAGTCTGCGGAGAAGACCTAAAGCAGGCCGGGTAAGAGAAACGGCCATGGTGAATGAGAACGTGAGACTGAGTCATAAAGCAAAGGCCGTATTCAGTAAGCTTCTTCTCTTTCCGCTTAATGGTACAAAAATGTTCTTTTTTTTAATGGAGGTCCTGGGAATTGAACCCAGGACCTGATGCATGCTAAGCACACACTCTACCACTAAGCTAGACCCTGCCCCCAATACAAAAATGTTCTAAAATGCTGCTGTTGCTAGCAGTGGCCTCACCCATCTGGGCCACTGGGAGAGAAGGAGGTGGTCTGGTTTATGTTGCCTCATCCAGCTTCTAAGTGAGGTGGCTGCTGTCGACACCTTCCAATTTTCCAATATCTCTATTTCCATCTCTTCTGTCTTCTCTGTTTTTCATTAATTTACTCTTTAGTTTTCTTTCCTTCCCTATGACTTAAAAGGGGGAAGGGAGGCTGGAACACGCCAACAAAAGCTGCTTAGACCTTGACAGCCATCCCTTCCTGCCTCAACCTGGTCTCTAATGATGGCACAAGGAGACATCTGGTGGGACTGGGCCTTGGTGCCACGACAGCGGGTGTGTTAGAGGTGACAGTGGAGGCAAAGGGACCTCACAGGAGAAACACAGAAGTCTGGGGCCCGCACACTATGTCCTCCACTTATTAGTGACAGGCTCTTGTCTAAGCGGCAAACTTCAAAAGCCTCAGTCTTTCCATCTGTACAATGGGGATAAGAATACCAACTTCAAAAGGTCGCAGGGAGAGTATGCTGAATATATGTGAGAGTACTTTACAACTTCAACTTACCGGGGAAGACAACAGGCAGTCACCACAGCACCACGGCTGGAAGAGGACCACTCTACCAAGGAACCTAAGTTAACTACAACTAGGAAGCCAAAGTTTGGTTTCACCACCAATTCCCAACCAGTGATTTATCACCAACTTGTCAAAACTTTGATACCTGTGAGTTGACTGATGCTTGTACAAAAATGTGAAGGCTGATGGACAAAGTCAAGTCAAAAATAACTTTCAGCACCTCAAATTCTAATCATCCCAAATAAACCAATGACAGGTACTAAAATTCCTTACCTTTCATTCCATTTTACGCAACTGTATTTAAAGGGGTGCTTTCCTTGCACACAAGCTCAACAGATTTAGGTTCAAGAAACTGAAATTTGGGGAGACCAAGGCAGAACGGCATTAGCCTCCAGTGAAAAAAGGAGGCATCTTTTGGGTTCTTATTTCAACCCCTATACAGCAAAATATTTAAAAACTGACAAAGAAGGATGCCAGACTCAACGGTGCACTGCACCCCTTTGTTCTTACTGTCACTTGTGCCTCTATGTGACTCTGTCCCTCTCAGTCGCTCTGGGTCTTGGCCATTAGCAGAAAGGATTTCTAGCTGATAAGGAAATGCTGATGGTCACGATGATGGTGTGGCCTCTCTGAGCATCTTCCCACATCTCAGTTTCAGGGCATGTACCTCTGTACACTCCCCCAGCTTGAGGGGCCTGGTTCTTCTTCTCCAGGTCGTGTGGACCCTCCTTCGTCACATCCCCTGTGCTTTTCATTTCCTTCTGTTCTGATCCACATTCCCCCTTCCCTCCTTGGCCTCACAGACAGGTGGTGAGCTCATTAGTTCCAGCCTCGCTGTCTGCAACTACAGCCTGGACAGAGGGGAGACCAGGCCTCCAGTCCCTCTGCCGGCTGGTGAAGCCCCAGAATGATGACTCCTGGTCTCCTGCACCACTGCTTCTCTCCTTGTTAAATTCTGCCCAGGTCAGAAATTAGTTGATTCTGGTCCGTCATTGGAACAGACATCAGTTCACGCAGCTGCTGATCACATGCGTTTGGTAAACACACAACTGGCAAAAGACAAAAAGAGCTGCACTCTCCTAAGGTGAGTCTTCACCATTTTCGGGGGAACGTGGCTACATTCCACATGAATCCCTCAGTCAGGTTAAAATATCTACTATAATGCCAGAGAAAGACAGCTCTGATGAAATCAAAGCTTCACACAAAAGGTCCCATCTGTGGCGGACAGATTCCAAGATGGCCCCAGTGATGCCTTCTTCCTGGTGTTCATGCCTTTGCGATCCACTCACCTTGAGTGTGGGTGGGGCCTGTGACCAGCTTCTAACCAAGAACATATGGCAACAGTGATTCCACTTGGTGAACTGATTATGATTACATAGGGTTCTAACTTGCATCTTGCTGGCAGATTCTCTGTAGACTCTCCTCACTGGCTTTGATGAAGTAAGCGGCCGTGTTGGGAGCTACTCCACAGAAATTCCCAGCCGACAGGGAACTGAAGACCCAGTCCAACTGCCCACAAGGCTGCCAAGAGCCACGTGAGCTTGGAAGCAGACCCAAACCCAGTCAAGTTTTCAGATGAGACCCCGGCTCTGGCTGACACCTTGATGTCAGCTTCATGAGAAACCCAGAAGCAGAGGCCTCAGCTAAGCTGTGCCTTGACTCCTGACCCACAGAACCCAAGGGATGGTACGTGTGTCTGTTGAAGCTTCCATGTGGAGATCTGGCACGTAGCAATAGGTAACTAATTCATCATCTGAGCCCCAAATAAAGTCAAGATGGGTAAGCACATTTAAATTTCCCTTTTTAAGAGACAATTTTTCATACTGGGAATTTACTAGTTTAAAAAGATGCTAATTTAATGAGACATTATTTCCTCTCCCCGGGTCTCTCCTTAGTTCCATTTGTTAAGATATCACGAGCTTGAATTTTTCTTCCCTCTTACTAAACAGAACAGAAATACTCAAAAGTTCAAAACTTACATGTCTTGAGTTCAATCCTATCCAACTTCAAAGTGAAGAACTTTAAAAAGCGTTAAAAAAGCCACCTGGTATTTCCAAATGAACTCCCCTCCTTTTCCCGGACCTGGGGCTCTATGTAGTCTTTTTAGCTGCGTATTCACATCCTCAGACATGTGCGCCACTTTTAGCTTCCTGCAAATAATTCTTTTCTACATTAAAAGCTTAATTGTTAACAGCTTCGAAAAACTGCAAATCATTCTTACTTACATCCGGAAGTCTGTATAGCTTCATTGTTCTCTGCAAAGTCATATTTCTACTCAAGTGAGAAAATTTGACTTCTACCAGCTTTCTGGGGTTGAGTGAGCGATGCCAGTATCTGGAATACAACAAAGGTTTTACGGTCTGATTGATCTCCCTCTCCAAGGTTTTACTCTGTCTCAGCTCAGCTGCTACAGACGCATTGAAGGAACACTTATCTTGTGCCCAGTGCAGAGCTGGAAGCCGGCCCTTTTCCCATGTAATTATTTTATCAGTCATTTTTTTACCTCTAAATCATGTCCAGTTATGTTCCTTTGTCATTTGTAACCTTTTATCTCTTTTAGGAAAATTGCAAATGATATATTGATGACATCCAGTTTGTAAGTATTTAATGATCATCACAGATTCTAAGAAGGCAAACCAAAACATTTAAAAACATGAAAATACTCCCCTGAAGTTAGTAACCTTCACGTTTATATAACGCACACCAAAGAAAACAACTATTTGAGAAATGAGCTTGAACTTCTTAAGTGATTCCAGTTTAGGGACTGCGATGAATGACTATTAAAATACACCTGTGCAGTCTTATTTATTCTGTTTATTTATAAATAATGTAATAGGAGAGAGTCATTTTACAGTTTTGTCCTTTGTACTGTTTTCCTGAAGTTTTATCTTATTTGAGTCGATAAAAATAGCAGAGGGGGATAAAACTCTTTCTGATGCTCTAGAAACTGGTTAGTTCAGTGACAACATGATAAGCAATTTTCTTAATGGATTGACCTTCAAAAGCCTGAGAAGAGTAGGTAAGTCATAAAAAGAGAGCTTTAGCCATCTTCTTACTCCTAGCCAACGAACAGGTCCGGGCTTTTCTGATGATGTTAATCAAGCTTTTGGAGTCGTTCCTGACAGCACTGGTATAATACTGAGTGTCAGAGAGGAGGGAGAAGATGGTCCTACAAGGACATCTCAAGATCCTGACGCCCTGGGTTTCCCTGAGGGAGAGACTAGTCTGTCAAACGGAGGAGACAGAAGTGGCGATGCAGCACTGTGCAGGAGTGCTGGCCCAGTGACGCCTGGTTCTGTCTCCGTCTCTGCTGCCAACCACCCACATCATCACCAAATCCCTCTGGGTTACAAGGGCAGAGAACACCTGGAGCAACAGGCAGGAGGTGCACAGCATTAGGTACAGGTGACACGCAAGACAGAGGTGCCAAGCTATTACCTGCACGTGGCCACTGGCTTAGGAAGAACCACACCAGCAGTATAAACGGCCTGGAAAATCCCCTCCAGGTTCACTCTTCTGGTTATTTCTCGAATCAACACCGGGGCTACCCGTTTTGATCTCAATTTCTTATGCACACAGAGAAAGTTGATTTCGACCATCTTCTTCACGCTAAGACACAAAGATGTCAAAACTTAAGAGCCCATGTCAGAGGAAAACATTTAAAAAAACAAGACAACACCCATCACATCTCAAAGAATGAGAAACTGAAAGGCCTCCTTTAACATCATATTTAAGAAAAATACACCATCATTCAGATCCTTCACAAATTCAGAGAGACACCCTCTTCCCAAGACTCCCCCACCAAAAGGACCATAACTCTGGAGATGCAAACCCTCTTGTCCTAAATACATCTGAGAACTTTGGTCTTTTATAAGTTTTAGGTTTAAAACTGGATCAGATGTGCCTCAAAGTTTCTAGATCTGTTTGTCCTGTAAAGTACCCAATTACGGCAGTAACTGGGTCACCTGGATGCAGAATCTGATAAGGCGTTGCTTCCGAATATAATGCAATCCCCAGGACCCCTGGATAGTGCCTTGACCAGGCCAGAGCTGGTGCTTTTCTGAGCGCCACGATACCTTCCGGAGCTTCAAAGCTCATCCTCTGCTCTGGTTCCAGATATGCAGGTATTTCATTTGGCACAAAATATCCCTTGAGATCAAATGCTTTTTAGCAGTAAATAAGCTCACCCAGTATACTGAAAGATGAACAGACCTGTTATGCATTCGATCTTTGAGGTTCATAGCTGCATCTCTGACTTTCTGGGCTGGAGACCCAGAGCAAAAATGGAGCATACATATCCTACAGATAGAAAGATTTAAAAAAAATCCCTCAAGTAGTTTTTTCCCCAGAATCAAATCCCCTACTTCTAGCTGCGTACCCATATACATACCCATGTGTGTGCATGGATGAGACTAAGAGGCAGAGAGAGAAAGAGAGAGAAAAAGACAGCTGTCCTAATCACAACCCAGTGTAGGACAGGCTTTAACATGTACCTTTCGTAGATCCGGATGCTTGCGGGGATAGCACTAATGAACCCCACTAGTTTTCTGTTCGAAGATACCCTGACCCCACAGTGCCACTGAGGGAGCCAGCCTGGGGGACGCAGAGCCCTGCAGTCAGCGCCGGCAAGGAAAACAGGTACCAGTTAGTGTCCAAGAAAACATGGACAGACAGAGACAGGCCAGCCCAGCTGCTGCCCCCTCCCCACCAGGCACACAGGACTGGCCAGACTGACCACAACAGGAACTCGGGCGAATAGTCAAACCGGAACATGTTGTCGTTGTCTTCCACGTAATTCTCGTTCAGCAGGGTGTACAACTCCCTGAGCTGCAAGACCAAACACGTGTCCTACCTCTGGGGCTCAGGACCAAGGCAGAAGCCACGCATGCCAACGCAGGTCCTGAACGCCAGAGTTTTACTCACCACTTCGGCGTTACCCAGATCTAACGTGTCCCACGTAAAACCCTGTGGCAAGGAATATGGTTCCTGGCGCACGCTTTCTTTATCAGCCTCAATTGCACCATGAGATGTTATTACTTCATCTGGAGATGGGGATGACGAGAAAAAGAAAGACAGGACGAGACGATTCCATTACAAAGTGTTCTGAGTATCCAAAATGGCCAGTTAGTGAAACAAAATCAGGTGTAGGGCTCTTGGGTTTAGCATATATAGTAGTTTAGTATAATATAGTATTGTTTCAGCTACCTCGAGGGTGACATGGGGTAAGTTACGTACTGGGGGAGAGTAACTGTATTTCATCAATTAAATAGAAGGAGGAATCCTTGGTCATTCGATGACACACTGGACATTACGAAAAGATAGGGATTTCTCAGTCTCAACCCCTAGATGTCAGCACCACTGCCAGCAACACCGGTTTGAAATGACAGACAGCCTTAGAGATGTTATCTTTTTAACTCTGCTTTTCAACAAATGGTGGGGAAAGGGCTGCAGGGACCTCTGACCCTTCTCAGCAAAACCCAAAATTAATTTCAGGACTGTTTCCATCTATTTGGACTCCTGGCAGCACAGTTCAAGCCATCAGTGTTTCCAGCGATTCCCACAAATGTGCCCTTTTCCAATTCCTTCTCTGGAGCTTTCTGAAGTGGCTGGGATAAAATCCAGGCCCTTGACTGTGGCTGCTGCCTGCCTGGTGACCCTCGTTACGTCCACCCGGCCCTGCTCCCGAGGCTTCAGCCCTACTGACCTCCCTCAGGCTGGCCCTCTGCTCAGAGGCCCATCCCCTGTCCTTTACACGGCTGGCTGCTGGCATTTTTTCAGATGTAAGTTTATACATCGCTTCTTCTTAGCATCCTTCCCCAACTAAAACTTCTTCCTGCCAGAGTACGTCCTCCCTGCCCAACCACCATTCACCCTTCTTTCCTATCACTGTTTCCCGGGTCTGTGTCCCAGTGCATGGCATTTAGTGACAGACACACAACAAGTATCTGCTGAATAGATGCCCTCCAGGTGTAGACCTTTTCACAGGTGGACGTCACAGGGTCTGCACCACCCCCAAGGGGCTTCCCTTTCTCTTCTTCCCGACCCCTGACTTCGCAGTTTCATCTAACTCCATTCTGCCAGCTCCTCTTCATGTGAATACCTCAGCTCGCTTGGGTAAGCCCTGGTGGCCAGATTCCCAGCTGCTCCCTTGGGGTTCCCTGTGAGTTGCTTAGGGTTTGGCTAATCCACACAACATCGGGGGACTATCCCATTCAAGCTGCTCCAAACAGCTGGGTGTGTTGGGCTGAACTGGGACACGGCTCTGGAGAGAAACGAAGAGGCAAAGTCTCCCTGACCTTGAAATGTGTTCCTTGATCTCAGGCCCCCCTCCCGTACTAACCTGACACTGCCCTAACTGAGGTGCAAAGGGACGGTTCTAGGAACCCAAGAACCCTCCGAGGACTTAGGGCAGGGGCCAAAATGAGCTGAGCAGTGGGGCTGCCTTCCCAAAGAATTTGCACTGGGGTTAAGTGCCAGCTGGAAGCCTCCTTCTGCCCTGGGCAGTGACCCAAAAGTCACCAGCAGCATTCAGCCCAACCCAATACATTCAGATCAATGCATCTATATCCCTTTAGCTAATGGTCACGCAACTCAATGTTATTTAAAATCCTGTAAATTCATTCCAGAGAGTCTTCCTCCACTACCAGATGTGTTTCTAGAGGCTGGAATAAAAAAAAAAATATCAAGATAGTTTCTTTTTTCTTTCACACTCTGAAGCTCTTGCTTTTTTAAGCTCCTTGGGGTTGGCGTGGGCAGGAAGGGAACGGGCACTTTAAAAAGCCTGAAACCCATTATTTGAAGGCACATTGAAGGATTGTGTCCTGCCTTATATGTGATAAAACTGATCATCTGTACATAACTGGGCCAAGAAGAGTCTGGGATGGCAAAGAATACCTTCTTACCATACAGATTCTGAAACTGGAACCAGCACGGAAGAGAAATACAGAAATAATCATATGATGTCTACCTTCACAGAACGTAAGACAAGGCGGCAGGTCTAGCTGGTGACACATTTGTAAACATTTTTATGGCATTTGTATCGTCTTCTTCTTCTTGCATAATGTGAAAGAGTAACAATGAAATCACGTTCTCCAGAAATGTTAACTGGCAAAAGTTTAAGTGAAATGTGACAGAGCAGGCCAAGCGCTGAGGGAGGAGGCCTATTAGAGAGAATGTTACATGACCCAGAGCACTTACAACGGCCTTGACGAGGTGACCCGATTCCCTTTTTATCCTGGAATGTTATCCCATTGGTAATAATGGACACCAAGGGTGAGAGTTCAGAATCCTATTGTTTAAACAGCAGCATTTTCCATTTCAGCAAGATTTAATAGGGCAAATTTTATGTGTCTTATGCAATAACTGAGATGTGAGACTGTTAAAAATTTATGTAGAGGGAAAACAACTCCATGAAGCTCAGAACCAAAAAATATGGGGTGGGGGAGACCCCTCTTTTATACATATATATAATACATATATATATAATTATAATATATATATATATATATACATGAATGTTTCAAGTTTGGGGAAACTGTATTTTTTGTTTTATAGGGACAGGAATTACACTAAAATTTTGTTACTGAAAGCCAGTGTTGCCACTCGGTATTTATTTTAAGAAGAAAAATATGACTTTTGTGTAAATTTTGAATTGTGGCATGAAACAAATCATATAGGTGAAGTAAAGTCTCTTTTGTGTTTTTTGTCTGTTGTTAACCCAGCTTTGTTTTGGGGGGAGGGGAAGGGAAGGCAGAAAAGCTTACTTAGTTTGGGTACCGGCTGGGTGTCCCAAAACTGGTATCTGTGTTTGGCAGCCTCATCAATGTTCCTGGCGGGGCCCTGGCAGGCAGATAACAGCTCCATTGCCCTCTGGATATCCTGCAACTTCTGCATTGGAATGGTGGGATTCTACAACAGCAAAGACACACAGACACGAAGTATGAGGAAGCTGCCACTGCTCCCAATCCTGGAGCAGGAGACCAGAGCGTTTGCTGGGAAAATGCATGATCCTCCTCTAAGCCTGGCCTTGGGGCTCAGGTATGCTAACATATTAAAATATAAGCAAACATATTAGGTTAAAGGCAACAACAGTTCTACAGTTTTAATGGGGCTCAGACAGTCTGGGAAATCGAAAGTAAATCGAACCACTCTTTGCTTCAGTTTCCCACCCACTGGCAAACGGTCCTCACCATCAGTTACTCGTGGGCCGAGCAACATAAAGGGGGATGAGCAATGCAAAGTCACTATCACACAGAAGCCAGTCAGCCTCTGGCCTTGGTGTCACTGTTGGGGTTAATGCTGGACAGTAGCAACATGGGGACAAAAGAAGTAACTTCTAGAGCAGAAACCGGGCAGGCGAGGGAAATTTCAGTTCGTGAAAAGAAAGAGAGAGATCTGAACTTAGTGCTGGGCTGGGAAGGAAGTTCATCAAGAAAGGAATCTCTAACGGCTGTTTTCCTCCTGGACCACACCCCACCCTCTCCTAACTGATGCTTCTCCAGAGATGGACCTTTCAACAAGCATGAGCCGTCTGCTCCACGGATTCAGAGCCTTTCATGACTACAGCCTGTCCTCCCTAATCCAAGGGTCGTGAAGAACCTCCCTTATAAGTAAAACATATTCTCAGTCTACAAAATGGACAATTCCTTTTAATTTTAAAGTTCCTTCCTCAAAACTGTATTTCTGCCATCTCTGAAGATTCCCCAGCTCTTTTTTTTTTTTTTTTTCTTTTCTGGAAAATCTCTCAAATAATGTAATGTGGAAAATGAGACAATACTTGAAATGAGAGAGTGGTAGGTAGGACTGAATATGGAAACTGGTGAGGTTTTTCAATGTGTGAAATTATTAATTAGTATCAGAATTTCGATGCCGTACAGAGAATGCTCTTCACTGAGGTTCAGAAGTGATTGGAAGGAATCTCAAAGCCCTCTGCGTTCCCCATATGCCAATACCACGGGTACCAAGGAGAGGTACCACCAATCTTCAATGGCTTACCGACAGCAGCTCTGGACTTCTGTTCAATTTTGAATCTGAAGTCTGTGGTCTGGAGCAAGTCCTTCAATCTGGGAAGCTTCTTTGTTTGACCCAGTACAAAATGGGGTTTATTCAATACAGACCATCCTGTGCTTGACTCACTGGGTTTCTTTAAGGTTCTTGCCACAAAAATGATTCCAAGACACAAAGTGCCAGAGTCTAACTGGAGGTAGGTTGAAGTCTAAATGTCTCCACTTAGAAGTCTAACAGCATCACCCAGGACAGCCACAAATTTTATCAGCTCTTTATCTCATATTCCCATTGAGGTCTAGATCATAAGGGTCATATGTCAATGACACATAATCATTTAACAAAATAATTTTCTTGTTCTGATTTATTTCATTTTCAGATTTATTTTGTTTGGGTCTCTTTTGAACTTCCCACACAAAAGTAACTAATTTCTAGCAACATGAAATGTGCATCCATCTGAACTCCCAGTAACACAATCAATTAGGAGACCTACAACTCAAACAGGAAGTGAGAGCCCAGAATGTTTTGACTAATAATGCTTCAACATGCACTGGTTCGGTTTATCTTAAGATAAGCCAAGCAGAACCTAGTCTTACAAGAATATACCTACAGCGTCTGAATCGAATTTGCTGTGGTTAATTCTTCTTTCCTGCTATTTGAGTTAAATCCTCTAACACAAATGTACCAAACTCCAACCATTTTGTAACACACATGCAATCAGCATCTTTGTTCCAAAGGAGCCAATAGTGATATCCCCTCTTCATGAAGAAGCCCTCAGAGTGGTTTCTGCCTCAGCAGGTTGACCAGCAGTCTACACATGAAATCACCATTCATGAAATATTCACATCCCAATGCTCAATATTAAATGCTTTCCTTTTTTTTTTTTCTTGTATTGAAGTCTAGTTGATTTACAATATTATATTAGTTTCAGGTGTACACCACAGCGATTCAATATTTATACAGGGGATACTCTTAAGTGCTTTCTTAAAGTAGATTTAAGTAAGCACAGCCTCCAAATCCATGGTGACAGAGCAGTGAGGAAAACTCAGCTACGATAAATTCTTAAACATCCCCACTCACATTCCACAGTGGCACCAAATGGGGTGTTAGGAAAGGTGAGAATGCGTATCCACCCCATTATTATATTCCCATTAAGAGCCAGACACTCCTCTTTTACTCTTTGCCCATTATTTTCCAAATTTAATACTTGGGGAAAAAAAATCCAAGTCCTTTACCACTAAGAAGTATAGAAAAATCCAGACAAATGTCATTTTAGTCTGGTTCTTGGGCATGAACCATAATATTCTCAAAACATAGTTCAATTCATAGTGTTATTTTGAGCTGGCATCTAAAGAGAAAGGAGCCCCAAGTTTTAAAAATGCAATGAAAAGCCCACAATAAAACAATTCTGATTTATTTTTCATTAAAAAAGGAAAGAACTTCTCCACTATATCATGCCAGCGTTCCTCCTGCCTTGGCTGGCTGTACTTCCTTACAAGTGACCAGAGGCAGGGGAAGGGCTCAAAATCACCAGGGATACAGAGATGGGTGGCAGCTGATAATGATGACAGAAGCAATAAGGAGGTGGTCACAACTGCATGTAAGTAACACCACACTCGTCTGAGGAAGCCACATTGAGAAACAGAAAAAATATCTTATAAGCATATGGTGTCCTTTATATGAGCTACCTTGGAACTTACCATTATTCATTACACAAAAACAAGTTGAAAAACTAGGGAGGGAGACACCACTTTCTTTTTGCCCCAGAAAGGCAGTTGGGAAAATGTGGGGAGATTTTCCTTCTCGGTGATTCCTGATCCTTACGTGTTAAACAGGCAACAACAAAAAAGCAATCTCCAAGGCTCACTCAATGCCACACAATGTAAACTTTGTGCGAGAAAAAGAGTTTAGACCCCATAAAACTTGCATAATCGTAACAACTGCCACGTATAGTGCTTTACAGGATAAAAACCATTCAATAAAGGCGGTCTCACTGTAACCTCCTAACAGCCTTGGGAGTCAGGAAGAAGGCACTGTTCCTACTTCGCAGGCGAAATGAGCTGGAGGAGATGCAGAGCCTGCAGACACACACAGCTGGAGGGCCCTGGGGCCGTGACGCAGCTCTGCTGTGAGCCACACGCCATCCAACCTACATGGAGCCACAACCATCAGCTACTCTGTGTCGTTACACTTCTAACTCTACCCTTTTCACTGTGAGTTTCTGGTATGGGGGAGCTGTGTGCTCCCTCGGGCCCAGGACACAAGGTCTCTGTTCATTGCCAGGGTGACCATGGTGGCCCTGGGGAAGGGGCACTGGGCATCGGCACCTCCGAGGCACACGAGACAGGCCATCTGCCCAGGCAGGGCACTGCCAGGCAACTTCTGGTTTGGTCTCAAATGGGCGCATCTCCCCGGGGAAGGTTAAGAGCTGTTTCCCACCCTTGGCAACAGAATTAAGAATGGCCGCTGCAGACTGGTCCAGTTCAAAGTCGGCGTTAGACTTACCCGTGGTGGCTCCCACCGGAATCTGCTGCCAGATGGTGTTGTGCTATTCAGGTAATTAGACAGACACCCAGAAAAATTAAAATGTGAATTATCTCCTGAAGTAAAAGGAATCAAGTATTAAGTGTAACTTCAAAAAAAAAACAAAAACAAAAAGCAAAAACCTAACAAGGTCACACTGAGACTTTCTTCTATGACTGCAATTTATGTGCTAATTTGCTGAGAAAGGGGGAAAACACAGGCAGAATACACACACACACACACACACAGAAGCACAGTACAAACCTCTCAGTTATCTGGGTGCCAACGGCAGTTTCAGGAAGGCTGTGAACACCCTCCAGTTACCACCACTGTTCAGTCCACAGTCACAACAGTACCCTAACGGCACCTCTGATCCAACAGGGCACTCGCCTAAGCTGCATGAACCCACGTTCACATGCATGAGACACCACAGAGGCTAAGATAAAAACACGGCTCTCACTTTTGAAGGCTGCTGAATTTTAATCTCCTGGGAATCAGATGCTGAGTCTGACTTGGTGCCTCCAGAATTTGGTTTCTCCTTTTTTCTCTTCTGTTTCTTCTTTTTCTTTTTGGCACCCAAATCCCCTCCGGGACTTCTGTTAGGAAATTCACAGAGTTCATAAAACAACAACAGATCATAACGCAAAACTTGAAATTGCATGAAATTAATCGTTTAGGAAAAACAATGTTATACACAGGAGGAAAAAAGTATGGTAGGATGTGTGACACTGTGATTAATAAGGAATATATACATTCAGATAACCAAATATATATTTTTCATGTATATTTGGTCTTCATCCATGGTTCCTGGCTCACAGCTCCTAAAACCCAAGGAATTTCCTAAGAGATGAGAACTTAAAGGTGTCCCTTATGGTAGGTTAAAGAGGTGGCTTTAGGAAGCACTTAAGGATGGGGGCTGGTTGCCAGGGGAACCAACCATGTAATTAGAGAGTTGGAACTTTCAATTCCACCCCCCTGACCTTGGGGATTGAAGAAGTTGAATCAAGTACCAATGGGCAATGGGTTAATCAATCATGCATATGTAAGGAAGCCTCCAAAGAAATCCAAAAGGAGGGGGTTCTGAGAGCTTTGGGTTGGTGAACACATGGTGCTTTGGGGACAGTGACATCTGGAGAAGGTATGGGAGCCCCGTGCCCCTCCCCCATACTTTGTTATCTGCATCTCTTCCATCTGGCTGTTCCTGAGTTACAGCCTTTCATAATAAACAGGTGATCTAGTAAGTAAATGTTCCTCTGAGTTCTGTGAGCTGCTCTAACAAATGAATGGAACCTAAGGAGGGGGGTCTTTGGAACTTCCAATCTGCAGCCCAGTCAGAAACACAGTCTGCTATTTGTGATGCCTGGAGGGGTAGGGGAGCAGTCTTACAGGAATGAGCCCCTAACCAGTGGAAATGGATACTGTCTCTGAGCTGAACTGTAGGACACCCAGCTGGTGTCTGAGAATTGCTTGGTGTTACGTGGGAAGGCCCCTCCCCCGGCCACCTCCCCACTGCGACTGTCTCCAGGAACCCAGGAGAGTATTAGTCTACAGTCAGTCACTCTGCAGGATGCGACGTAAGCAGGAAAATTACAGGTATTAACTACACTTTACCACAGAAGCCAAAAAGCTTCCACAGTTACCACTGGTCCACTAATTTGCTTTTTAGTTAGCATTTTAAGGGAGAGAGACACGTTGTAAAATATTCCATTATAAATATCTCTTGGGTACAACACACCACTAATCTCAACACAACAGAACCAAGGAAAGGGCTTCCCTGAAGAGGGGGACATTTTTCCTGATAAAGATTTTTATTAGAAGGATTCTACATGAAAAAAATTCACTGGTGAAACACTTCTGGTTTGGAACCCTGTCATCTCAGAGCATCACCTTCTGAAAGAGCGAGAGACACAAGGGGATCGAAAATGTCCACTTCTGGGGCTTCTTCTACCACAGATAAATTCAAATTTAGAGTCAGAGATTATTACTGCATTATCGCCTGATGTAGGGAAAGTTGTAGAAATAATCAGTTCTGTTCCATAGGTCTTCATGGGTTCTATCTGTCCCTACACATTTTCTTTTCTTGAATTTTTACTTACTTACCAAAAACATATTCATTATATAAGACATAAATGTCACTAACATGTTTAAGAGCCTTATAACAGTGTCCCTCAAAGGCAACCAATAGTTTTTCTGGTATAAATTCTTCTAAAATAGTCTTCCTTCTCTAAGCATGCCTTCATTTTCACCATGAGTAAATTTTAAACAAAAATCAAATCTTACATACTATTTTGAAACTTGGCCTTTTTTTTGGTCTCCTTCAACTTAACAATGTATCTTGGACTTCTTCTTTCCACATCAGGATAAATGAAGCTGCCTCATTTCTTTTTAGCAACTGGACAGCATTCCACTATATAAGTGTATCCTATTTTATGTAACCATGATTAAAATTATTAAAAATTAAAAATTCTGTTGCAAAAAAATATTCTGGTACTTAACATCTTGGTGTTTTCATGCTAGCATGTCCACAGGTGGAAATGCCAGGTCAAAGGGCATACACATTTTTTGTTTTAGTGGATAATTAAGCCTGCTTTACTAAATACCATACCAATTTCCACTCCACCAACAATAAACGAGACAGTTTCTGGTTCTGCATGTAAGGAGCTTGGATGTCACCACTCCATCCTAGCACACTGAAAAATCAACAATTTTCCGGAGATCCATAAGGGAGGCAAGGATACAAGGCAAACTGCTTCCCGTCCCCCCACACCTCACCACCCTGTTACCAAAGGCCTATGTATAGCAGTTCCTTCAACCCAGTACATCATATATGGCTATCAAGAAAAAAAATCACAAGGCATACCAAAAAGCCAAAAACACAGCTGGAAAAGATGGGCAAGCATCAGAACCAGAAGTACCAGACCAGGAATTTGAAACAACTATCATTGATATGATAAAGGCTCAGGTGGACACAGCAGACAGCACGCGAATAGATTGGCAGTGTGGCAGAGATGGAAACCCCGGGAAAGAACCAGGATGAATCAAGAACACTGTGACAGAAATGAAGAATGTCTTTGATGGACTTATTTGGAGACTGGACACAGCTGAGGAAAGAACCTCTGGGCTTGAGGATATAGCAATGGAAACCTTAACAGAAACCCCTCCAACACTGAACAGCAAAGAGAGCAAAGATGGGAAAAAACAGAACATCCAAGGACTGTGGGACAACTACAGAAAGTGTAATGTACGCGTAATGGGAGTACCAGAAAGAGAGGAAAGAAAGAAACAGAAGAAGCACTTGGAACAACCATGACTGGGGAGTTCCCCAAAGCAATGTCAGGCACTAACCCATAGATCCAAGAAGCTCACAGAACACCAAGCAGGACAAACGCCAAAAACCCTGCACCTTGGCACATCATTATCAAACTGCAGAAAGCCAGAGACGCAAGAAGCCTTTGAGGAACAAAGGACAGAACAGTAAGAACATCAGTTTCCCTATGTCTTTGCCAGCACTGACATATTACCATTCTTTTTCATCCTCAACAGTCTGACAGGTAGAAAAAAATCTCACTGTGGGTTTAATGTTCCTTTATTTAATATGGAGCAAGACTATACATTTTCATATGTTTATAGACCATTAATATTTTTCCATAAATAGCTCATTCATATCCTTTTTCTACTAGTCATCTTTTTATAAAAATGATTCGTAGGTACTCTTTATAAAAGCATGGACAGAACCTACCATTTTTAAAGAATTTTTACTTTGGGGACCTTAATCTCATTTAATCCTCACAACAGCCCTATGAGAGCAATAGCTAGCTCATGCTTATATTCCATTGCCTCGTTTCTTGTCTACCTTTTACACTGCAAATACTTTACCCAGTTTAGTTTTTAGATTTCAGCTTTATTTATGGTATTTTTTCCCTGTACAGACACAAAATTTTTAGAGGGTCTAATATTTAAAACGTTTCCCTTGTGGCTTTTCTGCTTTTTAGTCTTGCTTAGAAAGAACTTCCCTATTCCAAAATTACATAAATATCCTTCTATAACCTTTCCTCTTTTAACTTTATGACTTTTAGGAAAAAATATTTAGCTTTCTAATTCATCTGGAATAAAATGCATACAGTGTGATGTATCATGTTCCTACTTTTCAAAAATACATTTTAAATACAAGAAAGCCCCATTATAGCATAACTTGTTATTACAGGGGTCACACTGCATCGCTCAAAGACTAACGGGCAGACATAGTAAGCGAAGCGGACCTGTCTACTCATCGGAGACAATCACAAAGCAAGGTCCCCTTTTTGCCAGATGCTGCTCCAGGTGCAGGCAGTTTCAAACATGTCTGCAAATTCTTTGATACGTCTCCCGTCGAGAGGTGGGGGTCTCTTTCCTTCCCCTTAAATCTGGGCAGGCTTGTCTCTTGCTAGTAAAGCAGTGGAAGTGACCCTATGTGACTTCTGAGGCTAGGTCACAAAAGGCCATGCAGTTGCCACCTGGCTGTCTTGGGATGCTCAACTCTGGGGGCCACATAAGAGGTCCCACTGCCCTAAGACCAGCGGGCTGGCGGTGTGGAAGACGGCGCAGCTGGACCCAGGACACCACGGAAGGGAGCCCTCATGAATGCCCAGCTCAGCTCAGTCAAGTCTGCAGAAGACTCCAGCACAAGGCAATGTCCGTCTGCAAGTGCAGGAGAGACCCCCAGGGAGGAACTGCCCTTCCCCAGCTCCTCTTCACCCACAGGACCTGCAAATGTAATAAAGCACGTTGTTTTGTGTTGCCAGGCTTGTGATGATCTGGCGTGCAGCAACCACAACTGGTTCAGACATGTGGGATATCTAAGTGGAGGGCTGCTGGGACAGAACCCTAGAACACGTGGCCCTGGCTTTCAGAACAGCTAGAAAGATCCTGGGATGACTGTTAGCCGAAACCTGCCAGTGTCGAGGAGGCTGGTGGTGAGGACTTGGGAAAATAAGGGAAATGGTGTTGGAAGCCTGAGGGAAGGGGTCCTTGTAATGTAGTGGAGGCACATTTATAAAAATGCTGCCAGGGATAGCGTGGAAAACAGAAAGTGTACCTAATAAGCGTGAAAATCTAACTAAAAAGGCTTTTGGGCAGAAGGTTGAAAACACCCTGGCTTCTCCCAGATGCCTGTAAAGGAAATGAGAGCAGGGAGAGATTAACTCCAGGGCGAGACACTCAGCGTCTGAGTGGGAGTTAGAGAATACATAAACCCAGGCAGAACTTGTTAGACTCAAAATTCAACTGGTCTTCAACCCCAGCATCTCCAGAAGGCAAAGGCTTCGCGTATTAAGAAACGGCCTCAGGACGGTCACACCTGGGATGGAGCTGCCTGACCCTCGGTGAGGACTTCAGAAAGCCCTAAGGTAGTATCCCACTGACCATTCCAAACAGAATGCTCTTTTGTTTTTTGTTTTTGTTCTTGTTTGGAAAAGGCTGTGCTTTAGTACATGAATAATTACAAATCTGTGCTAAGTGAAAAACGTATAAAGCATCTGAACTTCAGTCACACAGAGAAAGAGACAATCCCATTAACCCTTCCACCAGTGTCCATCCCATCACCTTTAGCATGACTGCCTCCATTTCTTACAGTTTGCACAGCACTGACTTATCAAAGCACTTTCCCTTTGTGGTCTGTTTATCCTCACAACAACCCTGTGAGATAGGTAGGGCGATTAACACCATCCCCATTTTGCAGATGGGAACACTGAGGCACAAAGTGGTTCCAATCTCGAGGCTAGTTAGCAGAAGCATCCAGGTCTCCTAACTCCCCAGCCCACATCTTCCTTTTTAGACTTGACCCTGGAGCAGAATGACGGGCGCAGTGAGCCACAGCTCTGGTAAAGGCTGGCCTCTGAACAGGGACCAACCTCTAAAAGTCAGAATAAAGCTAAGAAGGCATGACTGAAGGGTTGGCAACACTCAGATATATAATTGCTCTGAACGGCTCAGCATCAAACTTCCTGTGGAAACTCAGGAAAGAAGGCTTCAGTTTTCAAAGGATGTGCCTCGTCCACCCTCTTCTAAACAGCACGGCTTCTAAGAACCTTAGGGGCATCCAGCCTCACAGAGAGAGAACAGGTAGGGAAGAGCGTATCTCGAAGGAGAGATCTTTGGCTGTGACTTCTGCCTAATGGAATGGATTACCAATTGAAACTGGGAGCCCAGGACATTTTTTTTCTTTAAGGAATTCCACCAGCTTGAGAAGAGAGGGCAGAACAAAATGCAAAAGAGGTTTTGGACTCTCAGCCTTTTACAGGCAGGAAGCAGATGTAGAGGGTCCCTCACTCAGATGCAAAGTAAAATTTTCTTCTGGACGGATGACTTACAGGGCAGAACCCGGAGCCCGGAGGACAGGGGCCAGAGCCATGGAGAGCAGCTCTTGGAGATTAGGACCGAACTCAAACTGAGGGACTGGCCACCCACCCTGGCTGGATTTCAGAACTGCTGTGGATCACTGACTGTGCTGTGCTAGCTTCCCCTTTTTGAGTGGGAACAGCCAGCACGCCCTCCTTTACCTGTCCACCCTCCCACGATGGGCGTGCGGGGAGCAGACAACATACCTGCTCAGTTCACCCAGTACTGACACGGACCTAGAGGGGCCTGATCCACACCCAGACTTGGTCTAGGTGACGAGACCCTGGATTTTGAGCCTGAGCCTCATATCTAACCCAAAACATGATATGATTTTGGGGAGGGCCTCAGGGAAGGGATAATGTAAACAATTTTTGGCCAGAAGATGGACCGTGATAGTTTTCAACATGTCTTCAAATGTTTTAAAGCCTCCTCCCCATGAAAGCTGGAATTGAGTTCCCCTCCCCTTGTATATGGACAAGTTTATGACTCACAAGTAATTACTCCCCACAAATGTGTCAACATGTGACTTCCAAGTCTAGGCGAGAAAGGGACACGCAGCTTCCACTCACTTCTAGAATGTTCTCTCCCTCTTACCACCTTGATATCTGCGTACTGGGGAGGCCATGCACAGGCATGGCGGGTGAGCTGTGGTCAACTGCCAGCTCCGACGGTCACCCACGTGAGTGCGCCGCCCCACGCGCAGTGGAGCCTTCAGTGGACAGAAGCCCCAGCCCGGTGAGACCCACACCCACCCCCCAGCCAGAACTCCCTCGAACTGTGCCTTTTCCAACATCCCAACCCACAGGATCTGGGAGCATCATAAAATGCTCGCTGGCTTATTAAACAGCAAGAGTTACTGGCACATAATGACACAGCAATGAACAAAGCAATGTCCTGTCCTATGGAGCACAGTCATTTTTTTTTAACCTTTTTTTTTTTTTTAATTGAAGTATAGTCAGTTTACAATGTTGCGTCAATTTCTGGTGTACAGCATAATGCTCCAGTCATACATGAACATACACATACTCATTTTCATATTCTTTTTCATTATAGGTTACTACAAGATACTGAATATAGTTCCCTGTGCTCTACAGTATAAGCTTATCGCTTATCTAGTTTGTGTATAGTAGTTAGTATCTGCAAAGCCTGAACTCCCAATTTGTCCCTTCCCACCCTCTTTCCACCCGGTAACCCTAAGCTTGTTCTGTATGTCCGTGAGTCTGTTTCTCTTTTGTAAATAGTTCATTTGTGTCTTTTTAAAAATATTTCACATATAAGTATGAGATATTTTCCCTTCTCTTTCTGTGGAGCATATATTCTGAAGGCAACAAATAACAAACAAATGGGAGGCCGACGGGAAATTCACTGAGTGGCTGGCATGGAGTAAGCTATCCAACGAGCGACAGGTACTGCTACTACTCCACACCTCGGCATGCTGTCTCCTCTTCCAGGACACACTTCTCTCCTTCACTTCCTGACAGATTGCTTGCCATTCAAGACTTAGGTCAAGTATCACCTCTTCTGAGAAGCCTTCTTTCTCCTTCCTAATCTGAAACAGGTGCCCCTAACTCAGTGATCCTTCTGCCATCTGAGTACCCTCCCCTCGAGCACACTCGAAACCTGGTGTTCTCATCTGCTTTTCCCACTAGAGTGTAAGCTCCTTGAGAACAGAAGTTCTCTCATGTCTCTAAAAAATTTGTGAAGTAAGAGAGAAGAATAAGCATTGGTCTTTGACCCCTGCTCCTGGCACAGAGCTCCTAAAACCCTTGGAATTCCCTGGGTGACAGCAGTGTCTTTTGTTCTGATGAGGTGACTCTGGGTGGGCTCCTGGAGGGGGCTGGTCACCACAAAGACCAGGCCATGATCAGAAGATCATGAGAATTTTCAGCTCCATCCCCAATTCTCCAAAGAGGGGGCAGGGGCTAGAAATGGAGTTAATGATTGACCATAAGCATTCATAACACCCCCAAAAGTACAGGGTTCAGAGAGCTTCTGGGTAGTGAATATGTGGAGGTGCTGGGAGGGTGGCGCCTGGAAAGAGCATGGAAGTTCCATGTGTTGCCACACATACCTCACCCCACACATGTCGTCTACCTGGGTGCTCATCTGTATCCTTCTTTTTTTTTTTTTTTTAATTGACATGTATTTTATTTTGCATGTTTTCTCTAGGTTCATTGTTAGTTTTTTTTTAAATTTTTTTGAAGTGTAGTTGATGTACAATGTTAGTTTCAGATGTACAGCAAAGTCATTCAGTTATGCATACCTACAAATATTTTTTCTTTTCAGATTCTTTTCCATTATACGTTATTACAAGAAATTGAACATAGTTCCCTGTGCTCTATAGTAGGACCTTGTTGATTACCTATTTTATATATAGTAATGTGTGTCTGTTAGTCCCAAACTCCTAATCTATCCCTCCCCCTGACCCTTTTCTCCTTTGGTAACCATAGTTTGTTTTCTCTGTACGTGAGTCTGTTTTTGGTTTATAAATAGAATTTGTATCATTTTTTTTTAAGATTCTACATACTCCATTTGTCTTTGTCTGACTTACTTCACTCAATATGATAATCTCTAGATCCATCCGTATGGCTGCAAATGGCATTATTTCATTCTTTTCTATGGTTGAGTAATACTCCATTATATAAATATACCACATCTTCTTTATCCAATCTTCTGTCAATGGACATTTAGGTTGTTTCCATGTCTTGGCTATTGTAAATAGCGCTGCTATGAACACTGGGGTGCACGTGTTTTTCAAATTAGAGCTTTCTCTAGATATATGCCCAGGAGTGGGATTGCTGGATCATAGGGTAAGTCTATTTTTAATTTTTTAAGGAACTGCCATACTGTCTTCCATAGTGGCTACACCAATTTACATTCTCACTAACAGTGTGGGAGGGTTCCTTTTTCTCCACACCCTCTCCAGCATTTATTATTTTTAGACTTTTTAATGATGGAGTATCCTTTATCATATCCTTTTATGACCAACTGGCAAACAGGAAAAAGTATTCTCTTGAGTTCTGTGAATTCAAATTAATTGAGCCCGAGGAGGGGACTGTGGGAATCTCCCATTTGTAGGCAGTCAGTCAGAAGCACAGGCGACAACCTGCACTGCAACCTGTGGGATCTAACATATCTCCAGGTAGACAGTGTCAGCATCCAGTTAAATGGTAGGATGCCCAGGTGGTGCCGCTGACTGGCTTGGTGGGAGACACCCCCACCTCTGGTGTCAGAAGTGCTGAGTGGGACAGCAGTCTGAGAGTAAGGAGAAGACAGGAGGAGAACTGGGTTTTCCTTCTCAGGTGTCTGCTAAACACTATCTGTGCTCACGGTATGCCTGACCCTCCCCTCCTAGGGACAACCCCCTCCACTGGGAGTTAGGAAGTTAGGCACGAGCAGGACGTTTGCTGAGCCAATGGAAGATGAGCTGTAACAGATGCTGCTCCCAGGTGAGAGCAGCTGAGGGCCGTTACACCTTCTCCTGGCTGACTTCTGCTCCCAGAGAGGCCTGCAGCCTTGTCGAGGTGATGCATGGGGAGGTGATGGGCCCTGTAAGGAGGAAGGGTCCCCGCCTGCCTCAGGTAGCAGCAGGTAGGAGACAAACGTTCGTTGACTTATGCAACAGAATCATGGGGCTGGTCTTTACTACTTAGGGTAACGTAACAGGTCCCAAGAGCTAACCTTGTCACCCAGTATCCAGATCACAAAGGGACCCCTCTTTCCAGCAGCTATGCCTGCATTAAAATCATCGACTTTTTAAAGTGGATAATTTATTCATCTGCAGAGTCGAAGTATGAAAGGTATGTTCAACAGTGAGGAAAGTGTTTTAAAAAAGACAAGCGCATGAGCCAGAGATTCCTATTTCCCTGTTCCTAATCCTGGACAGAAACTAGTGCTCATTTTAGGAGATACATTAAGACCTCCACCAAACGGCACCCTGGGGGTCTAAAAATACCAATGTGTTCCCACCCAAAAATGAGCAGTTTGTTTTCATCAGTAGAATCAAATCTGCACTATTGTGATGTTTATGTTTGAAATCATCTAGTAGTTAAGGATTTCCATAAATATCTGACTAGCAACTGGGCTTAAACAAACATATTGCAGCCAGATACTGGAGCTAGAAATCTGCCATGGATGGTATGGCTTTGTACATTCTGCAACTTGGAGTCTGACTATATCGGGCTTTCCTCCCTCCGTGTTCCCATGGCTGGCACCTTGTAAAGCAGTGAACTTGCTGTGCTGTGGTTATGTGATTTATGTGTGCATTCATGTCGGTGTGTGGAGGGTACAGAAGAAAGCTATTCCTAGTTGAATCCCTGAGACTGCTAATGCCTTAAAGCCTCAATGCCCAACACTAGTAGATTTTGATAACAGATACTTGTTGAATGAATGAGTGCATAATTCTGGCTCTTGGGGTAGCTCCAATCACATATTGCCAGGAGGCAAAATACCTCTAAAAGTTACAGTTCTCCCTACCTTCACGGTAAGGTTGATTGCAGCCTATTATCACATATTTACTAAGCACCTACTAAGTGCTCAGCAATGTGCTGACTGCAGGGGGAGCGTGGTAGGGGTCTAGCCTCAAGCTGACTAGAATTTGGAAGTCAGAGCTGACAAGCCTACCACTTGATACTCACTATGACAACTGTGACCAAAAAAGATAATAGCCAGTGTTGGTGAGGATGTGAAGAAACCAGAACCCTCATACACTGCTGGCGGGAATGTAAAATGGTGCAGGCACTTTGAGAAACAGGCTGGCAGCCCCTCAAAAGGCTAAACAAATATTACACTTGACCCAGAGATTCCAACTCCTAGGTACATGACCAAAAGAAATGAAACATTTGTGCAAACAGAAACTTGTATACAAATGTTCACAGCAGCATTATTCATAACAGCCAAAAAATGGAAACCACCCAAATATCCATCAACAGATGAATGAATAAAGAAAATGTGGTCCATCCACACAATGGAATATTATTCAGTAATAAAAAATGAAGTACCGATATATGCTACAACATAGAGGAACTGTGAAAACATTATGCTAAATGTAGGAAGCCAGCCACAAAGGGCCATACAATGCATGATTCCATTTATATAAAATGCCTAGAATGGGCAAATCTAGACATAGAGAAAATAGATTAGTGGTTGTCAGGGGCTAGGAGGAGGAAGAGGGTTGGGGGTATGGGATTTCAGTTTGGGGTGATGAAAATGCTCCAAATTTGATTTTGGTCATAGTTGTACAGCTCTGAATATCCTAAAAGCCCCTGGATTGTATATTTTAAATGGGTGAATTGCAGGGTATGTGGATTTTATTTCAGCAAACCTGTTAAAAAAAAATAGAGGGTGAAATTCCTAGTCCTGGGGTGGGGTGGTAACATGCTATGAAGCTTTCAGGATAACAGAGGAAAATCCCTGCATGGAAAGACTTCTTGAAAAAGAACCCAACAAGGAAAAACAGATTCAGACTCTCAGGTGTCTGAGGTTGATGACTGAGTCACAGGTATTTATCCACAAACATCATGCAGCCCTTTTATAAAGACCTCTCGCATCTTCAAGAACAGAAGTTCCATTTCTCACTTCCTCAGGAATTCATATGGAAGATCCACAAGGAAAAGCCTGTCAGTTTTGTGACCCCGGGAAGGACAGAGAGAACCTTGGGCACATTCAAACTCCAAATGTAAACCAGTGAACTCCTTCTCAGCCACAGAAATGTCAAACATTTAATAAGCACATCCAGCAAATCTCTTGGAAGAAGTGTTCAAGGACTTTGCAGACAGTACTTAATGGGATGACAAAGGAACACACTGTACATAAACTAAACGTTTTACAGGTGCTCCAGGAGAAACAAGCAAGGCAGAGGCTGCCAGCTGCCCACAAAAACCCACCCCGCTTCCTGGAGGAGCTCACAGTTAGACTACATTTCCCAGCTGCTGGCACTCAGGGAAGGCCATGTGGCCAATGGGATGGGAACGGAATGACTGCCACATCCTGCCGGCCCTGAGGCCCTCCTGGGTGTGCTCCTCCACACTCTCCCATCCCCTGTGCTGACCAGAGGCAGGTGCAGGATGAGACAGGAGAGGATGGCAGGGCTGCAAGCCCCTGATTGACTGAATGAAGGGACGCCCCCTCATTGTCCATCTGAACACCTGTCTGGAACTATCACATCAACAAGAAAAAAAAAAACTTCATTTGTGTTGAGCAATTACACCTTAGGGTCTACTCGTTACAGCAGCTTAGCCTATGTATTAAATAACTAATACATTAATTAAATAAGCAACACATTAATTAAATAACTAGTATGTTAATTTTAAAAGCTCTGTTTAGTGTATGTGAATACCAAAGACAAACAATTTTAGATTTCGCAGGATTCCACCAGAGAGATCACTTAGCTCCTCCCCATGAGAACCGTTAGTTGTTTGATATTGTAATTACTTAATAATTTCTCCTCTTCGTTTCCAATTTCCTGCGTAGAAAGTGGTGGGATTATAGGTGATTTTAATCATTGCTATATTTTCATGCATTTTCTAAATTGTCTCTAGTAATCACAATGCCTCCATGACTAAAGCATTATTAAAATATAACAGAGCTCAAGAATAGATACACAGATCGATGAAATGGAATAGGCAGGCCAATAACCACCCATGGCATACAGAACATGCTATATGATAATAATTACACCCTAAATCATGGAACATGAACTTTTTTAATAAACAGAATCAGAAAAACTGACTTCCTACATAGAGAAAAATTAAATTAGTTTACTACACCCCAGAAACTACAAAACCAAATTCCAAGTGAGTTAAAGACCCAAACTTGGGGAAACAAAACTTTAAAACTGAGGGCTGTATAGATAAACAACAAGGTCCTCCTGTAGAGCACAGGGAACTATATTCAATAACTTGTGTTAACCTATAGTGAAAAAGAATATGAAAAATATGTGTGTGTGTGTATATATGTATACAACTGAATCACAGTGCTGTATACCAGAAAATAACACAACATTGTAAATCAACTACAATTCATTTAAAAAAAAACTATAGGCAGTGATTTTTATTGGTTTTGTTAACACCTTTCCGTGCCTAGAACCCTGTATGGCATATAGTAGATGCTCGAGTAAACACCTGCTGAATGAATAAGTGAAAGAAGAAGAAGAAAACTTCGGGGAAAGGGTATAGCTCAAGTGGTAGAGCATATGCTCAGAAACCAAGAGGTCAGGGGTTCAATCCCCAATACCTCCTCCAAGTGGAAATCAATGAAGAAACCTAATTACCTCCCCCTCACAGAAAAGAAAATAACTTCATAATGTCAGTGAAGAAAGCAATTCCTTACAAAAGGGCCCAAAAGTACAAGCTGTAAGATAAAAAGGGGTAACCTGACCACATCAAAGTTAAACATTTTGTGGCAAAGTGATTTAAAAAAGAAATTTAAAAGTGCAGAATGAGGCAAGGTATTGATAAAATGCATGACAAAATATTGTCAGAACATATAAAAAGCTCTTTACTCCTTCACATTTTATCTCCAGCACAGTACAGAGAGGCAACATAATACCCCAGTCAGGACCACAGGCATTAGCTAGAGTCCTAGTTTTGAATCCTGGCTCCACTACCTCCTAGCTGTGTGACGTGGAGCATATTACTTAACCTCTCTGTGCTTCAGTTTCCATACCTGAAAAAGGATGAAGCTTTCAACAAATGGTCTTACAAAAATTGTGAAGATGAAATGAGTGAATACATTAGTATTTGCAGTCGGCACAGGGAAATCACTCAATCCATTGTGATTATTCTCCTTTACTTTTCTTCCTATAACTCACTGTTAGCTAAAAATGCATTATTTATTTATTTATCTTCCACTGACTAGAACATGAGATCCATAAAACAGCCTTTTCCATAGTATTCTTAGCACCTAAAACAGTGTCTGAGGTATAAAATAAATATTTGCTGGATGAATGAGAAATCAATATAAAAATCAATAAGAAGACAAAAGTCTGACAGAAGAGTGGGCTGAGGATGTGAATCAGTGATTCACAGAAGAGGAAACCCTAACAACCAATAAATCTAAGAAAAGATGCTCAACTTCACCAGCAGTAAGGGAACTGAAAGTGAAACCACCTCAGATTCTACTTTTTATCCAAGGATTTGTCAAACATTTTCAAGTCTAACAGTATCAGAGGAATGTGAGGAAAGGGAAGGGTCACGTAACGCTAGAGAAATGCAAAATGATACAAACACTTTGGGAACACTCTGGCATCTCCACCGCCACTACCATCACCATCACCACCACCGTCACTGTCGTTGTGATGGTTGTTGTGATAGCCGCTAACACTTTAGTGCACTCACTGTGTAAGCACCTTACAGATGTCAGCCTTGTTGGGAGGTTAAGTTCTTGTGAGGTTAAGTCCTATGATTACAGTTATTCGCATTTTACACAAGAGGAAATTGCAATACAGAGACGTTAAGTAACTTGCTGAAAATGACAACTAAATAACGGCAGAGTCAAGGACTCCAATTAGCCAGTCAGGCTCCAAAATCCAGGTAATTCTTACACTTTATCAGCCCCAGTTTATGCATCTCTACTTATGAATATCTCTTTCAGATATTTATTGGCAATTTTGAGGTCTTTTGGGAACGACCTCTTCTTTCATGAACATTTTTTATTAACCTAGTTGTCTTTTGTCAAATAGTAACAGATCTTCAGAGTATGTGTGCGTACAGGTGTGTAGGTGTGTTTTGTCTGGGACACTAAATCACTTTATGTAGAGGGAAAGGCACTACACGGGAGAAAACAGACGAGGTGGTTTTGCCACTGTTTACGAAAAATGTAAAGGGAACTCAAAGCAGCATCGTGGTGTCCGGCTAATGGAAAAGCATGCGCAGCCACAACTGCGGGAGGTGGGGGGGAGGCAGACCAACTCTCCAGTGTACTGGTCGCAGGCTGCACTCATGCTTGCTGGATGGGGCGCCCACCTGACACAGGCTGATTACCTGGCCACCCCATTCAACAGCTGATTTTATGTACAATTAGGGCTCTTCAAGAAGTCCCATGAGTGACTGTTTTTGTCAGTGGCTCTTCTGTGAGATTCCGGGAACGACTTTTTCACCCACTGCCTCCCCAAGTGTGATGCACAGTCCAGAGCCAGAAGCCAACCTTGCAGCTGTCTTTACCTGGCTTCATCGTGGCCTCACCTCCGGCAAGATTTCAGCCGCCTCATCTCCTTGGGAGCTTCATCAGTCTCTTAGCACGTTCCTCCCCGTCCTGGGACTGATGGAGGACGCACTTGTCAGAGGTTCTGCAAAGCCACATCATCTTTGGTCAAAGCAGTAAGTCACAGAGAAGCCCTTGGAAGCTCTGAGCTCAAAGCTGCCCTAGAAGTTTATGGCCAGTGAAAGGCGGAAACCTGATAGAGACTTTTATCATTATGAAGGTCAGCCAAGGAGGCAGGCAGCTGGAACTACTGAGGCTGAAGTGTTGGACAGAGGTCACAGTGGGACCAGCCAACAATTTCACCCTTTACATGGGTGTCGGCAGCAGAGGTGGGTGGCTCTGGGCAGGGGCTGACCAGCAAGCCCCGGGCACTCCTGGCCCAGCTGGAGTAAAACCTGGATGATTCCCTTTGCAAGTTTCGGTCTACAGTTTGTTAACCAATTCCTCTTCTTTAGATATCAGGTTGTTCCCAAATTTTGAGTACTTTTCATTCTTGCGATAAACTAATGTGGAAAAATACGTCCTGTCTCATCAGCCTTCTCTTTCCACGATTATTTCATTATTATCAAACACATTTGGTGCCTACTTCCCGTAAGAACCCAATTCTAGTAAGAGTGAAGGTTAAAATCATCATTCAATTTTATCCATACTCATGGGCCAGAAATTAGTCTAGCATGAAGTTTAGTTTGTGAAGTTAAGAGCTGTCTTTGCTGATTATCGCAGATCAGAATAAAGGAGGAAATATTTAAAATGTCCCCCAAAATCTGTTTATATATCTTTAAGATCATTATATATAATTGAAAAACTAAATACAAATTGTTCAGCTATTCCACAAACAAATTTCTTAAAGGCTTACTTCTTTGGGTAAAATTGTTCCTAAAGATGAAATGATGAACAAAACAAGTAGAAAAATCAAGTATTTTTAAACAGCTTGAAGGTGTTGACAGAGTTTACCCTTCAAGATGTTCCAGATTAGTGACAAATTACCCTGCTTCTTACAGCCTTTTCTCACCTATGCTCACAAATGTTTTTCTGATAGAACAGCCCATTCACACCAGCTCCTACTTACATGACTTTCCTCATTTCTGGGCCTTTCAGAGTTTACTAAAGGAAGACAGTTAACGAATTTTTTTTCTCCTCTGGCTGTGATCCATTTCACTATTGTATTAGCACTGTTATCTTTAATAAGATTAGCGTGTCAGCAAAGTTAACAATTTGATGTGTTTTTCAAATTATATTCCTATTTCTCAATTTCCTTGCTAGAGCCAATTTTCATTTTTTACTTCCTCTTTTGTACATCTCAATGCTGCTCATAGACCTACTCAATTCTCTCATTAAAGGAATGCACCATATCTTGAGGAAATCCTTGGGGTTATAGAGTGTGGCAAACTTGTGCTTTTCTTCCCCCAGAAAAATCTCATGAAGTCAGCAGCACGATGTGCGTGGCGGGGATGGAACATCGCTGTCTTGGGGAGGGGGGTTCAGTCTGTGAGGAGGGGCGAGGAGGCTCCAACAGCAACCAGGGAATGGTAACTTCCTACAGAGAAACATCCACGGTGCGAAAATGAAGGAGTCCCAGGGACTGAGGGCTCAGCAGGGGCAGAAACACTGGAACAGAGAAAACCCTAGCTCGACCCTGAGCAGAAGGGCAGAGTGATGAGTCTATGATACAAGACCCAGAGCAAAGGCCAGTAGCGGGATGGAGAGAAAATGTGATTTCAAGGGTCACAGTCAAGGGTCACAGGCCGAGCAGTGGCTGCGCGGGTGGCTCTCTTCACTGGGAATCACAAGGGTGAACCTGGAGTTCTCCAATACAGAGGATATAATCTCCCAGGTCCAGAAAGGAGCCGGGGGTCATGGTCCATTTTGGGACAGTAGAGAAAAGAGACAAGGACATTTTATTTATTTATTTTTCTGGGTAACTTAAATTGTTTCTTTTGTTTTTTATTTGCTTGTTTTTGTCTTTTTTATTGAAGTATAGTCAGTTTACAATGTGTGTCAATTTCTGGTGTACAGCACAATGCTTCAGTCATATATGAACATATGTATATTCATTTTCATATTCTTTTTCACTGTAAGCTACTACAAGGTATTGAATATAGTTCTCTTTGCTATACAGTATAAACTTGTTTATCTATTTTATACATACCAGTCAGTATCTGCAAATCTTGAACTCCCATTTTATCCCTTCCCAACTGCTTCCCCTCTGGTAACCATAAGTTTGTTTCTATGTCTGTGACTCTGTTTCTGTTTTATATATAAGTTCATTTGTCTTTTTTTAGATTCCACATATGAGTGATATCATATGGTATTTTTCTTTCTCTTTCTGGCTTACTTCACTTAGCATGACATTCTCCAGGGCCATCCATGTTGCTGCAAATGGCATTATTGTATTGTTTTTTATGGCTGAGTAGTATTCCATTGTATAAATGTACCACAACTTCTTTATCCAGTCATCTGTCGATGGACATTTAGGTTGTTTCCATGTCTTGGCTATTGTAAATAGTGCTGCTATGAACACTGGGGTACAGGTATCCTTTTGGATTAAGGAAAGTTTTAATGGAGATACTGGGGATGGAACCAGGACCTCATGCATGCTGAGCATGTGCTTTACCACTGAGCTATGCCCTCCTCTTCTGAGGACATTTTAATAAAGCAAGGAAACAGCCCAGGGCTCAGAGAAAGTGCCTAAAAGAGAAGTGACAGGTGTTACATTAGCGTTCAGGTTGAGCTGTGTGAGCTGAGTCCCAAAATAACACCAGCACAAGTCACAGAAGTGCACTTCCCTCTCACAGGAAAGCCTCAGCTTCCCTCAGTGGGGAACTCTGCTGGAAGAGGGGCCAGAACTCCTCCCCCTGCTCTGGGACATCCCTAGGACGTGTCTGGGCTCACCTGGTCCACAATGACTCCCCATCACAAGCACACCCCGGCTCAGGGAGTGGGATGTGGGGAGAAAGACACTCATGTGCTAAGGAAAAACAGGGCTCCTTTGGAAGACAGGCCCGCTAGCAGCCTCGGCCCCAGGGGCCCAACAACAGGAGTTAATGAGGATGGAATACCAGCCATTTCCTGTGACTCAGGAGAAGGCTAAGGAGTGCCCTGGAAAGATGGTCCTGGCTCATCAAATGACAAACGGACGTTCCCAGGACCAGAGGAGCAGTGTTATTTGCATTTTTGTAAATATGTATGAATAGGAAAGTGTATAAATGAATACACCAAGGCATCGTCTTTTGGCTTGGTGATATATTCTAATGCTCTATATTAGAAATGATGTGCTTTTGGAAAAAGATTTTTTTAAAATAAAATTTTCAATTGGAAAACAAAAAAGTAACCCTGCTTTCACTGGTTCTTTTTTTTTTTTTTTGGTTTTTAAAAAATGTTAATATACACCCAAGGGTAGTGAAGAACAAGCATCTACCCCACCTGCAAATAGTAAATGAAGAAATTATGGGAAATTATCATGTTAACTGAGTCGCCATCTTTCCTGGGAAAAGTACTACATGAACTTGAACTCTGAGTGAACACAGACGTGGGAATAAAGGAGCCCGTATTTTGCTGGTGTGTGTGTTCAAGCCAGGCGTGCAACGTGCTAGCAAGCCAGAAATTGCAAAGGTAAAGTCCCAACTTTCTGCGGGCACCCCCACCAGGTGATGTGTGCTGGGCTTTCTCGTGTGACGGGCCACTAACTTTGTGGAGGCCTGAGTGACGGCAGTGGAGAGGGAAAGGATGCTGGCAGGTGTGAGGCTACACTGCAGCAGCCACAGAGCTTGTAACAGAAAGGAGACCAGATGGCCAGGAAAGAAGCACAAAAGAAGGAATTTATTGCAATTATTGATGCTATAATTAATAGCAGTCCTTGAAGAGACCAAAAGACAAATTCGAAAGGGTTTTCTATAAACAAGGGGCAACGCCTTTTAAAACAAGCAAACGTATGCATTTATTTATTTTTGAACCCTCTGACATTTAGTATACCCATTACACTAATGCTAGCAATCTATGACGGATGTAGAGACAAGCTTGAAACTCTATCAAATTGCTCTTTATTGAGAGTCCATGAGACCCTGTAGTTAATGAAAAGGCAGGAACTGACAGACAGCAAGAACCTCCAGATCTAAATTAGAATCTAAGCTGTATCCTGGGAAAGTTATTTAAACGTCAGTGTCCTTATCAGTTATTATAATGATTTAGTAAGAAAAAAAATGTATATACAAAGAAAGAAGCGCAGAGTAGGAGTTCAAAAGATGACGTATCAGTTTCCCATGCTGGGTCCCATGCAGCGCAGAACACAACTAAGAATGCTACAGTCCAAATCTTTCAAAATTAAAATTAGAAAAAGAAAATCCTCCACATCTTTCTAATGCACATAAGGGAACATTTTTAAAGTTAGAAGTTACCTTGTCAATGAAGATTAAGAACCACTGGAATCCACTCAACGAATCTTTATTAAGCTGCTGACGTGTGTGACGTCTTGGATCCTACGAGGATGGGAGTCTATGCTCCCAGCTCACCTCTAAGCAGACAGGTAGACACATGGCATGTTTTGTAGACATGTTTTGGAGTGCCAGCCTCATTTATTATCTCCTTCTCTGAAAACTACTTTGATCACAGGCCCCCCTGAAGGCGTGGCCCTAAATGGCCATGTTGTTCCACATGACGATCCCTTCCCGCCACCTGCCTACCCTTGGCCACCGCTGCCTGGACCATGCCTGCTGGCCAGAATCCAATGAGATCCTTTCTGGAGACTCTGAACTGAAAACAGACTCTCCAGGCTGTTAGCAGTTGACTGACAGAGGGAGGGACGGCTGGACACACTGACAGACCTGCCTGCCTGACCCTCTGGTCCTCGATTCTAATAAAATAAAACCTTCTTTTATGTGAGCCAGTGTGTACAAGATGTTACACACGCACTAAACAACACACACCAAGAACTCTGTTCCTGGGTCAGGGAGGGTATAGCTCAGTGGTAGAGTGTGCGCTTAGCATGCACGAGGTCCTGGGTTCAATCCCCAGTACCTTCACTTTAAAATAACTAACTAACTAACTAAATAAGTCTAACTTCCCCCCCACAAAAGAACTCTGTTCCTGCCTATGTACCATGCAACCCTGGACAAGTCACACGCCAATGAAACACAGCTTCTTTCCCCTAAACCAAGGGTCTGCCTGAGAAGGTGGCTGACGACGGGTGGGTGTGACTCTTGGAAAGTCACCATGGGAAGGACACACTCAGTAAGGGGTACGGGGCCTTTGCCAGGGGTTTTCACCCTCGGTTATAATGACTGTGGGAGGCTTCATGAAAGAAAGGGCACTGGCACTGGACCTTAAACATGGAGAAGAGGCAGAGGTGGGACCATAAGAGACCACTCTCAGAGGGACACTGTGGGGAGCTGTGGCCTGCGGAGGGGCACGGACACCAAGATGTCCCTTTGGTGAACAATGGACATCTAACACAAAATTTGAGGTTATTTTCCTCCCTGTGCTAAAATCAAGCCTCTCCACTCATGATTCACAAAACCTCTAGTAAATGCTGTGCATAACAGCCCCACATTAGTGGTTCTTGGTGGGGGCAGTGGAGGAAAGAGAGCCAACTGCAGTCCACCCCAGGTCAGAAAAATGTTACAGGACCTAACGCATTAGAGAGTACTGATGGTGATGCCGGGGGCCGCATGGACCACGTGCTGGAGGACCACGGAGACTTCAGTCCCCACGAACCCCCGCCCACAAATATGTACAAGCTGGAGCCATTTTGTCAGATATTAAAGAAAAGAGTGATCCTGGAAGGGAAAAGGAGGTGGAAACCCTTGGGTTTTAGAAAGATCAGGAGAAAATCCTACGAGCTTTCAGACTGAACACAAGTCAAAACAAAGAAAATGAATACAGTTACTTATAAAAGAAGGAGAAGCAGGTTGGCAGAGAAACATCTGTTCCACTAACTGCTAGAAGATAATAAAACACGTTTATGGAGTCTGAGGGAAAATGATGATCACAGAATTACACATGTACCTAGACTCTGGTTTATGCCTGAGGGTAAAAAAAAAAGGCATTTTCAGACATACAAGGTGTTAGAAAATATATCATCCGCATACTCAAATAAAAAAAAAAATTGAATGAGAAAGTACTCACAGAAGAAAAGGAGAGGGTGTAGTTTGTAAGGAACAGTGGCAAGCAATGAAATCAGTCAAGCTGTCAGGAGAGTTTAGGAAGGTTTTGATACTATGGATGTGAATGTAACATAATAGTTAGGAAAACACTTTTAATATGATTTAAGGGCAAAGATAAAATAAGCCACATGAAGTGAAAATTCCAGATTATTTCAACAAAACCTAGGAAATGTAAAGGAAGGAGAAATCAAAACATTCTACAATTTGTCTTGTTTGGTGGTGGAATATTTAGGACACGGGTTAATTTTTGACCTTGACAGATCTCAGAGACATACAGATAAAAACATGCCTGTTAAATTTAACAACATTTCCCTAAAGAAGAAAAATAGGATCTAGAGCTCCTAAACCATTAGAGAAAAAAAGAGGAAGAATGAAAACTTGACATATTCTGCAAAAGACAAGAAAAAAATAAGAAAGTATTTTAACTACCAAGAAGGCTTACAAAATTCAAAAGATATGATCTGAGGGTCCAACACAACAGTCACAACCCCCACGGGGCTATTAAATTTAAATGAAATAAAATTGAATAAAATTTAAAATTCAGCTCCTAAGTCACACTCGTCACATTTCAAGTGGCCAGTGACCTCTGAATTCGACATTCCCATCATCACAGAAAGTTCTAGCAGATAGCACACATGGTCAGTGCAAAATACAAGGTAACATGCTCATGTTAAATTAAAGTATGACCCTGTTTATGTTAAATATGCATATATATATAAATATATAAACACTAATTGTTAATGAAAAATAAAAGATAACATGGGTCTATGTAAAGCATGATCTTGTTTATGTAAATATATGTATGTGTGTGTGTATCTATGTAGATATACAAAGATATAAATAAATGTGACTTGACTACACTGTCAGTAGTTGTATATCTAAGAAATAAGATGACCGGGGGCGTCCACTCTCCATAAACTTTATTGTTTGCATTTTTAATAAGTATGTTTTACTTTTTTTTTTTTTTAACATTTTTTATTAAGTTATAGTCGTTTTACAATGTTGTGTCAATTTCCAGAGCACAAATTTTCAGTTATACATGAACATACATATATATTCATTGTCGCATTTTTTTTGCCGTAAGCTACTTTTACAATAAATAAAAGTCATTAACATACTTTTAATGGGAGTGACCACAACCAGTCAACCAACCTCTCTTTTGAACTTGGTAAAGAACTTGGTTCCAACCCCTGAGCTAACCCAGTAACTGACTTTAACTTGTGCATATCTACTGTGAACACTCGGGGTAAAAACAATTTCAAGATGGCACAGTATGCGTCCTGTACTTAGAGACTTTCTATAGTTTATAGCTAAGCTCTGGAAGAATTTACGTTCTGGGCCCCAGGCTGATATCACCCTTTCAGATGTAAGCCTGAATGGACAATTGATAATTTTAAACACTATTTCCTAGATCGGGGGGCTCCTTGGGCAAAGACTGTTAGCTTACCTTTCCATTTAGATTTATACAGTTGATAACAGATCAAATTTTAGAAATGGTAGCTTTGGTTATCACTGAAATTTTCCATGACAAGAAAAATCTCTTGAGAATTATAATAATTTTTTGCATCTTCCCATTGATTCTATAGTTGACTAAGGAATAGTTCCTACTGCCCATCTCAGCAACAGATACAGTCAGAACTAACAATCTAATGTGCAGAATAACTTCCATTTCCCTCCCCACTCTAAACTGGGGGTGGGAGGAGAGAGATTAAGGTCTCTGTTAAAAGAATTCCAAAGTTTAATCTTTCCCAAATAAATACTCGATCTTTAATTTTTCTTAGAAACATAATTTATTAACAATGTCTGGGAATAAATCTCAAATACCAAAACTATTTCAAAATATTTCAGATCTACCCCAGGGGATAATTTAGTCACTTACCCGCCAACAAAGGCATCTTCATATATGCTTACGTTATTCCCTATGTAAATATTCTTGGTAGCTGCTTCCTATTTCACCAGAGTGAATAATGAGGAAAAAAGCTTTCTGAGTGAAAAGCAGATGAAACACATCCATCTGTCTAGGAAATAGACATTTTGAAAGTCAGTGTTGGTAAAGCAAGGAGAGAGATTTGGTTCTGTTGCCAACTTAAATGCTAATTTCATTTGGGGCCAACTGTGTGATTCCGTTTCTACAACTGGGCAATAACCATGCTTACTGTGGGTGGGCAGAATAAGAGACAATGACCAGGACCCAATCTATTTCTCAAATGGAGAAGACACACATCACTGGGAGAAGGCTGGGGGCGAAGTTAATTCTTATCTGTGCAGAGCGTCTCTGCTAAGAAAATAACAGTGGAAACAAAGTTACCTTAGAACTTTTAATCTGCTTGAAAGTTTTCAAGTTCATCAAACTCTTTACAAAGACATAGTTCCCCTAATTGTAAATCATGTGTTCAAGTAATATTTAAAGGATCTTTGCACGTAATCCTTTGTTAGTCTAGCTCTAATTGCTGCACATTGTTTGAGGATAACAAAACTACATTTCTTTGAATGTAGTCTCCCTCATTAAAATGAACAATCCCCTCCCCCCACCACCCTGTTTTTTGGAATTCATGAAATTTGTACAGTGGGATGCCACTTTCATACTTTGGTTTAACTAAAAAGTTAACTAAAAAGTTAAACCAAAGGCACATTTTCCATGAAAAATAAGATAAAAAGATGGTGAGATGCAAGTACTTTATAATATGTAACCACTGCTTTTAATTGAACATAAATCATATTTCATTCATGGACTTTCAGCATCACCAACAAAATGAAATGCCCGGTTTAATCCATAAAAAAAAAAAAAAATTCTAGAGGAGAAGCAAGATGGCGGAGTAGAAGGACGCTTGTAGCTCAACCTCTCCCACAAATACACAACATCTACGGACCTACTTAGCCAACCAGAGCACCTGCCGAACTCTGACAGAACATTGGCCTCTTCGAAAGACAAAGATGCCAAAAATCTGGTAGGAGAAAAGGAAAAAAGAAAGAAGAAAAAACAAAACAGTGCGGGGCTGGTCCCGTAGGGAAGGAGCAGCAAAGGAGGACTGGCGCTTATTTGCTGGCTCTCCCCTCTCCAACGGAGAGGCCAGAGGGACAGAGGGGGCGCCTCCAAGGCTCAGATCTGCCTTGAGCACCCCTTGACCGACAGAACTGAGTTAAATGGGCACAAAAGGTCCCTGCGACACCCAGCCCAAGACGCAAGCCAGCTGGGACAGGGACTGGCTGCCCGAGCCAGGTGGAGGACTGGGGTGGCTGCACTGAGGCAGCCCCGGGGGACTGTGGGGTGCTGTGCACCATGGCTGGGAGGTGATACGGAGCAGAACAACCTCAGTCCCCCATAAATTGTGGAAAAAGCAAAGCAACACGGCTGGTGTGCCCTGGGGGGAGGGGCGCCATAGCCTTTGTCTCCTCAGACCTGCCCTGCCATTACTGGCACTTCCCTTGAGAAGAGAGCGGGGTGCAGCTACAGCTGCCATCTCCCCTGTGCACAGTGCCTGGGTGGGGGCAGGGGTGGGTCCGAGACCTGAATCCACACCCCGGGGTTCCGCAACCTCCTAAGCAGGACTGAGACTTGTTTACAGCCCAAG
The DNA here is from genome assembly GCF_048773025.1 of Camelus bactrianus. Classification (NCBI taxonomy): domain Eukaryota; kingdom Metazoa; phylum Chordata; class Mammalia; order Artiodactyla; family Camelidae; genus Camelus; species Camelus bactrianus. The sequence goes on along the minus strand of NC_133573.1, from coordinate 7,032,868 downwards.
GTGGATAGGATCTTTCTGCCCTGGCACCTCAGAGAACTTGCACAGCCAAGACAAACAAGGAGCTGAGATTTGGCACAGAGCAGGAGCGGGGCCATTCCGTGGTCTTCCCTGAGCCCGCCTTCTGAGCGCCGACCCCGATGCGGAGTGGGCAGCTGCACAGGGCAGCGGAGTGACCGGCGCTGGGAGAGGGCGGGCGGCCAACCGCCTTCCTGGCAGGAACGCAGCACCTGACCACAGTGCTGGGAGGGGTCGCGATCCACCCACCTGCCTTGCCCCAGCGCAGCATCTGCCTGCTGCATTGGGAGTGGGAGTGACCTGCCCGTCCACCAGGAAAGAGCTCAGCACCTGACCCAGTGTTGGGAGGGGATGTGATCTGCTAGCTGACAGCCACTGGGAGCAGCACAGACGAGGGCACCAACAGAGGGCCTCCGGAAACAGCAAGCTGACTTCGTGAAACAGGGCAAAGACACAAACACCTCTTGATAAAATCATTAAGAGCACGCCGTCTCCAGGAGAACTAGATAACTGATACTCCTTAAGCCACAGTGCCAGAGAGATATGAGCAATATGAAGAAGCAAAGGAACCACTCCCAGTTAAAAGATCAAGAGAAATCCCCTGAAAGCACGATCAAGGAAATAGACGTTGATGGCCTACTACATCAAGATTTCAAAAAAAGACTGATCAAAGTACTGAAGGAACTAAAAGAAATAGTGTTTAGAGATATAAAACATGTCAAAAATGAAATAGAAGCTATAAAGAAGAACCAAGTAGAATTAGTAAACTCATTTGCTGAGATAAGAGCTGATCTAAAGGCTGCACAAAGCAGGCTAGATAATGCAGAGGAACGAATAAGTGACCTCGAAGACAGGACAACAGAAAGCACCCAATCATAACAGCTGAGAGAAAAACAAACAAAAAACAATGAAAACAATATAAGGGACCTATGGGATAATATAAAGTGTGCCAATCTACGCATAGTAGGGGTTCCAGAAGGGGAAGAAAGAACAAAGGGGATTGAAAAGGTATTTGAAGAAATCATGACTGAAAACTTCCCAAACCTAAAGAAGGAATCAGATATCCAAGTACAGGAAGCTCAGAGGGTCCCAAACAGGAAGAACCCAAATAGACCCACACCAAGACATACCATAATCAAGATGGCCAGAGTCAAGGATAAAGAAATGATCCTAAAGGCAGCAAGAGAAAAACAAAGAGTGGGTTACAAGGGAACCCCCATAAGGCTCTCAGCTGATTTCTCTACACAAACACTATAGGCCAGAAGGGAGTGGCAAGACATATTCGAAGCCCTGAATGAAAAAAAGATGCAGCCTAGGATACTCTATCCAGCAAGGCTATCCTTTAGAATAGAGGGAGACATAAAGAATTTCACAGACAAGCAAAAACTAAAAGAGTTTAGCAACACTAAACCCATGCTAAAAGAAATACTGACAGGTCTACTCTAAATAGAAATGAAGCAGGATGCTGCAAAAATGAGAAACTCGTAACTGGAAAGGAGATAACTGCCATGAATTACAAAAAGAATAAACACAAAATTGTAAAAGAAGACATCTAAATCATTAAGAGTGGGAGAGGGAAGCAAGGAAAGCCACAGTGGAAAACAGTATGGAGATTCCTCAAAAGACTAGGAATAGACTTATCTTGTGACCCAGGAATCCCGCTCCTGGGCATGTATCCAGAAGGAACCCTACTTCAAAATGACACCTGCACTCCAATGTTCATAGCAGTACTATTTACAATAGCCAAGACATGGAAACAGCCTAAATGTCCATCAACAGATGACTGAATGAGAAGCTGTGGTATATTTATACAATGGAATACTATTCAGCCACAAAAACCAACAACATAACACCATTTGCAGCAACATGGATGTTCCTGGAGAATGTTATTCTAAGTGAAGTAAGCCAGAAAGAGAAAGAAAAATACCATATGAGATCGCTCATATGTGGAATCTAAAACAAAACAAAACAAAACATAAATACAAACAGAAACAGACTCATAGACATAGAATACAAACTTGTGGTTGCCAAGGGGGCGGGGGGTTGGAAGGGACAGACTGGGATTTTAAAATGCAGAAAAGATAAACAAGATTATACTGTATGGCACAGGGAAATATATACAAGATCTTGTGGTAACTCATAGCGAAAAAAATGTGACAATGAATATACATATGTTCATGTATAACTGAAAAATTGTGCTCTACACTAGAATTTGACACAACATTGTAAAATGACTATTACTCAATAAAAAAATGTAAAAAAAAATTCTATGAAAATAGAAGAAAAGCATACACAGTAATATGTACATTGTGGGGGCAAAATAATCTAATTTTGTAATTTTCTTTTATCTGAGGCTTTAGTTGTAACATGTCTAAAACAACAAGTCAATACATTGTATTCAATGATGGGGGTAAGTTAACCCTTTCAGGCCACAAGGGTACTACTTAGTAAATAACTGCTTTTGTGCACCGACCCATACCTAGTGGCTGCAAGATAATTCACCTTTAAAAGGTAAAGCATTTATATACTCATTCCTCCAAAGCCTCTCTGTTTGCCAATTAATTTAAATTGGTGGAGGATAAAGAGGCCAGGTGTAGAAAAGAGGAATCTTTCAAGTTTTAGTATTTACAAACTTGAGTTACCTAAGATGAAGAAAAAATCTAGGTTTCTACTGAGCCATATTACCAGTACCTGAGCCAGATAAAACACAATCAGTCCTCCAAATCTGGCGCATTGTCTGAATTCTAATTCAAAAAAGCGGTCCAACTAGCACAGCAACTTGGATTTTTACTAGTCCCTTCACATTTTAATAGACTACAATAAACCCATTACATTAGTTTCTTACTTCTAGAAGCTGAAATCACGTCATCTGCTCTTGCTTAAAACGTTTCAGTCCATTGAGCATCTCTAAATTTTAAGTAACTGTGCTAACATATAATTAATGTGCTGATGTACAAAACTGAACACCTCTGGAGAGGGCATGTAGATGCTTCTGGGTGCTAACCTGGGAACTTTGCACAGCCTCCTACAAGGCTCCTGGGGACAGGACTGGATCAGTGGGTACACAGATGAGTAATCCTATGTACCACGGACATTCTCGACTGTGAAAGCAAATAAGTACATAATCAAACCTTCAAAAGAACGAAGAATAATAAACAAATTACAGTGCAGAAGACAGATGTCCAGGGTCTTCCCAGAAAGACAATGGACAGGTGCTGAAGTTTTGGAGGTAACCCACTACATCTGGATCTGGACTCATTTTTGTCACTGGTGCTATTATTTCAAAAACATCTCTATATTTAGCTATCTACCAAAGGCATATGATTCTACCTCTGCATAAACAGAACTTGGGCTCAGATGTCTGCAGAATTTCCTTTCCTCTCTTTCAAAAACATATTCTAGGCTAGAATTATAACATTCTGCACTTGCAGCTGCCACTGGAAAAAAATCCACACCAGTGAAAGATGCATTTAGTCAGCTTTTCTTTTTCTTGATCTCTTTTGATATTTTATAACACGTTAAAGCTCAAAGTTCCTTTCTTAAATAAATCTTCAAGCAGACGTTAAATAGAATGCAAATACTTTACATTTTAAATCATCAATCATTTAAAGAATCCTCTCCATGAACTGAATAAATAAGCCATCTGTGACGAAGGCCTCCCTATCATGATTTTAAGCTGACCCACTTCTTCACCAGTCACCATGGTTTGCAAAATCTCACTTCTAAGGGGCGCCGTTGAGTGCTCCGTGCCAGCTCCCAGTTTGAATCCAACAGGGTGAAAGGGTAATGTAAATAAACACCAGCCTAGATTTAAAATGATCCCCCTATCCCGCCCATAAAAACTGAACTTCAATACTCCCCCTTCAAGAGAAGCAATCTTTTCTCCGACAGGACTGCAAATCAAGTCTGCGGGGGTGAAAGGGAGCCAGTGAAAGGAGAAAGAAATCTGATGAGGTGTTGAAATGCATGGCTTTGGAGATCGCCAAGCAGGATCTGGTCCGGTCGGCGGGAGCTGCTCCCTACTCCTCACCCCAAGCCTGAGCTGAAATCAGGGTTCGACTTGCTCGAGAGATGCAGACGCGCTGGCGAAACCGCGCGCCCCCAGAAGCTGGGCCGGGACCCCGGCGCCCCTTGCCCGGCTCCGAGCGGCGCAGGGCGGCCGGGCGGCGCAACTTTCCTCAGCTCCCCGCCAGCAGCGCCGATCGAGCAGGGGCAAATCTCAAACGGCTCCCCGGCCTCAGTAGCTCTCTTTCACCCCGGGTCTTGGTGGTGGCTGGGGGAGGGGTGGGAGGGTCGGGAAGGACTTAAGGAGAGGATGACAAGGAGCGGAGAGAAGGGCCACTTCCCACCAGCCAGGCTGCCGGCTGCCACAAAGGGCAGGGCTCCGCGCCCCCCTCGATGCCAATGAGTCACACGCCAACCGGGATGGGCACTGACAAGGGCTGGCGGGCCGCGCGGCAAGTGACAGCGGCGTTGCGGGTCCCCGCGCCCCCCGGTCCACCCGGGCCTCGCCCAAGCCGATCGGCTCCCGGCGCGAGCCGCGCCCCCCGGACCTCCCACCGCCCCGGAGCCGCGCGAGGGCCACGCGGGGGCCGCCCGCCGCTCCGCCGCCTCCGCGCCCCAGAGCCGGCGTCCGCGCGGAGCCCCGGGAGCGCCTACCCTTTGGCGTGCTCCGTCTCCTCCTCATTGTCCCCGTCGATCCCGCACGTGTCCTGGTCGTCCAGCTCCAGGCTCTGCTGGCTGGCCGCGGACTCGCTGTCCTCCGCCATCGCGGCGGCGCGGGCTGGGAGGCGGCGCTCGCGGCCGCGGGCGTGGGGGGCCGGCACGGCGAAGGCGGCGGCGCGAGCAGCTCCCTCTAGTGCCGCCCGCCGTCTCCTCGGAGGCGGGGCCCGGGGCTCAGCGCCCGCTCCGCCCCGCCCCGCCCCGCCCAGACCAGGGGAGGCTTCGGGGGCGGTCCGCGCCCAGCTGTAGGAGGTCCCAGCGGGTGGCAGTGAGGGTTATTGCGACCCGGGGCGCACACAGGGGCCGAGCCCTGGAACCCGAAGCCGATCCCGCGCCCTGAACAGCGCAACCTGCGGACTCCAAATCCTGTCTTCATGTTGGGAGCACAGGCAACGCGGTTTTACATCTCTGCAATATTAAGAAGAGCTTTTAACTCTTGGCAGGGAATTCTTACTCAGGGGTAGGCGGGCCAAGGCCACTGATTTCCAGAACCGCCCCTCTCCCCCACCCTGGCCGATTACAGACACGTTGTAAAAATTCCATTTCACATGTCTCTGTCTTTCCAATATACTATGAAATCAAAGTCAAAGTGAAAACCGAGTGCTTCCAGCCTTCCCAAGTCTCCATTCCAACCAGGCTCACAGCTCTAAAACTCTTAACAGAGTAAAATGTGGAGCTGCCCCTGTTTTTGCTGGATACCACAGACAATCGGCTTAGACCAGAACAACCATCTTGGGGGAAGTGGGATTTGCCTGTGACGCTGGGGGACTGGACAGTGTCAGGGGGGCCACTCTGGCTTCAAGTGAGGGCTATGACCTAGACCTCCAATCAAAAGTGTGTGGCCTTCTGGGCTGAGATGGTCCTCTGTCTCTGCCTGTGAACGAAGGAGGGGAAGGAGGCACTTCATGGATTGCCAAATAAAAGGCAGGTGAAGTTCAGACTCTTATTTGCTGTTGCAGTCTGTACATTCCAGTCCTTTCCTTTGATTTCATGGGCAGAGTTCAAGGTCCCACTAGGTCACAGGAAGCCTACATGGTTTACAAAGACACTGGAAAGATAGTTATTAGAAATGCTCCATGAGGAAAAGAGACTTTAAAAAGGCACCTGAAGAGGGAGTGTGTAGCTCAGTGGTAGAGTGTATGCCTAGCATGCATGAGATCCTGGGTTCAATCCACAGTACCATCATTAAAGATAAGTAAATAAATATAATTACCTCGCCCCACCCCACCCCCAAAAAAAGCCATCTGAAATTTTTGGTGTGGGTCATTTTATGCAGAAGGTATTGGGAGAATTTTCTGGGTTTTTTTTTTCCCCACAAGGAAGACTGTGCCCTTAAAATACAAGACAGCAGTATCTAAAGACAAAAATTGCAGAGCGATTTCACAGTTCAGCAGCCTTTTATGACAGACTGAGGTTGAGCCAGCAAAGATTCTTTAAGTAGTGCAAAAGGGAGCCAAAACACGAAGGAAATACAATGCTATCTTTCACAATTGCAACGATTTCTGAGGCAGAAGGTCACACGTGGCTTCTGGCTTCAAAGTTTAGGCAAATATAGATCAGTGAATTTCCTGCGGCTCATCCCTGTGAACGTGATAAGTTAGATAACTGTAACCTGGCTGGTTAACCAGTACGATCCTGACCAGGAGCAAATCTATCAGATCAGTTGCTATAACCTATTGGAAGGGTTCTCTAAAATATTTTTTTAAATACAAAGCAAAGAGAACTCAGCAGATATGTATTTATCTGAATTCTCAAGAAGTTTTGACCAAGGATCTCAAAAAAGAATAAGAACACAAATAATCATGGAGAAATAAAATGAAGGCATCAAAAACCAGTTAAACACTAGAAAGCCATGACAAACAGGGAACATCTGTTCCCCAGAATGCAAAGAACTTGGCCCAGTCGTCTGTTAAGTACTGAATGGAGGTATTATATAATACAAATGTGTGTCATCATTAATCATTTGAAGGAGGACAGAGTTTGCAGATGACCCTGGAGATTCTTAAATCCTGTTGTTATACATAGAAACTTACTAGGTTTCTAAAAATTTTTGCTTCTTTCCCTGGTTTAATCCCAGAATTTGGAGGATTGGAACCAAGTGGTATCTTCTAGAATCTCCAATCCAAGCTTTATTTGGGGGAAGAGAGTCCTGTACAGTGGTTACCAGTGTGTTAAAAGAGGCTCTGGGGAATTTCCTATCCTGCCTGACTCATCTTCTATTATAGATGTAAGATCATAGTTGTATAATTAGTCTGGTTTTATTTAAACTAGTGTACCTTTTTGCTTTTTAAAAATTGCATTAAAATACACATAACGTAAAATTTACCATCTTGACCATTTCTAAGTATAAAGTTCATAATATTAAGTATATTCACATTGTGCAAACCATCTCCAGAGTTTTTCAATCTTGCAAAACCGCAACTGTAACCATTAAACAAATCCCCATTTACCTCCTCCCCAGCCCCTGGCAATCACCATTCTACATTCTATGCCTATGAATTTGACTACTCTATATACCTCGCATAAATGGAATCATACAGTCTTTTTCTGATTGGCTTATTTCCCTTAGCAAAATGTCCTCAGGGTTCATCTCTGTTGTGCCATGTATCAGAACTTCCTTCCTTTCTAAGGCTGAATAATATTTTATTGTACGTTTATACCACATTCTGTTTATCCACTTATGCTTTAAAAGACACTTAGGTTGCTTCCACCCCTTCGCTACTGTGAATAATGCTGCTATGAACATGGATGAAAAAATACCTTTTTGAGTCACCACTTTCAGTTTTGTTTGATATATTCCCAAAATCGGAATTACTGGGTCATATGGTAATTCTATTTTTAATTTTTTTGAGAAACTGCCATATTGTATTCCATAACAGCTGCACCATTTTTCATATCCACCAACAGTGCACAAGAGTTTCAACTTCCCCACGTCCCTACCAGCACTTGCTATTTCCTATTTTTTGGATAGTAACCATCCTTGTGGGTGTGAGGCCATAAAACCAAGGATTTATATACAACCCTTGTTTCTGTTTACAAAATACATTCTTAGGCAAAACAATAAAAATTTAAAAACCACATATAATACAAGGATAGATTGAAGATAGATATCGTTACCTGTTAGAGAATATATATATAGATGCCTTAATTACAATGAAAAAATTCTTTCATGAGTCAATCTCTCATTGGAAGCATATGTGCATTAGCTGTAAAGTAATACTACATACTACTTGACCTTGAGACATATTCAAATATTTCATCTTATTTTCATCTCTGTATATTATACTGTGAAGAGAAAATGGGCATGGGATAAGATTTTAGAAGGAAGCAATTAAGGGAATTTGACAATAGGGCTCCTGAGGAAAAGGAAAAAAAAAAAGCTTATGTTATTTATTCTAGAAATATAGAGGTTCATTTTGAAAGGATAGTATATGGAGGGCTCAACCTATTCTCCATTTCTTCAGAAAATAGTAAATTACTGATACAGCTAAGAAAGTATTTAGTGAATAAGCAGCTATTTTTCAGAAATAGTCCAGAAGCATCTCAGAGAAATAAAAAGATGGAATTTTCCTAAAGTTATGAGACGTGGGTGATAAAATAAAAAGGCTCAACATTTGTCTAACAAGAGTTCCAGAAGGAAATAATAAGTTTCAGAAGGAGAAATTTGGAAAGAAGGCGATATTTGAAGAGATAATGGAAATGAATTTTCCATGATTAAAGAAAAACAGGAACCTTCAGATTTATATATACCAAGTTCCTAGCAAGCTAAGTGTTTAAAAAATCTAGGCACATTGTATTAGATTAGTTGAGAAAATGACCACAATTCTCCACCTCTTCCTGTATTCCTGCCCTTGGCAATCTGGCTTTGCATCTCTTCCGCAAGAGCTCTTGAATTTGGGTTGGTTTTTTGACTTGCTTTGGCCATTTGAATGTGATGTGATGGTGTGCCAACTCCAAGTCTAACCTCAAAAGGTTTTGTGTGGTTCCTTTCTCTTTCCCCTAGAACTGTGCCACTGCAACAAAATTCAAGCCTAGATAGCCTCCTGGAAGGAGGAGACTGCATGGACCACAGCTGGGTCTTCGAGACAAGGTCATCTAGGATCCATCAGCCAGCCTCCAGCCAACTTGCCATCTGACTGTAGGTGCACATGTGAGCTCAGCTAAGATCAGCTGAACTCAGCCTGAATCAGCAGAACCACCCAGGGGACCTATAGATTTGTGAGAAGTAATAAATGATGTTGTCTTAAGACACTAAATTTTGTGGCATTTTCATGTGCAGCAATTGGTAACTGACACAGAAATTGGTACATAGAAGTGGGATGTTGCCACCTTCGATGTGTAGCAATGGATTCGCAATGAGACATCAGGCAGGATATGGAAAAATGGCAATGAAACTAGAAAAGGCTGAAAAATACAGTGTCCCATGTTATGCAGTGTGAAAACGTCTGGGTAAATGTCTTGTTCTTAGCAACTTGTGAGATAAAAAATATATCTAATATACTTTCAGACTCGAGAAAGATAACTTCCAGGTAGAATATTGCAAGCATCAACTGACTGCTCCTAAATGCATGTGATAGGTTTCAGCAAGAAAGAGACGGGCTAGGAAAGAACTGGCCAGTTTGCAAGCAGAATTGGAAGGAATAGAGAGGGATCAGAACTTGCTGGGTTGGAAAAATAAAGCTGCTTCTCATCTCTAATCTTCTCAGTCAGTAAATATGCATCAGAGTGAAAGCAGGACTAAAGATAAAGATCAAATCAAGGCAGTGACTCTAAAAAACATCTAAAGAATTAATCTAGTACCTAACAGACCCCCTCAACTGGACAAAAGGTCTTTTAGGAATCTTTTCTTCCCCCTTAATGGAGGCACTGGGGATTGAACCCAGGACCTCGTGCATGCCAAGCACATACTCTACCACTGAATTATAGCCCTCCAACCCTGGCTTCTAGGGTACAGTCCAACAGGTCCAAAACAGCAATATTAGAGAGAAGTCAGTTGAGAAAGGAATCAAGGGTGTGGCTTTTATCAAATGCAGTGCATTATAATTAAATACACAGAAAACCCACAAAGTGTTTAAAGAGTGTTATACACACAAAAGTGTCACAAGCATGGACTTACTAGGACTGAAATTTATCAAGATATTTATCAAGTTTTAGGTCTCTGGCCCTAGAAACATAATGGGCAGGAGACAGTCTGAGAAAATTCCTAAGCTGCCAATAAGATCCATTTCCTCAGAAGTAGGCAAGGAGTGGGATTGAAAAGAAAGGATGCCCCGGCTGGAGTCAAGCACCACTGAAAACAGTGAACTGTGGGGCTGTTTCCAGGGAGCAGACCCAAGGCCTAATCAAGGAGTGTTCCACACCCCTGGAATAGAGTGACCTGGACAAGAGAGTTCAGAATATTCTAGATCAGTGACTGCTATCTGTATCCTATTCCTCCCACTTTTGTATGTGAGTATTTGTGTGGTTTTCCTGTCCCTGGTTTGCCACTGGATGCTGCACCTTTAGGGCAGATCCCTTGTCTCCTTGAGTTCCTGAATTAAGAGGAGCCCTATCTTGGAGCTGCATCTGAATCTGCTGTAAATCGTAAGATCCTGAACCTTGAGGCTGATGCTCTGATTTGGATGAGAAGTTGGGATATGGAGTGGAGGAGGGGAAGGATGTGAATATAAGATGGATATGATATAAGAAGGATGAAATAACTGGCCAGAAGCTAGACTGTTAGATTAATTGCAAAAGTATGGCCTCAAGTCTCCACCCCTATCAGTGCAGCTCCTCCCATCAAGAGATGGAACCAACGTCCCTACCACATGATTCTGGGATGACCAGCAAAATTTGGCAGAAGTGAGAGTGTCGCAGACCTGGTACACAGAACATAACCTTTTGCTTCCTCTATCCCTTTACTTCCAGCAGGAAAGAAATTCTGATAATACAGGGTGTGTATCTAGAATATATCATCTTTATTAATAAGAGAACTAACGAACTTTAGCCAAAGGGAACGTTAAAGTGACACAGCCTCGGCTTGTGGGCTCTGCTCTGCCCAGCAGAATGCTTTCCTGCCGTGGGCACGTGCCTGAGTTAGCCTACGGGCTGATGTGGAGTGAGCTGAGCTGTGCTGGCTTGGGCCTCCTGGGCTCTCCAGTTCTTGATTAATCCCCCAGCTGATCACAGACACGTGAGTGAGCTCCGCTGAAACTTCCATAACCTTCCAGCTGACCTACAGACGTGTGACATAATCCATGGTCATCGTTTTAAGCCATGCAGTTGTGGAGTGTGTGTGTGTGTGTGTTTAAGCAGCAGTAATTAATCAATGTACTGTAGAAAAGCAAAGACTGAAAGAAAATCTTAAAGATGGACTCATTCCTTATTGCCAACTGTGATAATTGTATATCAGAGTACACCTGAAAAAGACTCCTGCCAAGTCCATCATTTGGACTTTCCATCTGGGCTTACAAAACCAATGCCATTCACTTTTGCGTTGTGTTAACTCTTCCTGATGGCTGGTCTGCTTCGCACTCAGGTTGACTTGATCTTATGTATAAAAAAATGGTGACTCCATTTCTAATTGCGGAGGAAGCTGTGGCTATGCTGAGCTGTTTGCAGTTGTGCATTTGAGAAGCACTTCTTGGTATCAGTCTGAGCGTGATTTTCACCTCCTGCTGCTTATGATTCTGCTGAAAGGTTCTCACACCCGCTCAAGCCCGCAGCGTGGTGCCACAGTGAGAACTGCAGACCAGCTGCACTGTGGAGCTTCATCATTGCTGAGTCTGTCTTGCTCCCTGTAGGGCAAGGTAGGGTGTGCAGGGGATGCCGGGGAGACTGCCAGATGATGCAGAGATGATGCTCCAGCTTTGCTCGAAGGTGCCTTAATTGGTCATCTTGAAACCTCCCTGCTTGCCAACTCCTTGAATATATCCAGGCTTTGTCCACCAAGACATCACCGGATGATGTATTGCCAAAGATTATTAGTATTTTCCTTAAGACATATATTCCAGAAGCACACTCTTACCAGAATTTTTTACTAGAAGTACCAGAGGAGGCAAAAGAATCTATTGTAGCCTGTCCAGAATTAGGGTTTCCCAGCCCTCTCAGGAAGAAAGGATGGAGGAGAAAGCAAAAGAGTCAGGTAAGTGAGTAGAGTAGGTAAGGGGGAAGAAGGGAGGAGGGAAAAAGCAAGAAAGGGAAGCTGGTGGAGTACAGGGAGGCAAAGAAAGTCGAAAGGAATTGCCTGCATGCAACCCAAAGGTCACAACAGCCTCCAAGATGAGAGGACTCTCTGCCTCCAGCCTCTACCTCCTTTTAGACCCTTTTCAATAGTGCTACTCAAATGATCCTGGCAAACCCAGCACCTTTTGATGGTCCCTTTGCAGAGCATTCAGTCAAAATTTCTTACCATGGAAATCCATACTTAAAATCCTTACCGTGGATTTTCGTAAACACATAAGGTACCATGATGGGAAGTAGAGACAGTTTTACTTGTTTCTTCTAAGAACAGAGATCTCTTTCAGGAGTCATATGTGAGCACATGATTCTCTTTCCCACTTTTTCAAAAGTAAAATATGAAGGGAGAAGAGAGAAGGGACTCTATCCAAACAGTAAAGGAGGAAAGAATGCTTTCTCATTGCTAAGACCTTTAGTCTTTAGATAAGCTGATACCACCTCTGGTACCATCATCTGCTGAAACCCTGTGCGTGGCGCTCCCCAAGAACCTCCCATTCAGACTGAGTTCATCTGCAAGGAAAGAAGCCTTATGTATCTCACCGAGCTTGCTAAGATACAGAAACTCATGGGCTTACACCGGCGCTCCCGTTGTGGCAGAGCTTGGTGAGAGAGTTCTTGGGAAAGCCAGCTCTATTTTCTCAGAAAATTGGGAACAGCATGGAGATAAGGCTAGTCCTTGCTCCTCATCTGGATAAATTTGAGATGAAAAGCTGGCTGGAGCACTCAGGGTTGTGGGAGTGTCCCATGGGTAAAGCAAAGACCAGGAATGGTACCTGGGTTTGGGCTGTCTTGCTGGTACCCTGCCCAAGAGGGCAGCCATCTAGCCAAAAGGACCCCAGCAACAAGAAGTTGGGAGTGGATGATCACATACAGGGGCTGGTAGAAGAGATTAGATGTTGGCTAGACAGGAAACATATAGGCTGTCCAAAGGATTTGTGTAAAAGCACCACAAAAGAACCAACATTTGGATACCGGTTGTCACCCAGCCGGGCACTGATAAGCAAGAGGAAATTATACTTGCACCAATTAGCTAAATCAGGTTACACCCTTTTCCTCTAGTCCCTCTTCCCTACCAGCTGGACTCTGGAGGAACCAGGCCCCGAAGTGTGGGGAGATCTTATGAGCCATGGGAAGTGCCAGAACCAAGGGTGGGGGTGAACTTGGCATTGGACAGAAGATTAAAGATTCAAACAGAATGTGACTGGAGTGAACTTTTTAATACTTAAAGTCACTGAAAGCTCTGGAATCTGCCCAAGATTTCACTAAGGTTGGCAGAAGGGAGATTTGAAAGAGCAAGTTTGAAAGCTATGATTAAAGAAAAAACACCCATTTTATTTTATAAAAGCAATAACAAAGCAAAAAAAAAAAACCACATATGTATCATTTTATTTGTAAATAGTGTCTCCAAGCAAACAAAAATGGTACCATCCTTTCAAGAAGAAACTATAGATAGATTCAGATACCTGCACCTTCCTAATTTGTGTTTGTAGCCAAGGAAGATTCACATTCACAAGATTTACACAGAGTAAACTCCAGTGTTAAAAATTTGTTGTGGTTTATAACCTGGTTGAATTTGTAGAAATTCTGAATTGGAGAATGCTTTCAGGAAGTTTATAGAAGGTGATTTAGGTCATGCTTTTTCATTAGACACAACCACTCACCCACAGAGATTTCTCAGGGTTATCCTTCTTGCCCACTTGGGACGGGCACTTGAGTTGTTTGCTCTGCGGTGGAAATGGGTTGGTGCCAATTCAAACACACTCTCTCATCCTGGTTGTCTCAATCATCCCCCCTTTCAAGTAACCAGAATCTTGCCTATAGGCAATATAGCATGTGGCCGTCAACAGAGTAAACTGATTTGATCCTTGAGAGAAGCCAATGCATGGTATTGGAGCTATTTCTTCTCCATAGCTTAACTTATAGAAAAAGAATGGGAACAGATTTGTAGATACAGAGAACAAACTAGTGCACACCAGTGCAGAGGCAAGATGGACGTAGGGGATTAAGAGGTACAAACTACTATGCACAAAATAAATAAACTATAAGGATATATTGTATAGCAGGGAAATACAGCCATTATTTTGTAATAAACTTTAAGTGGAATATAATCTATAAAAATATTGAATCACTATCTTGTATACCTGAAACATAAAATATTGCAAACCAACCAGACTTCAGTGAAAAAAAGAAAACACTAATTCAAAAAGATATACACATCCCAATATTCACAGCAGCATTATTTACAATTGCCAAGATGTGGAAACAACTTAAGTGTCCATCAGCAGATGAATGGATAAAGATGTATATATACAATGGAATACTACTCAGCCATAAAAAAGAATGAAATTTTACCATTTGTAACAACATGGCATTATGCTAAGTGAAATAAGTCAGACAGAGAAACACAGATACTGTAGAATATCACTATATGCAGACTCTAAGAAATAAAGCAAACTAGTGAAATTAGCAAAAAGAAAACAAACCCAAAACCAAATAGACACAGATTTAAAGAACAAACTAGTGGTTATCAGTGGGGAGAGGGAAGTAGGGAGGGGCAAGATAGGAATATGGTATTAAATAGGTACAAACTGCTATGTGTAAAATAAATAAGCTATATAGTACAACACAGAAAATATAGCCAATATTTTATAATAACTATAAATGGAATATAACCTTTAAAAATTATGAATCACTATGTTGTACACCTGTAACATAATATCACACATCAATATACTTCAAAAAACAGGAAAAATAAGAAAGAAATGAGGCAAAAAACTTAAAAGCTTGTTTCCCAAATAAAGACACAATAGCTAGCTAAAAGATGGATAGATTTTTCCCATTTTCTTTCCCATCTGCAATCTTTTTTTTTCTTGACAATCCTTCACTGAATAGAAAAATGCTAACGTAAGTGGTGTGCAGTCATATTATCCTAAGTTCTACATTAGTAGGTGGATTCTTCATGTGCCATGCTGCATCAGAGCAAATATGTGTCTCCCTATTACAAGGCCCTGCCTAACACAAAAGCCAGATTAGACATTCTGGGCATATCCATGACCCTCATTGTACTGACAGAGTCTGTCTGTAGTGAACAGATTTATCTTTCAACAGGCATAGAACCAACAACACAGAAAGACTGGAAGTAAACTCAAGTGATGTTTGGGTTAAAGTGGAGATCATGTCAGGAGGATCATTAAAAAGTGTCTGATTATCCTGAAAGTCTTGTCCTACATGACATCCTGGACATAAAGAGCCCTGGTTTTAAGATCAAATAGTTATAAAAAGAAAAACAACAATGTCATCCTTCTATACTTTTTTCTGCCTCTGTGATCTCTTATTTAAGATAGATTCCCTTACCTCCTACAAATTGGGCTCACTTAAAATATCTTGTGAAGAAGTCCATATTATGTATTCAAATTTTTCTTTAGCAATTGTATATCAAAACAATGACTTTCTCAGGAAAATTGAAAAAGGGAGCGTTTGAGAGTATGAGTCTGCAGTTGATTCTGGCCCTGCTGCTTGTTAGCTGTGTGACTTAAGAAAAGCTACCTAACTTTTCTGTGCTTCTATTTCTTTTCTTAGGGGGAAAAAAGAGCAATTGGGAACATTTAAACATTACTGAGCCTTCCCATGTACCAGTAAATCTGATAGAATTTGCTACTCTGTTGGATGGGGGTGAACAGGGAAAGGCAGGAAGCAAGAATGAGTTCCAGGATTATTTTATTCAGAGAGAGTTTTATACTGAGTCAGTTTGGCTAAGCTGGAGCTACATTTCCCAGACTTCCCTTTGCATATAGTTCTGATTTGCATGGGCTCCAAGAGACCTTCTGTGTGAAATCCAGAAGGTGGAAGTAAAGGAGCAGCAATCATATCTGACTCTCCGAAGGTGGATGCAGGGCACCAGCTACCAGGGCAGCTCGAGCCCAGTGTCACTCACCTTCTAGCTCCCTCTCCGGCAAGAGGAAGCACTGGGACCCATAGCTCCTCCAGCTCCCCAAGACCTCCCCTTGCAGCTTCCTGGAGTTCTAGGCCAGGTGCATGAGCTGCTGTGCATGAAGCTCTGAAGCTTCTCCTGAAGGTCAGCCTTAGCAGTGAGAGTAGAGTGGATGAGAGGCAAACACTTATTCCATGGAGTTTCATAGTTTCCGTCTGTCCTCCACAGGACCCACTTCTCCCTCGCAGGTTCCCACTTGTCAGTGCCCCATCCACCTTCCCTTCCCGACCAGCCACAGGGCTGAAGGTTCAACAGCTGAGGCAAAGGTGAGATCCTGCATAGAATTCTCCGCCACAATTCAGCACTCACACTTGTAAGGTCTAACTCTGGTAACAAGGCCTTTTTTCTGTTGTACCAGTCAGAGACTCTGCCTTTCTGATCAAACCCTGACCAGTACAAGAAGTCTTGCTTCTTGATATTGCAAAATCTGCAGAATCAGCAGCAGGTAAAAGCATTGATTGTGTTTTCAAAGAAACTAGTTACCTAAATGTTCCTTATCAGGTGGGGCAGTTTCCTAATCTAAGGATGCTTATTCTAAAGCACTGGGTTGGCCCTATAAACAGAGGGAACCATTATGCAAGTGTACAATCATTCGTAGAGATTTTGCCTCTATGAGAGGAATGAGAAGGTGATAGAATTATTAAGCCTCCTTTAAACACACACACACACATCATACACACACACACACAGACTGGTTCTTTATATGGTATCCAGATTATTTTTAAAAAACAGAATCTATGATGGTGGTTAAGAACAAACAGGAGGTGAGGAAGGGAAGGAAAGGGGAGAAGACAGAGAATCAAATATAGGAAGCCCTAGTCAAGGGGTGGGCAGAGCCATGACCCAGGAAGAAGACTGGTCTACTGACCACCCAGGTAGAGCCAGGAGAATGTTTTATAACCTAGGGAGGAAGAAAGTTTCCAGGAAGCATCAACCTGTCAGTGGAGGAGAGAGGAGCAAGGTAAGAACTAAACGCTAAGCACGGGCATCTTACCAGAAGCAGTTTCTGAAGAAATCTGAAGCAGTAGCTGGACCACAGCCATTAGATGCGACTGGAAGGCGAGAATTTTAAGGCTGGTGATGAAAGAGAAGGAAGACACAGATAGAGCGGTAGGATTGGGAGAAAAGTAACAAGTTAAGGGGGTGAATGGAGAAGTAGTGAGCTGAGGGGCAGAGACTGCTGTCCAGGAGTGAGGGGGGTTGCCTGGAGGTTGTGGGACAGGATTAGGTGAAGGCAGCAGTAGATGAGTGGGCCTCCAATCCAGCAGAAACACCCTTCCCTGGAGGGAGGAACGATGGCAGACGGATGACGCTCACCCAACATCCTCCTCATTCTTTCCTCCTTTGCCTGCCTGGGAATGCGTGTGTCCATCAGGACTCTGCCCTCTTCCATTTCTGACTCTACACAGCCTCCCCAGGCAAGCCCTCCTCTGTTTAACAGCCCTATCCATCCACCCATGGCTCCAACATGTTTAACCTCATCTGTTTTCCCGCTAGCCTTTCTCATTATCAACATGTCACCAAACGTGTACATTAACCCACCACTCCCACCTAGTCCAGCTCAAAGGAGAACACTACGTTAAGTCCCCTGTGACCCCTGTATTTTCTAGCTGCACTAGTTATCAGTGTTAGTTGCACCACCATCCGTCTCATTACTTACACTAGGAACCTGGCTGTTCTTTGCTCCACAATTACCTTCCCTCTCAACATTCAACCATTTACCAAGTCTTACTGAGCCTACCTCCTAAATCTCTCAAACGTATTTTCTCTCCATACCCAATGCACCTGCCCTATATCAGAGTTTGATCATTTCTTGCCTGCCTCCTTCCCATGCAATCTACTCTCCAAATTACTCTAATGATCTTTGACAGTTTTGGTCCTTTGCTTAAACCCTTCAATGGTCACAGAAAAAATCCAAACCCCACTATTTAGTAAACAGATCATTTAGTTCTGCTTAACTGGACCTTTGTTTCTTGCTTATCCTCTGCACATTTCTGTTTGAGGAATACTCTTCATGGCTTCACAGTGCAGAATCTTTGCACGTGGTTTTCACTATGTTTAGAGTAGGTCCCCCCATAACCCTGATCACATTCACAATATTGAAATCCTTCAAAGCTCAGTTCCCTTTTGACTTCTTCTGTGAAATTCTCCTTGACTTCTCCCCAGAGTTGTCACTTTCTGCCATGCTGCCCCAGTACTGGGTAAATATTGCGGTTCTCACACTCCATTATATTATTTGTCCTGTATCTGCATCTCTTCTGGACAGTGAGTTCCTTGACAAGAAGCAGCACTGTCAGTCATGTTCAGTGTCTTAAAGAGGCTTCAGCATAGAGCAGGCACGTAATGAAATTTTGCTGGGTTAAATTGAATTTTGGCTTCCCTCCACCACTGTGGTCTTTCCCAGGAATCACATGCACGATTTTCTGAGAGCCACACGTGAGGGCTAGTAGGCAGAGCATTCCAGGGCTGGGGCATAGGCTCCTAGGCTCAGCACACACAGTTTTATCTCCACTTGTTAAGAGTGGAATGCAGTAGAGGGTGTCAAGGACTGTGAGGGATCTGAGGCATTACCTGCCATGCAAGCTAACAAGTTTGCTAGGAGAAGATAGGAAATTCCTCGGTCAGAGTCAAGGGACTTTGCCTCATGGCGAAGCAAGCAGCAAGAGCATCAGCCTATTTATGTCAATTCCCCTTGTCCCCAGGTCCCATGGGGCAATGCAGGTGGATGTCTGTACTCTCAGGAGTGTATTTCTCAGAGGAATCCTGAACTGAGGGAATCAATTATTTTAAATTTTTTAAAATAAAATTTAAAAAATTATAAAATATATCCAATATAAAATTTGCCAGTTTAACCATTTTTAAGTGTGTGATTCAGTGGTATCAAGCATATTCACTTTGCTGTGCAGCCATGACCACCATCCATCTCCAGAACTCTTTTCATCTTGCAAAACTGAAACTCTGTGCCCATTAAAACTCCTCCCTGTTCTGCCCTCCCAAGCTCTTGGCAACCACCATTAACCTTTTCATCCCTGTGAATGTAACTACTCTGGGTACTACATGTAAATGGAATCATACAGTGTTTGTCCTTTTGTGACGGCTTATTTCACTTAGCATAAGGTCTTCAAGATTCATCTATGTTGTAGCATTTGTCAGAATTTCCTTCCTTCTCAAGAAGAATAATATTCCATTATGTGGGTATACCATTTTTTTGGTACATTCATTCACTAATGGGACCTTGCATTGCTTCCACTTCTGGCAACTGTGAATAATGCTACTGTGAACATGAGTGTACAAATATCTGTTCGTATCCCTGCTTTCAGTTCTTTGGGGCACATACTCATAAGTGGAAGTATTGCATCAGGTGGTAATTCTATTTTTAAGTTTTTTGAGGAACTGCCATACTGCTTTCCACTTTCCATTCCCACCAACAGTGCACAAGGTGGCAACCAAATCTTTTGCAACGAAAGTCAGTATGCCTGCCCATTCCTCTAGAGAGAGATGCTAACTCTACCGTATAAATATCCTCATAAGATAGTCCAGAGCAAAGGGCAGTCTGTGCCTTTCTTGCCAAGACATGTAAAAATATGAGCGATGCACAGAGAATCGTCTCTAAACAGTATGCCTTACTTCCTCAACCCCGTTACATCTTCTTGGGGTCAGCAACCATGTCATACTTTTTCTGTAACCCACATTTGTAGTGAATTGAATAGCAGCCCCACAAAGTTAAGTCCTTGTCCTCTCCCCTGGAACCTCTGAATGCACCCTTAATTGGAAAAAAGATCTTTGCAGATAGAATTAACTAAAGGATCTCAAGATGAGATCATTCCGGTTTGATTGGGTGGGTCCTAAATCCAATGACAGGTTGTTCTAAGAGCAAAGCAGAGAGAAATTAGATATTTCTAATTTCTAGAAGGGGACCACATTAAGTATTCAGGAATGCAAAGCATTGTAATCAGCTCCAGAAAGAAAGAAATTAAAGAATGTAAGTATTGATCCTCTTCCCTCTTGTGGTTGATAAGGCACTGTCAGAAAAGTAATTAACACATCCAATGTGGAACAGCAACTTGGCAGACATTTCCTTGGACCATGCATATGCCACCGGGGTCAGCTGGGGTAGACAGAAGGAGTTCTGGACTGAATGATGGGAGGTCAATGGGCATTGAAGGCTCAGCTTTACTAGCTCTGGGGCCTTAACCCCAGAGTATCTCTCAACCCCACAGAGCATAGGTTATATTAGAAACAATACTGTCTACTATCTAACTACCTTGTACTACATGGTTGCTGTAAGTCTGTCCAGCTCATCTAAGAGTCGGTGCAAAGGAAACTATTTCAGAGATTTTCGAGCACTTCATAGATGGATAGAATTACCAAGAGGGTAGGTTTTACATTGAGCATAGCAGTGCTTACATTCCAGTGGGAAAAAAAAAAAAAACAAAACCTAATGATGTATCACCCTCTATTGGCCTGCCTTGTTAGAGACCAAACGTTCAAACGGTCTTGTTCAGTGGGACAGATACTACTTCACAGCATCACTGGTATGAGTCTCCTGGAGAAGGTGGGCTTGGAGATGAGTTGTGCATAAAAAGAATTTGTGGGTCTTGGGTAGAGAGATCAGGAGCCTCTGATGACAAATTGGAGCAGGAAAAAGAAAACCAAATGTCTTCTGCATAATTGTCAGGGAAAGGACCCATGAGCGGAGCTGAGAGGTGATATAATTAGGATAATTCGAAAAACAGTCTTGAAATCAAATGTGAATAAATTGAATCCACTGCAGATGCATCCACCAATTATGTTGTCAAGGATGCAGGTGGGAGAAATGGATTTAACTACAGTGTTTTGAACCTCTCGCAAGGAACAGAGTCTGGAGGCAAAACTGCCAGTTAGTGTGATTTATTTCAGATGAGAAATGATCCCAGAATGGTCCAGAGATGCTACGATGAAGGAAAAAAACAAACAAACAAACAAACCGCAGACACAAACAACAAAAATCCCCCAACATTTTAGCAACAAGAGCAAGTTTCAGGAAGGGATGGGAGATTATTCAGAGGTTCCATGCCTGCAGGAAGGTCCAGTGGACACTCAGATATCTAGGGGAAATGTGTTAGATGCTTAAACATAGTTATAAACCTTTCTTGTAAATACAGGGAAGTATGATTGCACTTAAAATTAATTCCTACCAGGCCAGCCTTTGAATTCTTTATGTTTATTCTTTTTTGGCATGTCAAACTGATTTTTTTGAAAACAAGAGGCTTATGTTCCAGGTGAACACAGTTTTATTTAGTTACCAAGAATTTATTGCGTATTTTCTCTGCGAGGGATTGGGAGGAGGAAACAAAGTGTATTTATTATGGCAGGAATTGAAGCAGAGAGTTTCCCCCCTTCTTGAAAAATACTTTATTTATTTATTTTTATTGAAGTATAGTCAGTTACAATGTGCCAATTTCTGGTGTACAGCATCATGTCCCAGTCACACATATATACATATCATCATTTTCATATTCTTTTTCACTAAAGGTTATTACAAGATATTGAATATAGTTCCTGTCCTATACAGAAGAAATTTGTTTTTTAAATTGATTTTTATGTATAATAGTTAATATCTTCAAGTCTTGAACTCCCAAATCTATTCCTTCCCATCCTCTTTCCCCTGGTAACCGTAAGATTGTTTACTACGCCCGTGAGTCTGTTTCTGTTTTGTAGATGAGTTTATTAGTAGAGATTTTTTTATGTATTATTTCCTATTAATCTCTGCTAGAGCTCTGTGGTGTAGGCATTATTCCTGTTTTCCATTTAGAAATCTGAGCCTTGAAGAGGTTATGTAACTTATCCAAAATAGTGTCTTAGCAAATTCTTGTAGCACTTAGAGCCTTGGGTTGCGAGTGCCTATTTTCTTGTTAGAGCAGGCACTTGTCTACACAGCGTGCCAGTGTATTCTGTCATCAGAACCCACTTGCCCCTGCAGACGTTGCATATGCCAGCTCTGCACCTTTGCTGCCTCTCTCGCACTTAGAGGTGGCACCATGACCCATTTAGTCCATGAGACATGAAGACCCCTCCTGGGGGCTGTTGGGGGAATTTTAAGACGTGATGCATTCACTGAGCAGCCACAATGACTGTCCAGCCACTTGGCAGAGGGAAGCTATGTGAAGGGCTTGGTCTTCAGTGGGGGTTCCTTGCAGAACCTCCGAGCTCTGGGACTACCACCTGCAGGCTTCTTGTTAGGGGAGAAAAATCATCTCCTCATGTTTAGGTTCCTTGTGGTTGGATGTTCTCTTACTTGCAGCTGAGAGCACTCCATCAGTACAGGCATGCCTTGTATTCTCAGTTCAGTGCCCCTGAATTCTCATCACCCGTTTTAAGGGAGAGGGCCCTCCCCGCCTGCATGTGGGGCTGCACGGGGGACAAGCAGCCTGCCTGGGGCCAGCAGGACCACCCAACTACCTTGCATGAACGCATCACCCCAAAACAGGTGTGCAGGCCAAATTGGATTCTCTCTTTGGGAATTTGAACTGGAGATACAGGGAGATGGTTGTTCATTTAACAGAAGAGGGAGAAATAAAAATGAAAATGAAACAGGGAAAAAACAAAAAACAGAGGCTAAGGGAAAAACGGAGTCCTATCAAAGTGGTGAGATGGACTCCAGGAACATCCTCCCTAAACTCCCGATGCCCAGAGGGAGGGATGACCTGAGGAGGGAGATCACGGTGTGGACCTGATGTTCCCATCAATTCCAGGCAGGCCTGAGGCCTCCGCCCCTGCCTCAGCTGAGTTCTGCTGTCTGATGATCCTCTTCTCCATTTCATTGTTAGTTTCTGGGGAGAACGGGCTGAGAAGGGAGCTGGGCAAAGAGAGCCCAGGCTGAGAGTATTGCTTGGGTTGGTGACTCTGTTCTTTTCTCCTTAAGTATCAAAGAGACCAGGAAAGCAGGCTGTGGTGTCAGGGGCTCCCAAAAGGCCTTGGATTCTAGGAACCCCCCCTGAGATCCAGGACAGGCCCCGGGGTACTCACAGCAGCCTAGGCCTTCCTCTCCACTGTAGGACCATGCCATTTAGTTGCCAACTATACCAGCATATTTTTTAAATTGAAGTATAGCTACTGAACAATATTATATATTATATAATTGTATCATATTATATAATATTATATAAGTTACAGATATACAATATGGTGGTTCACAATTTTTAAAGGTTATACTACATTTATAGTTATTATAAAATATTGGCTCTATTCTCTGAATTGTACAATATATCCTTATTTTATTTTATATATCCCGGTCTGTACATCTTAGTCCCCTACTTCTATCTTGCCCCTCCCCTACCCCACTGGTAACCACTAGTTTGTTCTCTATGCCGTGAGTATGCTTCTTTTTTGTTATATACACTATTTTGTTATATATTTTAGATTCCAATTGTAAGTGATATCATATGGTATTTGCCTTTCTCTGTTCTACTTATTTCACTTAGCATAGTGCCCTCCAAGTTCATCCATGTTGCTGCAAATGGCATTATTTCATTCCTTTTTTATGGCCGAGTAGTATTCCATTGTGTGTGTATATACTGCATCTGTATCCATTCCTCTATTGATGGACACTTAGGTTGCTTCTATGTCTTGGCTATTTCATATAATGTTGTTATGAACATTGGGGGTGCATGTATCTTTTGAAATTAATGTTTTTGTTTTTTTCAGATATATGCCCAGGCATGGAATTCTTAGGTCATATGGTAGTTCTAGTTTTAGTTTTTCAAGAAAAACTGCTGCTTTCCACACTGCTTTCCACAGTGGCTGCACCAATTTACATTTCCACCAACAGTGTCTAGGGTTCCATTTTTTCCACATCCTCACCAACATTTGTTATTTGTGTTCTTCTGATGATGGCCATTCTGACAGGTGTGAGGTGATACCTCGTTGTGGTTTTGATTTGCATTTCCCTGATGATGAGTGATGTTGAGCATCTTTTCATCTGTCTGCTGCCCATCTGCATGTCCTCTTTGGAAAAATGTCTATTCCTTTCTTTTGCCCATTTTTTAATTGGGTTGTTTGTGTTTTTGATGTTGAGTTGTATGAGCTGTTTATATATGTTGGATATTTAACGCCTTATCGGTCATATCATTTGCAAATATTTTCTCCCATTCAACTGGCTGTCTTTTTCATTTTATCAATGGTTTCCTAGGCAGTGCAAAAGCTTTTAAGTTTCATTAGGTCTCATATGTTTATTTTTGCTTTTATCTTCTTTGCTTTAGGATACGGATCCAAAAAGATATTGCTACAATTTATTAGACCAGCATGTTCTTAAGTAGCTTCAGACTTGCATGTCGTTCATTGTCCCAGTCACTCCCTATACCTGTGCACCCAGGCATCCAGGGCCTGGAGTAGCCAGTGGTTCCCTGTTGTCTCCATGAGGCTGACAGCGAGGCAACTTCTGGATTTCTTGATTGCTTCACTGTCACATGTAGCTGTGGGGAAAGCTCCCACCAATCTGATGTCTGCTAAGGCACGTCCTGCAAACAAGCCAGTCTGCCTAGCTCAACTTGTCTGCCTATTCTGCTAGATTCTAATTTCTTTATGTATTAGTCTGATCAGGGTGCTGTAACAAAATACCATAGACTAAGGGACTTAAATAATTGAGTTTTATCTTCTCACAGTTTTGGAGACTGAAAGTCCAAGGTCAAGGTACCAGCAGGGTTTGTATCTTGTGAGGCCTCTTTTCATGGCTTATAGATGATCACCTTCTCACTTTGACCTCCTGCGGCCTTTCCTTGGTGGGTGTGCAGAGAGCAAGGGAATGACAGTGAGTTGTGGAGTCTCTTCTTATAAGGATACTAGCCTATTGGATCAGGGCCCCACACTTAGTGACCTTACTTAACCTTAATTACATCCTTAGAGCCACCATCTCCAAATACAGCCACATTGGATGTTAGGGCTTTAAAATCTGAATTTGGGGAGACACAATTCAGTCCATAGTGCCCTGAAAGTTGTAGCTATGTCTGTCTCAGCTTTCAATCTCCCATCAGAGCACAGACTTGACATACCTTGTGTCCAATAAATGCCAGTTCAGGGAAGTCATAAATGGAATGAAAGAGCTTGGATTTTAACTCGGGTCTTCTAGCCATCAAATCAACTGCTGGACACCTATGGGGAGTTAAAGGAAGAATAAGACATGGTTTTCCCTCTAGGAGGTCAAACAGTTGAAAGAAATGATATCATGAAACATCATGCCATGGTGAGTGAGCCTACTGGGATGCACAGCAGGGGTTCTAAAGGGACAGGACATGAGCTGGTCCTAAGAGGCTGCCTTGCTTTGAGACTTTGGAGAGTAAGTGGGAGGAGAAGGGAAGGCACTCCAGCCAGGAAACCTTGGGATCTGAGATCTGAGATCTGAGATCTGAGGTCTGAGATCAAAGTCTGAGTTTCAACATGATGGGGGCTGAAACAGAAGTGCAACACAGGGTGAGAGTTCAAAAACATCAGGACCAGAGGGACCAGACAGCAGGACAAAGATGTGGAGAGTTCTGGAAGATTCTGAACGAGAGGATGACATTTTAAAGTCTAAAGTAAGTTTTCCACTCAGAACAATAGTTCTGACATTTCAATCAACTGTTTCAACCTTACTAGGAAATGCAATCCTTTCCTCAGGAAAAGGAATTGTTTCATGGTTGTGATAACTAATAATGAACAGCTTAGGAAAGTTTTTATTTTCATCATCTGGACTGTTGATACAATTGTGCAGACGGTGTACCATTTTAAAGTTAGAAATGCATCCAATATTCATGATGAAATTTTAAGTGAATTCTTTATACAACCAAGTATATCTTTTCACATATTTTTTTCAACCTATATATTGGATTGTATAACACCTGCAGTCATGTCTTACGCTTTTACTTGTACTGTATTTTTCTAAAATTATTTGTTATTTGGGACAAGTGAACTCATGGAAGTATCTTTCCAAGATCAAGCCTGACTTCAGACTTTTCATATACACATTCCAGGAGAATACACCAAGAGCACCATATTTTTCAAAATAGAGTAACATGAAAGATTGATCTTTCAGCTACATGCCACTCCTCAGCAAAACGATTGGAAACCATACCTGCTCTTGGGAAACTATTCAGATAGTGTGATAAAATGACCTGCTCTGTAAATATTAAGAAATTCAAACTTGAAGGGCACTATACTCTCACCCTCCACTATCTGCAAAGTGCCATCACATCCGCCCCTCAACACCCCCAAGGGTCCACCCATGGAAACAGTGATGTTTGAAAATTATTGTGAGACATTAAGAGTTTCTAAATACAAATGTAAGCAAAACCAGAAGCTTTTAGGATGTGTGGGTGTTTAAGAGAGCTCCTTCCCACGTGGGTATAGATGTCTGTGACTCTCTTAATGGGTTAGCATTTAGAGAAGTCAGCTTTTTAATTTTCACGTGATTCTAAGATGATCCTTGTGGATGGTGTCACACAACTTTCCACATTTAGTTGATTGGCTGGTTCATTCATTGTGTTTATTCTCCCAATATCTCTGTGCATACCATCACCGCAACTTTGGGCATATTTGGGGCACAGAAGAATAGCTATTGGGATTGTAAGAGTCATGCTAATACTCCTTCAGCACTGAGTTTAACAGTCTATTTTGGATCTAATGTTCTACACCCTCCTATTTCACATGAAACCCTTTCATTCTTCCTCCTCATTCAAATCAGCACGTGGCTGCCTTGTGGTCTCTGCTCTTTCCCTGCTCCCTCTTTCTTTCTCTCCCTTTGGATAAAGGAAAAAGAAATGGTAACAGATGCCACTTACTTTGGGGAGATTTTTCAGGAACCAGACCTCCCTGGAGGGCAAATACACTACAACAGAAAGTAAAGGTCAGGTTGAGTGCTGGGAGGCTCAGGCTTTTGGTTGGCTGTCCTGTGGATTCTTCTACTGGGGTCTGGATTCTTCAGTCACTGCAGCTTTTAGCAGAAGAGGAACAGCCCAGTACTTAAAAACCCTGCTCTGCCTTCATCTCAGACTAGCCTGAAGGAAGGGACAAAAAAAGACCATGCTTGGGTTTCAGGGAAACCAAATTTCTAGTGGCCTTTCAGACTTCTGGTGGGTCGTCCTTTAGTCTTGGACAAGTAAGAGTAAGGATGCTGAGAGGCTGAGGGGAGGCAAAAATGCTACCTCCCACTAAATCTGGCCTCCTGCCTGAGCATCACTTTTCCTCACCAGGCCCCAGCTCTGACTTGACACTTTGGAATGTTAAGACAGGTTCATTTAACTCCTGGATCTGAGCTTCCTGCTTCTTAGCTTACCCATGTCGGCTTTGATCCTGGATTTCATAGCCTGGTCCGGCTTGCTTTATTGTCTAGCATAGATTTATTCCCCCTGCTGTTCTGGATTCTCAACCTTGGTTTCTGATAGGACAGGACTAAAAAACACAACGAGGTCCGTGGGAAGCACCTGAGTCCTCTGCTCAACTCTGGGCCATTGGCTACTAGATGGGGCCACACAGATGCAATTTGGGTCTCAGGCTCTAGGATCCTCAGGTCCTCTAAGCGAGTCCCCAGCAAGTGACTGTACTTGGTCACAGGCTGCACAAGGTCTCAACTGAGTCCCTGGATGGGGATTTGAAGGCCCAGCATTATCTGGGCAGAGAGCAAGTGTCAAGGAACTTGCCTTGTCAGCTGTGAAGGACATCCTTCTGCTTCCAGATTGGGGTCAGGAGTTGTAAACAGTGGTTCTTGTGGCTTGCAGGGCACCCTGGCCTTATACTTGTGCAAAGAAGGGCCACCTTGAGCCTGCATTGGCCCCTTTCCACTCCTGACATCCCGATTTCCATCTTCAGGGTCCATCTGAGGCAGTACGCCACCCACCCCCAAGGCTCCAGTGTCCCAGAAGACTTGTATTTCAACAGCTTTACAAACCCTCCACCCGCCATGCTCTATCTCTACCCCCACATTCCCGGATAAGCAAGAGAAGGTCTGTGCCTGTCTCTGAGCCCTTACATGACCCAGGACTAGGGATCTCTGGATGCAGACTTACCTGCCCCACCCATCGTTCCCAAGAGGCTCCAGACAGAGCTGGAGGATATTTCAACATCTCCCGGAAGTTGGTTGCTCCAGAACAGGCCTCCCTGCTCCCCAGGTGCCTGTAAGGAATTCAGTTCTCTGTTCTCCACTACTGCTCTTGACAGGAAGGGTCCTCACCTGGGGCTCTCCCAGACAATTCCTTCCCTGGGGAGCCAGCCTGCCAGAACTGGTTTGCTACTTCATGGGCAGAATCACTCCTGCCTTGATTTCCCTTCTGACAGAGCAGTGGCCAACTCGCGGCTCTCATTTCTTCCAGTCCTCATGGTCATTTTATTCCAGAGATCTTACAGTTCTTTATTGTTATGAGAGTTTGTTGGTTTGTTTATTTTTTCCATAGCTAATGGGTCCCTCCACCGGCTTCCCTAACTTTAAGTACTGCAGAGAAGGGACCAGGGTGTAAGTCTCCACTCCCAAGTACCCCCAAGCACCTTATGTAGATGAGACTCGTCCCCAGGAAGACAATTTTGTCAAGCCAAAGATAAAGGATCTGACTAGCCCTTTCTCCCAGGTCAGTGGATGCTACCTGCCTTACACGTATGCAACTTAAATGATTCTTCCAAGAAGTGGAAAGGTCTAGCCAGGTGACTTCTAGTCATTGCAAGTAAGTAGGAAATTTAAATAGCAGCTTCTGCCTCTGTGAAAGTCGGAGGGTAATGCCTTTCCTTCTGCTGATTACCAGGAGAGGGATATTAGAGTCTTACTGCCAGCATCCCTGAGCTCTAGAACTGCTACATCTTATTTTCAAATCCTCTCTCTTTTACAGGGTAGAGTGTTCTTCACGTCCGCCTGTGGGTAGAACACATCCTTTGTGCTGCGGATAATGAGAGATGATGCGAGAAGGCTTGTTTTCATCAAAATGTTCTAAACGACCTGGTGTACTGGTAGCTCCAATCACACCTGACTTTCTTTTCCCATAACTGTGACAATGTGAGCTACAGCATAGCACACTCTGCATACCTCCGTGGTGGCATTTCTCAGCGTTGTAATGCAGTCAGACTGACTTCTGGGGACTCATGCGAGTCGTCTACAGACATTCAGTTTCAGTTCTCATACATCAAGGGGCCGAATCACGTGACATGTTCTTCAACAACAGGCATTAGGGAAAAAAAAAAAAGCCTCCTTAGGAGTAGGTGAGCAAAAGGAAGCAAAAAAATTTGCAAATGACAGCAGTGGCCCAACTCTAATTTCATACCCCTTACCCTGCAGTTAGAAG